>NC_041222.1:47666804-47673826 GCF_002837175.3 Physeter macrocephalus | reverse complement strand
CAATGAACATTGTGGTACATGACTCTTTTTGAATTATGGTTTTCTCAGGGTATATGTCCAGTAGTGGGATTGCTGGGTCGTATGGTAGTTCTATTTTTAGTTTTTTAAGGAACCTCCATACTGTTCTCCATAGTGGCTATCAATTTACATTCCCACCAACAGTGCAAGAGGGTTCCCTTTTCTCTACACCCTATCCGGCATTTATTGTTTGTAGATTTTTTGATGATGGCCATTCTGACTGGTGTGAGGTGATACCTCATTGTAGTCTTGATTTGCATTTCTCTAATGATTAGTGATTATGTGTTTGTTGGCAATCTGTATATCTTCTTCGGGCTCACTATTTCTAAATATATTTTGAACTCAGGAAATATAAAAAATGTTGTTTTATGTTTAATTTATATAGTCATATAGCATACTGTTTTAAGCAAGATAAGCTTTTATAGGTTAATGGATAACGGTTGCATTTTGAATTTTTAAAATGAAAAGTAGTATATTGTTATTTCCGTGATTTATGAATACATCTTTAAGAGAGAAAATATCATATTTTGTCAATATTTTTCAGGAGACAAAATGCTATGTTTATAATTCAGTTAATCCCACCCCATGCCCCCAATTTACTGGGTCTAGAAATACCTGAATCATTGTTGGTATGCCACTTACTATCAGTAGTAGTAATGTAAAAGGGGTGTTATGGCAGTTTTAAACTTAGTAATCAATGAAAAACTCTGACAGTATTCTAAAGTATTAATATCTCATTTTTCCTTTTTAGGCTTTCTAACCAGGTTTGAATTAATACAGCTAGTGCCTCCAGGTAATGTGCCAATAAATGAATTTCTAAATTAGTTTAATTTAATTTTAAAAGGATTTTGGCATGGCAAAATGGGGACTGGCATTTAAAAGCTGTGCTTTATATAACACATGCTTTTTACCCCCACCAGTCTGTTTAATTTTGCCCACTTTCAGAAGAGTAACTTTATGGGTTTGAAAAAGCAGTAAGCATAGCTTAAACAGGTTCTTTGACTTTCCATTTTTTCATAATTTTATCTAATAATCATCAAATAATTTTTTTAGTCCTGGCTCAGCTTCTTTCAAGTGTTTGCCTTTGGCTGTGTCGTAATTTGTAGAGTGAGTGAGTGAGAGTGTGTGTTTGTGTGTGTGTGAAACCCAAAGCCATCTTCTCTGTTGATGCTAGAACAGGGTTGGCAAACGACAGCCTCCAGGCCAAATCCAACCTGCAGTCTGTTTTTGTATGGCCTGTGAGTTAAGAATGGCTTCTACATTTTTAAGAATTAAGATTTACTTCATATACTATAAAATTCACCATTTTCAAGTGTACAATTCAATTGTTTTTAGTATGTTCACAAGATTGTGTAACCATCACCACTATCTGATTTTAGAATTTTTATTACCCCCAAAAGAAACCCTGTACTTATTAGCAGTCACTCCTCATTCCCTCCTCCTCCCAACCCCTGGCCACCACTAATCTACTTACTATCTCTAATTGATTTGCTCATTCTGGACATTTCATGTAAATGGAGTCACAATTTGTGCCCTTTTATGTCTGGCTTCTTTCACTTAGCAAAATGTTTTCAAAGTTCATCCTTGTTGAAGCACATATCAGTACTTCCTTCCTTTTTATGACTAAATAATGTTCTTTTATATGAATATGCCGAATTTTGTTTATCCATTCATCAGTTGATGGACATTAGAATTGTTTCTCCTTCTGGATATTATGAGTAACACTTCTGTGAACATTCATGTACAAGTTGTGTGAATACGTGTTTTTTTGTTCTCTTGGGTATGTATTTGGGTATATACCTAGGAGTGGAATCGCTGGATCACATGGTAACTCCATGTTTAACTTTTTAAGGAACTGCCAAACTGTCTTTGGTTTTTACATTTTTAAATGGTTGGAAAGAAATTTTTTTGAAGAAGAATATTTACTGATACATGAAAATTATATCAAATTCAAATTTCATGGTCTGTGATGTTTTATCCATGCTCATTCATAGAAGTATTGTTTATGGCTGCTTTTGTGCTGGAATGAGGGTTCAGTAGTTGTGACTATATGGCTTGCAAAGCCTAAAATATTTATTCTCTGGACCTTTGCAGAAAAAGTTTGAGACCTCTGTGCTGGAATCATGGGACTTTCGGAGGAAACTGTTCTGTGATGACTTTGTTTTGTGTTATGCAAGAGACCTGAGCTAGTGAGAGCAAGTAGGAACTGCCACCTGGTGACACCACTTCTCAGAGTTTCTCAATGTGGCTGATTATCTGGTGATTTTAGAGTCTGCGTGTGTGTGTGTGTGTGTGTGTGTGTGTGTGTGTGTGTGTGTGTGTGTGTGTGTGTATGTGAGAGAGAGAGAGAGAGGATACCTAAAACTCAGAAACATTTCTAATACTCTTCTGATCTTTGCTACCATATGCTTTGCCCTTTCCCTTCCCAGCTTCACAGTTTTAACTTGTAAAAGGCATCCCCAAATGATGAGGAAAGCTTTATCTATATTTTGATGAACATGTTTCTTGCTATTTCTCTGTGGTTAGAAAAACACATGGATATGGAATTTTTACATAAATAATGTCACATACATTTTCTTCTCTTACTAACTTCCCCAATTATGTTACTGTTATATTGTAATTTTTAAAAACAGATGGAAAAGCATTATTTTTGGTATCATGAAGAATTTCATGAATTTACTTATGTGTTTCTATAGGTCTATAAAAAGTCTGTAAATAATATTTGGGGTTTTACTTTTTCACTCTACATTGTTACCTGTAGGTAACTTATTTGTCATTTTCAATAGCTATGTATTTTCCATAGTGTTATTACCAATCTTAAATTGATATTGTTGCACAATAGGATTTCTTTGTCTTTCATATATTTATAACAATTATTTTTTCTCTTGATATATTTAAAAACAATAGAATTGCTAGATTGAACCATATCTTATAACCTGAGAGTAAACTGATCCCCAGCAAGTTTCTATTATTTCTACTGCATTCAGCACTGTATAGAGTGCCTGTTTCCCATATCCTAGATAATGCTGGATGCTATCATTTGGATTTTTTGTGTTTATAAAGTGTGTAATAATTCTTTAAAATATATTTCACCATATTTTCCGGTCCCTTCTTTTTAGATATGATTTGTGACAACCTTAACATTTTAAATTTACTTCAGAAATTTTCCATTTTCCCATATTATAATTTGTTTTCTTTCTTTCCTTCCATATAGTATGACTGTTAGTGTCCTTTGATTACTTGTGGAGTGATGTCTGCACATTAACTTTGCATTTTGGTATAAATTCCTGATATTTTTAGCAAAGTTTTAAATCAATTATGCTTAACACATATGTATTTCCCCTGTTTTGTTGCATTATTTTGATATTTTATTGTGTGAAACTTTCTTTTTCTTAAGAAAGCATGGGAGAAGGAAGATGAGTCTGGCAGATGCCTCAGCTAAAGCAGAGGTGGCTGTGGAGGCTTTTATGAGGATCATGGCCTTGCCTACTGTGGCTGTTCTGGAGCAGGTCAAGGGCCCCAATGGAGTGGAGTGGACCCAGGAGTCTGTAGTTCTTTCTTCTGCTGCTTGGTTTTTTGGCAGAGGCATGTCCTGAAAACAGATAAGAACCCCACTCTCATTGGCTCTAGGGATGGACACACTTGTATATGTCAGTGCTTTCTTAGGTAGGCAGAACAGAGGGAAGATC
Source organism: Physeter macrocephalus (assembly GCF_002837175.3). NCBI lineage: Eukaryota > Metazoa > Chordata > Mammalia > Artiodactyla > Physeteridae > Physeter > Physeter macrocephalus. The sequence goes on along the minus strand of NC_041222.1, from coordinate 47,670,119 downwards.
AGAGATGCCTCCTACCTGCTTTTCAGCAATTCTCACTGAATGTTTTTTAGCCTAAAAGTAACAGGCTAAAATCAGGGCATTGAGTTTTCTTCCATAAGTTTTTTATTTGACCCAATTTTATGTTCAAACATATGTCACTGTTAACTGGCAACTTATATTTTAGTATGCTAACAAAATAGAAGCAGGACCATTTTGATCTTATTTAATTTTTCGTGACTTAAAAAGATTACCCAATATCTATAATAAATATTCTCACTGTAAAAATTTTAAGTAACAAAATAATATAAAATAAAAAGTAAAAAGCCACATTCATCAATAACCTCTGACAATAATTACAATTAACAATTTGTTGTATATCTTTCTTAGGTCTTTTATAATGAATTTAATATATATAATGCATTTAGTATATTCAACCAATTCTAAAATATATAGACATATACACAAACACAAACTCACATATATATACCTAAATATTAAATATGTATAATATTTAGCATATGTATATTTAATGTATATATGTATATATATATATAGGTTGAATATATATTTCCTGCAACTTTTAAAAATTTGGTATTTTTTTGACTGCCATTTTTTTTTTTACTTGACCGGAAATCCATCTGTGAGAAGGTTGCAAGAATAGTTCAAAATTGTGATGACTGGAGAATATTGAAGCTGAGTGCATGCTTACAGGTTATAACTCAGAAGTTAATCAGCTACAAAGTGGGGGCTTTATTGTACTTGTCTTCTTTTTGTCTACAATCCTTCAGTTTCAGATTGTAATTTTAGTGGAATTAAACTTGAATTGCTTGATATAATTAATTTTGTTTAGCTTCAGATGCATTACAGATTGATCCATTAATTTGTCCAACATATGTTTATTGAAGGTGTACTTAGAAAATGCCCTACACTGTGCCACTTCCTGGTGGTATGCCAGTGGCACCAGGTACAGAGTGGCGGCGGTGAGCCGCCTTGATCTGCTGGTTCTTGATACTAGCTAATTAAGTAAAAATGATTTGCTTAAAGTCTCAAGTGGACTGTGCTGTGGGGTCACATGGGCCACATTTAGGTTCTCAGGGAACAATTCTTCATTGGCCGAATTGTTACCTTTTCATTTTGTTGTAGATATTACTGTATTTGATATTTTTTCATAGCACTTTCAAACACACTTACTATAATCAAAAGACATATTATGACCATTAAGTTTGTGATACAAGTACCTCAGATTTGCATATGATGTTACTTCTAAAGAATGAAGAGATCCAGTGATTTGGCTTAGAAGTAAGTAATAAAGACTCCTCTGGGTCTTCAGTTTACAAAGATGGGAAAAAGCAAATAGACACAGGGGGGCAGCATAGTTCTGTTTGACAGTGAGCTTGGTACTTTTTTTTTTTTTTATTGAACTCTTACACAGAAACTTCTACTTTGGGATAAGTCATGTATATTCAGTCCAGCTGTAAAATGCTCTTTTTTAGTGGGCACCCATTCCGTGAATCAGAGCTTGATTTTTTTAAATTAATTAATTTATTTTTTGGCTGCTTTGGGTCTTTGTTGCTGCTCGCAGGCGTTCTTTAGTTGCGGTGAGTGGGGGCTACTCTTTGTTGTGGTGCGGGGGCTTCTCATTGCGGTGGCTTTTCTTGTTGCGGAGCGCGGGCTCTAGTCACGCGGGCTTCAGTAGTTGTGGTTCACGGGCTCTAGAGTGCAGGCTCAGTAGTTGTGGCCCACGGGCTTAGTTGCTCCGCAGCATATGGGATCTTCCCGGACCAGGGCTCGAACCCGTGCCCCTGCATTGGCAGGTGGATTCTTAATGACTGTGCCACCAGGGAGGCCCCAGAGCTTGATTTTATACTTCGTAGTGATGTTTACTAGGCATCAGCAAGAAAGAACTCCTGCCTCAGATGATCTGGTTTTGAATTCCTGCTTTGCCATTTGGCATCATGACAAGTGTCTTCAACTCTCAGAGCCTCGGTTATCTGTAAAAAAGGAATCAAGTGAGACTCCATATGGGGAAGCAAGCTGTCAATTCTGATATGCTCTCTCAATGTTAGATATTTCTAGAACCGGTATCATTATTAAAATTATTATTTCTCTTAAAGTCTCTCATTTGTTTCCTTTTTCAGGGAGAAGTTTTTCACTAATGGCATTGACGATGTCCCTGTCTGTGCCGTTAGCCTATTAAGAACACCGAGCTCTTTCAGGCATTTTACTTGGCTTATGAGACTTGCTCAGCCTGTGCACATGTTTATTTATTATTTATAACCTAGGCTCTTGCTGTAACATCCCCTTGGTGTGCTGACATTTTCACACTGGGTGGTAGTTTGGATCTTTAGAAAATGACCAAACCAGAGAGACAGAATTGAGAAGCTTCACAGCCTTCTGTTTCTCTAACCCTATTTCAGTTTCTTTTTTATTCCGGTGATTCCAAAGATAGCAGATAACTCACTTCCAATTCTCGGACCTCTCATTTTTATCTTAATTCTTGCTAAATGTAGGAATAGTAAGTAATAGCTATCATTTTGGATGCAGTGACAAGAACTAGCCAAAAACATATGAAAGGAAAAAGGAAAAGCCCACTGTGTAGAGCATCATACCAGGTGTTTGTTCCCAATAGGAACATAGAATCGAAAACACACGATGTTTGTAGAGGCCAGTGTAGTGTGGGGAGCATTGCTGGGCTGGTATCACAGATCATTGAATGTATGATGCCAATTAAGTTAAGGATCTCAAGGTGAGAGTATCCTGGATTTAGAGTGAGCCCTAAATCCAGTACCTTTTTTTAAATATATGTATAAATTTATTTATTTATTTAATTAATTTTTTGCTGCATTGGTTCTTTGTTGCTGCACACAGGCTTTCTTTAGTTGCGGCAAGCTAGGGCTACTGTTCGTTGCGGTGTGTGGGTTTCTCATTGAGGTGTTTTCTCTTGTGGAGCATGGGCTCTAGGCGGGCTTCAGTAGTTGCAGCATGCGGGCTCAGTAGTTGTGGCTTGCAGGCTCTAGAGGGCAGGCTCAGTAGTTGTGGCACACGGGCTTAGTTGCTCTGTGGCATGTGGGATCTTCCCGGACCAGGGATTGAACCTATGTCCCCTGCATTGGCAGGCAGATTCTTAACCACTGCGCCACCAGGGAAGTCCAAAGACGGACAAATCTTTAAGGTAGAGATGACCTCGGTGTGTTTGAGGGACAGCAAGAAGGGCAGGAGGGATGCTATGGAATGACCAAGGAGGAGAGTGATAATAAAGGAAGTAGGAGAGGTGATTAGAGGCCTGATTATACAGTCTTTTTTTTTTTTTTTTTTGCGGTACGCGGGGCTCTCACC
>NC_041222.1:47627822-47663152 GCF_002837175.3 Physeter macrocephalus | reverse complement strand
GCACAGGCTCTGGACGCGCAGGCTCAGCAGCCATGGCTCACGGGCCCAGCCGCTCCGCGGCATGTGGGATCTTCCTGGACCGGGGCACGAACCTCTGTCCCCTGCATCAGCAGGCGGACTCTCAACCACTGCGCCACCAGGGAAGCCCCCTGATTATACAGAGTCTTAAAGGCTAGGATAAGATGCTTAGATTTTATTGTAATATGATGGCAAGCCTATTGGAAGGTTTAACCAGGTGAAAGTCACAATCTGATGTAACCTCACAGTGTGTGGGGAATAGATTTGAGTTCAGGAAGAATGGAAGCAGGGAGACCAGCTAGGAGGTCATGGCAGCAGTCCAGGAGAGAGGAGGGTGGGGGCTTGGACCATGGTGGTAGCTGTAATAATAGAGAGAAGGGAAAAAAATTTAGATTTATTTTGGAGATATAGTCAACAGAACTTGCTGATGGATTGATGTAAGGAGTGAGAGTGGAATCAAGGATAAATCCTAGATTTTTGGCTTGAGTAACTAGTACTGGTTCCTCTGATGGGAAGGTAGGGGAGAGCTGATTTGTGGAAAAAAGTCAAGAGTTCTATTTTGGACCTGTTATGTTGGAGATACTATAAGACACTTAAGGTGAAACTTGAGAGATGAATAGAATCTCAGCAGGATGGGAAGGAAGAAAGGATGTTTTGTAAGAAATAGCATAAGCTGAGGAAGTGCAGAGCAGAGGAGGGAAAGAGGCATCATCAGTCCTTTGTGGCTGGAGCATGTCTGAGAAAGGAAGAAGAGAAAGAAATATGATGAAAAATGCAGTTTGATCCTTGTTAGAATCCAAACATTCATATTAAATGGAATAAGTAGGAAGAAATTAATCCATAATATTATTTGATGTAAGGTCAGTTATTTTCTACAGTTGATGCACCAAAATATACCCTCATCAGAATTCTTCAGACAAATAAAAGAGGAGTCACAAAACAGTAAAGTTGAGACAGGCTGGGACCTGGGACCCTTTGCTACAATGCGTGTACCTGGACACACCTATCCTCCAGCAACGAAATACAAAGAAACTATATGGGACTAAAAATAACTGCGTTCATGGGCAGTTGGGGCAAATTCTGGACAAAAGATACAAAGAGACCAAAAAACCCACCTGCCACTTCTGAAGAGCCTGGAGCAAAAACAGGGTGTTGGGGAGCAAATGCAGGGTACTGACCATGCCGCCTGCACTCAATACACCCCACCGGAGGGGTGGGCAAAACACCTAAGCCACCCTCTGGCCTGATCCCTGGACACAGCTCTACCCTCACCCCCTTATAAGGAACCAGCTCGCCCCACCTCCGGGACCGAGCAAGCAAGGGAAACATTATTTGTTTTTGCTCCCTCCTGAGGTCGCAGGGGCCCGAATAAAGCCTTGTCTGAGTTTCTTATCTGGCCTCTAGTCAAAGGCCAGGAACCCTGGTCAGTATCAAAGCTACCTCACTGACTACAGTTACTTTTTTCGTGGTGGTCTGTACAGGGGCCACTCTTGGTCCAAACCACTTGTGTAGCACCTGTTTTGTAGAAGGCACCTTCTCCATCCTTTAGCTCAGTGATTCTTAATCATATTACACCCAAGATGATCTTTTGGCAATGAGTATTTCATACTATCCGTTTTACCATACTGAAATAATATTCACAGTTAATATAACCAATTATATAGGTCACTGCAAAAAATATATAGTATTCCAGCCATAATATAAAGGAGAAATACAAAGGAAAATGATTTAAAATAAAATGACATGTATACTAATATGTAAATGTTGAGCAAAATGTAATATTTGGATGTGATATGATTTTCAAAATGCCAAAAGGGGGGCTTCCCTGGTGGCGCAGTGGTTGAGAGTCCGCCTGCTGATGCAGGGGACACAGGTTCGTGCCCCGGTCCGGGAAGATCCCACATGCTGTGGAGCGGCTAGGCCCATGAGCCATGGCCGCTGAGCCTGCGTGTCCGGAGCCTGTGCTCCACAACGGGAGAGGCCACAACAGTGAGAGGCCCGCGTACCACACACACAAAAAATAATGCCAAAAGGGTCTTGGTAAATATACAAACAAAGCAAAGTACAGTTGTTCTTTAATTTACATGGTACTTGCATTCCTGAAAATTCAGTGTATTTTTAAGTTGTACAAAAAAATGCTTTGTGTTTATATATAACAGTTAGATTCCAGGCTCAGATAACTATAAAAAGTTTTCTTGCCTGAAAGAATGTCTGGTAGGATGTTAAAAAGTCATGCAGGGGTGTCTTGAGCATTGCAGCATACGTTGAACTTTGGTTCCTGCCTGTGAAATTTCTCCACAAATTTCCAAATTGTCCCTGGGTTTGGTACCAGTACTGCTGAGAACCACAGCTCTGGCTGTTCTCTGAGCCATTGGCACACTGACATTCCTGCATCACAGAACACATGGAACCCTAGTCTACACTGTAACCTTTGAGTGAACAGGGCATTGTCTGCCTGTTCTATCCCTAGGACCTGGCCCTCGGTATGTCCTTCGAAAACATTTGTCGATGTTGGATGGAAAGAGATGGATGGAAAGAGATTTTTCCCTTTTGTTCTATTTTGTGGAGCAACCCTTTAGATAGTCTTTTTCTCTGCAGTGACTTGGGAAGGCTTTTAAAAATTATGCATGAAACAAAAAGTAGTAGAAGTCGTTGCCTCTTGAATAACAGGTGCTGTGATCAAAATGTCTATTTTTATCTGAGTGCCGTCTCTGCCATCACTTGTCTAAGCTTTTATTTTGTTAAACTCAGGGATGTAGATACATCACTTTCAGAACATAAATCTACTTATGCCTTTTTTCCTTTGTTTCTAGCGTGGGAAGAGTTGGCCTACTATGAAGAAAACACACGGGACTTTCTCTTCCCTGAACCCAGGCTGACACCTTCGCACCCTGGGATGTGTAGGGAGGTGCTCATGAAGACAGTTGAAGGTTTTCCGGTAAGTGATCTGTGCCCAGCTGGGCTTCTGTTGGGAGAGGAATTCTTGCGACCTGAACATTTTATTCCTGACAGGACCAGTTTGTGGGCAGATCACTTCATCTTGGTTAGTGCTCCTGTTGTTCTCTTCAGCAGCCCTGATTAGATGCCCCACTCAAAATAATAAATGATACTGATTCCCACTATTGATCTGAGATGTGGGAGTCTTTTTTTTTTTCATTAAATACATTCATTTTGGCTTTCTTCCCACATCGAAATACTCGAAGTAACCAACATTACTGTGGATTGCCCTGGTTCCTGTAGGAGTACCATATTTTAGCACCATTTATAAGAATACAGATCAAGGCATTTTTCATTATATAAAAGGTCTTAAGTACAAAAAATTATTTTAAAGTTCAGAATTAAGCTCAACCACCCCTGGTTATCGGGAAAAAGATTGCCAAGACTGTGGTTATCTCCAGCCCCGTATCCTTTCCTTGGATTACCCATGTTTTGGTGAGTTCACCCCTGTGCCACAACTACACCCAAGAAATCAACAAGAATGAGATAAAGCTCTGGTCAGTGTTCTCCCTCACTATTAATGAGCATTCAAAATATGGAAATATACAGATGGCTTGGGAACAGAGATATACATAATAAATGGCTTGTTGATATGACTTTTCACTACATCTATTATCTCCAGGCTTAACGACCACTCTGTATAGTTCAATTATACTTACTAACCCATTCCACCATTCCCAGTAATAAATTTCAATTTACCATAAAAAAAAAGCAAACGGCACAGCTCACCTTCACCCTCCCAAATGTGGTCAGGTCTCAGGCTGTGAGACCTCGCATACTTAAGAACGTCATTTTGTGACTGCAGGCCAGTGAGCAGGCACATTCATACACACGCACACATCCCTTCTGGTCACGGCCGAGCCTGCCTTGCTCCTACTAGTACTGCTACCAAGGGTGGGAGCAGCCAAACCAGTTTAGTTTTGTGCTTCTCATGGCTCCAAGTTATTAACTGGATCACACAGGTATTAATCATCAGCTGCCCATGTCTTAATTCACTGCATAACTCAGCACTGGCTCCCTGATCTCTCCAGCCACTCAGAAGAGATCACCAAGAAGGTTTTCCAAAAGAGTTAAGCATTACATAGTCTTCTTCTGTTAAATAGGGAATTTAAACTTTAGAAGAAGGAATTTACAGAATCCACGCACAGAAGTCTTCCACTGGTTCAGATTTTTATCCTTGTATAACGTAAGCCATGGAGGTCTGTCAGGCATGAGATGTGGGAGTCTTATCTAACCATTCTAAGTCACTGCCATATTCACACCATCACATAGTTATAAAAAGGTTGCTTCTTTCACATCTTTTTTTAATTTTAAAATTTTTTATTGAAATATAGTTGATTTACAATGTTGTGTTAGTTTCTGGTGTATAGCAAAGTGATTCAGTTTTATATATATAATATATATATAATTCAGTTTTATATATATTATATATAATAATATGTTATTATTTATATATATTATATATAATAATGTGTTATTATTTATATATATTCTTTTTCAGATTCTTTTCCATTATGGTTTATTACAGGATTTTTTTTGAATTAATTAATTTTATTTATTATCTGCTGGGTTGGGTCTTCGTTGCCACGCATAGGCTTTCTCTACTTGTGGCGAGCGGGGGCCACTCTTCATGGCAGTGTGTGTGCTTCTCATTGCGGTTGCTTCTCTTGTTGCGGAGCACGGGCTCTAGGAGCACAGGCTTCGGTAGTTGTGGCACGTGGGCTCGGTAGTTGTGGCTCGGGGGCTCTAGAACACAGGCTCAGTAGTTGTGGCGCACGGGCTTAGTTGCTCTGCAGCATGTGGGATCTTCCCGGACCAGGGATCGAACCCATGTCCCCTGCATTGGCAGGTGGATTCTTAACCACTGCGCCACTAGGGAAGTCCCTATTACAGGATATTGAATATAGTTCCCTGTTCTATATATAGTAGGAACTTGTTGTTTATCTATTCTATATGTAGCAGTTTGTATCTGCTAATCTCAAACTCCTAATTTATCCCTCCCCCACCCCCTTTCCCCTCTGGTAACCATAAATTTGTTTTCTGTGTCTGTTTTTTCATCTCCTCTTAATGCAGACTAACTGAAAGATTTAATATCAGTTTATTTAATCATAACTATTGTTTTAGTAATAATAATAGTAAAATAGAGTAGCGATAGTAATAATGCTACCTCTCATTTATTTTGTGCTTGGGTTTTTTCATGTGATATATTATTTTCCTCATAACAGTTCTTAAGTCAGCCAAGGCAGATAGATATTATGTTCTCTACTTAATGGAGGGGAAACTGTCAGAGGTTCACAGACTGATACTATTGAAGGATCTTAAAAGATACAGCAGTTATTTAGTAGATTATCTAACTGTTTTGGGGGCATTATCTGAACCCAAATTCCAAATATTCATTTTGATGTTATCTGGGATGATTTTTAACACTGCAGAAACTCTGACAATTTTCTTTACTTTTATGTCACTTGGATGACGTCTGTTTTAAGGGCCACATCCTTGTGAATTATAAAAAGCATACTTAATACTCAACTTTTCTGTTACTGCCCCATGAATCACCATTATTATAATTTAATAAAGTGTTATTGTCTCCATTTTGTTGAGAGTACTGTGCAGAATACATAACATGCAGGACCCCTGTTTCTAGGATGTTTATGATGACAGGACTTCTAGTTCTAATACTTCAAACAGCAAGCATTCATCAAAAGTTCTCCTAATCTGAATTCCTAATGAGCATAACTTTAAGTCCTCCGATAATCTTTGAAGGTTTGGTGAATATCACTGACATCACTTTTTTTTTCTCAGAAATGTTCTTTGTGTATCACTTATACCCATGGTACTTGTGAGATGCTTGTCTTTATTATGTTGAGTTATTGGGATTTTGCTCTTCAGAAGCAAAAAGGGATAAAAACTGGTGAGAATTAGGTGGGAGATACTCTTTATATTAACTTTGGTTTCCCAAGTTTTCTATTAAATAAATTCTATCTACAAACACTGGGCTGGTATCCAGCTAAGTATCAAGACAAGAAGAAACACACTTTCTCATATTTTCCCAAATGTTATCTTTGTTTAACTTTATGGACATAAGTAGGGAGAAGAACCTACAGGAAGTTGTGTTTGTAGTTATTCATAAATGCAGGTAATCAATCATAAGTGAAAGAGCTTTAAAACTGCAGGGAAACATCTTCATGCATTAGAGGTAAAGTATCAATTCTTACAATGAAGTTAATGAAAGTATATTTTAAACAATTTGTAAAAAGACAGAGGAGCTCAATTTCTCTATGTTCTATAAAGCAAAATAAAACCAATTGCTGAAGCTTTACTAATAGCTGACGTTCATTGCATGCTCGCTAGATGCCAGGCACTGTGCTGAGCTCCTTACATGGATTATCTTGTTCAATCCTCCTTAACCCTACAAGGTGGCTACTATTATTTTCCTCATCTTAGGCATAGGGAAGCTGGCATGGAGAATTTATCAAAGGTACTCATAGTCACAGACCTGGTGAGCAATGGAGCAGGGATTCTCATGCTGGCCTGTCGGGTTTCAAAGTTCGCACTCAGTCACTGCATGATGCTAATTCTCTCATGTTTATTTCAGCCGATGGTCCAATTTCTTTTCATTAATGTTGTAGGATATGAGAATAAATGACATGTGTGGGTCAGGCAAATCATTCACTTCATTTATTTTCTTAGTTCATTAAGAATTAGATTTATTTCCTCCAATAAAATGTGACTTTTTCTTTGTACTTCCATATTTTATTTCATTTCACTTGTTACACTAACAGCATTTTTTTCCTCCTTTTCCTGCTGAGGTCAAGAATTCTAAGGAGGGGAATATAATCTGTTTTTTTTGTTAGGTAAAGGCTGAATTTGTAAATTAAGGGGAAACAATATTATTTTTTAATTATTAATTTTTAGTTAATAATTTCCATTTTTCTTTAGTGCAGATTCTAGGAAAGTCCTACTGTTAAATCCATTTATTGACCTAACCATCATCACCACCATCCCATTGCTGAGGGGATTGCACAAGATAGAGCCTGTAAATTTCAGCTCTAAACTGTTATGCTAAAATCAGTACTTCTATGAAAAATACCTTCCTCCGTATTGTCTGGAAGTCACTGCCAGGAGTGGAGGTCAAATAGGTGAACAAGGTGGTGTTACAGGCTGTGGATTCCTTACTGGTAGGGGACCCTCCTCCTCTTCTCCAGGCAAAGTGGAGCTGCATGTATAGCGGTTAAGTGTGGACTCAGGTGGTCTGGGTTCAAGCCCAGTTTTGTCACTGAATGACTGTGTGATTTGGGGTAAATTACTTAATCTCCGTGTACCTTAGTTTCTTCATCTGTAAAATGGGACTGGTAATAGTTCTTCCCTTATAGGGTTATTAGGAGGGTTAAATGAGGTAATATATGTATAGTCTTTAGCATAGTATCTGGTGTATAGTTAAGTGCACAATAAATGTGAGCTGTTATATTTTATTAAACTGTCATTCAAGGGTTAATACTACTTCTCCATGAGGCATTAAGAAGACTACACCAGTCTGTGGCTTAAGAGATGACTTGTTCAGGCTCAGGCAGCTGGGCCGCTGGGGACCTGGGGCTTCGCGCACCCATGAGGTTTTGGATTTGATAACCGGAGGTGAGGCTGTGCCGGCCATGTTATTGTGCATTCTTTATGAAACACCACCTCCCCGCCACCCCCCCCCGCCCCAATTATTCAACTCTGTGCAGCAACTGGGCTCTTGTGTTTATAAGCCCAGAAATCTTGAGTTACCAGTCCGGGCCTAACACTCTTATGGGTGTACTGTGCATTCTAGAGGCAAAAAAAAAAAGAGGAGGGGGAGCTGAGGAGGTGGTTGTGCCTGTGAGGACCTGTTCTGTAGACAAGATGAATTTACAGGACTGAATGTGCATCGGAATGAATGAATGCACAGGAATCAAGCTGACTAGTTCATCCGTGAGGCCCCCTGAGAGGTAGCTGAGGTAATGGAAAGAGGATGGGTTTTGCTGTCCAACAGAGTTTCAGCACTTGGCTCTACTGATCCCCAGCTGTGTGACATTGGACAGACTAACCTCTTCAAGCCTGTTCCCTCACATTTAAAGTGGGACACAATTGTCTGCTACACAGGTTGTATGAGGATTAAATGAGATCACACATGTGAAAGCCTCTAGTATCACCTGGTACCTGTCTAAACATGCAGTGCATGTTGGTTTCTTTTCCCTCTAGGGCTTCGGCCGATGCAAATTCTTCTTGCGAGTACTTGGAGTATGTTATATAAGTGAAATGAGCTGTTAGCAACTGGAGGGAGAAGTCACTATGGGTGTGCCAGGAGGGGAGAGGGTGAGGCCAGTCTTCAAGAGACAGGTAGGATTTGGATGGGCAAGAAGAAGAAAGGGAAAGTGCCCCCAGGACAAAGGGGAACCTGGCCAGGTGGTGTTCTCTGTGGGAGAGGAGAGCAAAGGGTCATGTTCAGAGGGGCTGCCGGTGACTGGATGAGGCCAATTGGAGACAGTGTAATTCAGTTCCAAGTCCTATCCCTGTTTTGACATTTACAAGACATGTGACTTCGGGAAAATTGCTTAATATCTCTTTCTGCCTCAGTTTTTTTTAAAGAAAAATAGGGCTTCCCTGGTGGCGCAGTGGTTGAGTCTGCCTGCCGATGTGGAGGACACGGGTTCGTGCCCCGGTCCGGGAGGATCCCACATGCTGCGGAGCGGCTGGGCCCGTGAGCCATGGCAGCTGAGCCTGCGCGTCCGGAGCCTGTTCTCCGCAATGGGAGAGGCCACAACAGTGAGAGGCCCGTGTACCGCAAAAAAAAAAAAAAAAAAAAAAAAAAAGAAAAATAATTGTATTTTTTAAATGTACAGTAAAATTGACTTTTTTTGATAATCAGTTCTATGAATTTAACACATGTATAGATTTGTGAAACCACCATCATGATCAGGATACAGAACAGTTCCATCACTTCCCAAATCTCCCTCATGTTATCTCTTTATAGACACATCTTCCGCCATAATCCACTAATCTGTTCTCCGTCATTAAAACTTTGTTTCCTCTTGAGAATGTCACATAAATGGAATCATATTGTCTGTAACCACTCGACTGGCTTCTTTCACTTAGAACAATGTTTTTAAGATTCATCCATGTAGTTGTGTGTATCAGTAACTTGTTCCTTGTTATTAGTAGATTCCATTATATAGATATACCACAGTTTATTCACCTATGAAGAACATTAGAGATGTTTCAAGTTTTTGTCCAGTTCTCAGTTTTATCATTTATAAAGTGGGTTGATGTTAGTAATTGTACTTTCCTTATAGCACTATGAGAATTAAGTAGGATAGGGTATATGTATGTGTATGTATATATATGTGTATGTATGTATATATATATGTATGTATCACAATGTTTTAGATAGGATGGTACTGAGCAGAATAAGAAGTATTGATCAATGAAACAAAATGAAGAGTTTGGAAATGAATATAAATATTTTGTATGAGATATCAAGCATGTTTTCAAAGCAGGTAGGTAGGGAAGGAGAACTTCTATCCATCCCTCCCCCTAGGTAATCTCATTCAGTTCAATGGTCCAGTGTTTAAATAGAGTAGCTAACTGTGGGGACACAAGTCGGAATGCCTGGATTCAATTACCAGCTCTGCCAGTACTAGCTGGACAAGTTGCTTAAATTCTCTGTGCCTTAGCTCACTCATCTACAAAGTGGAGATACTACTGGGACCAACCTCACAGGGTTATTGTGAGGGTTAGATGAGTTAATATATGCAAAGCCCTTTGGTTGGGCTCTGGCACATAATATGTAGTATTATATGTGTTTAGCTTTTCTTATTATGTATGTATTTTATTTTATTTTCAGCTTTGTTGGTGTATGATTGACAAAAACTGTATATATTTAAGGTATACAACTTTATTTTTGATATGTATATACATTGTAAAATAATTGCCACAATCAAGCTAATTTTTTTTTTTTTTTTTTTGTCTGTGCTGTGTGGCTTGTGGGATCTTAGTTCCCTGACCAGGGATGGAACCTGGGCCCCGACAGTGAAAGTGCCAAGTCCTAACCACTGGACTGCCAGGGAATTCCCACAATCAAGCTAATTAACATATCCATCATTTAACATTGTAAACTGTTGTTTCTTTTCTTTTTTGTGGTGAAAACACTGAACATCCACCCTTTTAGAAGATTTCAAATATAAAATATGGTATTGTTAACTATTGTCACATTGCTGTACATTCCACTTCTAGAATGTGTTCATCTTGCCTAACTGAAACTTTGTACCCTTTGACTAACGTCTCCCCATTTCCCCCATCCTCCAGCTCCTGGCAACAAGCTTTCTATTAGCTGTTTCTATGAGTTTGTTTCAGATTCCACATATAAGTGAGACATGTAGTATTTGCCTTTCTGTGTCTGGTTTATTTTACTTAGTATAGGCTCCTCTGGTTTCTTCTATGTTGTCACAAATGGCAGGATCTTCTTCTTTTTAAAGGCTGAATAATATTTCACTGTATATATATTTGTTATGTATGTATTTTAGATAATGTGTGTAGATTATGCCAACTACACAAAAGAGCATTTAGGTTCTCGGATGATTTCAAGTTAGGATAGGATGAGCAAAGACCCTCTTTCCATTTTATTTGTTTCTTTTATGCTGTTTTATTTTCAGGGCATTGCTCCCAAAATAGAGTTTTCTACGAGGACAGCCATCAGAGAACGTGTGTTTCCACATAGAAACAGATTTCTTGTAAGTATAATGGAGAATCCACTGACAGAAATGTTAGAAATTTTCTCCACAAATTTAAAATCAGCCTCAACTCCGTTTACCAAGTTTAGATGCAACTGGACAAACAAACCTGGAGACTTATTGCTAGGTTTGAATTTCTATAGTCAAACTGTTTGTTCAGCCTGTCACATTAGAGTGAGTATGTTTGGCATGTATTCATCATGGCATAATTGGTGGAACAGAATGATCCAGAAGCTACGATCACAAGCTTGATGTGTCGTTTAGTTAGCTTTTGTTGTTGTTGTTCCATGACTTTTACTCTTGATTTTATCAACAGTAGTGTTTCCTTCTTTCCTGTGCTGAGGCTGAAACTCAGAGTTGTATTTGTGGGCCACCTTTGGTAACAGTGAGGGTCTTGGGACATCCATGAGCACTACCTTCATTTTACTCTCTTGTTCAGCACTAATTTCCCCTTCACCCTGATTTCTTTCTGTTTTTGTTTTACCTTATTGTCCATAATTTTGCAACCATGTAAAATCGTTTCTAAAATGATATAGAGAATTAATGAATATAGTTTGTAGACCTCACCTGGAGTCCTAGAAAATACCTTGAAAATGTGGGCTTTGGGTTAAGAGGTACTGAATGAGAAGGGTCACTAATCTGTGCAAATCCATCGATCCCCTGGGCACCATAACTCATAAATGGGAAACCAGTGGTTAATTTTCAGGAAGGCAATAGCTGCTTTTTAGTCTCTCCTTATTTACCCACTGTTTTCTCCAATCTGTTTAAGTGTGCACAGTGATTTTTCAGTTTATTATTCTTTTTCTTCCACTCCACCATTTTAATTTTGTTTTAATCTCCTAATATAGGTCTTCCTATATTAACTTATTTAAGTGTTAACTTTTAAAAATAATAGCTTTCATTGTTTTCCTATAACAAAAGTATCCCATTTATTTTATACAATTAGAAAATACAGATAAGAAAAAAAGACAAAATAAAAATAAAAATTACCTGTTATTCTTACTATCTAGAGATGAGCATGACTACTTTTTAAAATATATTCTTCTGTACACACACATACACATATTGTTTTAATTTTAGAAGATTAGGATCATACTACACTGCATATTATTTCATATCATATTTTTACTTTGAATGTCATAAACGTGTTCTCATGTCCTTAAGTATGCTTAAGCCAGGCAATTTTTCATGGCTTCATACTATGCCATTATACAGAAGTACCAT
This sequence comes from Physeter macrocephalus, assembly GCF_002837175.3. Taxonomy (NCBI): domain Eukaryota; kingdom Metazoa; phylum Chordata; class Mammalia; order Artiodactyla; family Physeteridae; genus Physeter; species Physeter macrocephalus. The sequence continues at coordinate 47,651,165 of NC_041222.1, read as the reverse complement.
AATTTTTGGCAATTCATTTTCTGTTGTTGGGTACTTAGCTGATATATCAGTCAGGGTCCAGTCTGGAAAACAAACCATACCTGTTACTTTAACCGAAAGATTTAATGTAAAAAAAAAAAAAGAGGGCTAAACAAGGGTTGGAGGACTGAAAGGAAAAGGGGAACACTGAAGTGATGGAGATAGTAACTACAGGAAGCAGCTTCCACCTCTAGAGTTGGGGGAACAAAGGGAAGAGGTTGGGTCATCAAGAACATAGAAAGTGGAGGAAGAAACCCCATTGAAAGGGCACCCAGACATGTGGGGAGGGGCTGCTCTCCCGGGTGTTTCCTCATGATTTCAGAGGGGAGACTCTGATGAGCTGGGACTCAGACCTCTAAGGAAGGACACTGCTCATTGTTGCTGTCCCAGGAGCTTGGAGGAAGGATCCCGTGGGGCTAGACTCAAATCTCTGAGCAAGGGGCTCTGGCCACCTGGTGCTGTGAGGCTAGTTTTGGATTATGGTAGGAAAAAACTATAAACTGGAGCCATTTGCTGCTGTTAAGGTGAAGAATGGTTGCTGGGGTGATGCTGACAGGAACAGAATGCAAAACTGGAAGTCCCCGGTCCCTTCCTCCTCCTCTAGTACGGTCTCCCTCTAGCGCCCTCTAGTGGTGGAGCCTAACAGAAGAGCTGGAAAAGCCGAAGGGGGTTTGCAGAGTGCCAGGTCCAGTATCATAAAGCTGAGAATAGAAAGGTGGGTTTGGAGCTGAAAGGAAAGTGCTTACTCACCAATATAGTTGGTTTTTAATTTTTGAACTGTTCTAAGAATTTCTGTAGCTATACATATAGCCATAATTATTTCCTTATAATAAATCCCTTGAAGTGAAATTGCTGGACCCAAGTTTATGCCAAATTCTCTCTCTCTCTCTCTCTCTCTCTCTCTCTCTCTCTCTCTCACTATATTTCTACATCTATCAATCATCTGTCTATGATGGGGTGGGGGGGTATCTGATACTTTCCAACTTTCTCATAATACAAATAAATCTCACTGCTAATAGTTGAAATATACTAGTGATACTAACCTGACCTGAAGAAAAATTTTAAAATGCCCTTCCTTAAGTTCATGTTTTATAAATCTGAGCTGTTCAATCTTCTACCTTAAAGTTCAATTGAACACAGTTATATTCTGATTGCGTTTTCTTCTTTAAAAATATTGTTTCTTTTTTGGGTCTTCAGGAAGAAAGATGTAAGTCACAAAGGCCTTTATCCACATCAAATGGACCAAAATTCCCCTTAAGTAGTATAAAGATGAAACCAAGGGAGAGTAATCTCGACAGACTGCCCCAAGGCATGCAGTCCCGGCCGCCCTCTCCATATTTCACCAGGCGTTTCTTTCAGGACCAGCCAGCTCAACTGAATCCTGGAGATAGTTTCAAATTACCTGGAGAAAGCAAACCTACATTTGTAGTAAGACACGTGAGCCTAAAAGTATTTTTCACAGTCCTTTGGAATGGTGAGTGTGTGAATGAGGGTGGAATAAAGGAAGGTTGGACCATGAAAACAAATGGGTAAGTAAATAAATAGAGGAAATTCAAATTGAATGACAGCTATGATTAAATTATGTTCACTTCCTAGAGTCATTGTCAGGAAAGATGTCTTATGCAGAAAACTTGCTTAGTAAATGTCTGCCGTCCCTATTTTTAATTTCTGAAAATCATTAATAGAGAGTGTTATCTATACATGATAACCTGCCACTGTCCAGAAAAATCAATGAACTGTCAGTGGTAGAAGATGCATATCAAAGGCTGGCATATACTCTGTACCAATCTGAAACCAAAGCCTCATCTGTTTTAAGAAAACTGGTTTGAGTTTTCTTAGTGAGGTTGTTGCTTAATGGCCACACTTTTAAGAGCAGGAAACATATGTCTGCAGGAAGATGCAATGATGTGCCATAGTCAAAGCTGTTAATTAAAGTTATCTTAGATTTAGCCCTCAGGAAATAGTAGGCAAATTTAATCACACTTGTTCTCATAGTCTCACGATTTTTTGACTACTATAAAAGTAAAGGAAAATGTAGAAGAGTTCAAGACAAAAATTACCCACAGGTTCACCAGAATAATAAAATCATTGTTTAATTTGATACATTTTCTTTTGCCTTTTTTTGGTATTCATAATGCCTTATTTTTTTCCCACAAAGTTGTAATTATACTGTATATACAGATTTGCTTCTTGATATTTACAGTTAATATTACATTAAAAACACTTCCAGTATTAGTTCATATTTTTCATGAACACCATTCCACATTCTAATTCATGACTTATTCTTCAGAATGTTAACTATTGATATTATTGTCAAATTGATAATTTGACTTAAAGTTACCCGTGATGATGTTTGTGCATTAGACACAAGAAATGAAGCATGGTAAATCTCAAAGGCAAGGTGCTTTTGAGCTGACTGGATATAGAGTTGGTTTGTAGGTAGAACAGAGATGTTGTTTGGCTAGAAAGTACAGGGTAGCTGTTTTCTTCATGGTGACTTGGGTAAAAATGTCTGGCAAAATCTAGCAACCACTCTTTAAACATGGCTTCATACAGATATTGTTGAATTGAGTTTATTGAGTCTGATTTATATCATTTGACATAAATTTTTATAAAATACAACTTTAGTGTATGCCATTATGGGCTAAATAACCTTAAAATCTTGGAAGTTTTCTTAGGGAATTAAAACTTGCTTGATACTTTTATTTAACAAATTCTTATACAGTCTTTACTAATGTGCCAAGCTCTTTCCTAAGTGCTCTTTTATTTAGCCAGATTTCCTGATGATATCTGAAGTTTAAGTAACAGCATTAAAATGTAGAGGACCTGATGTTGTCAAGATTGTAAATTCTAATCAAAGTATTTCTTGAAGTAGATTGAAGAGTAAAATTATAACATGCTTTCTTGAAATTAAAAAAAAACACAGAAATAAACAATGTTAGAAAGAAACTCCAGCAACTCTATGTCATACATATTCTGGAAGAGTCTCTATTTCAAGTATTTTGACATGTTGGCAGATCATGTTGTCCAGTGTAGGAAAATACGGTTACCTTAAGTAAAATAATACAGTCACCACTATTCTTTTTTTCAAGGATATAGACACTCAGACTGGAAGAGGATGTGGAAGGCTGAAATGTCACCTTGTGAAAATCCCTTGTCTTTAGGGAGGACCACACCTAGGCCAGTACTGCTCAGACTGTTTAGGAACATGAAACTCTGTCTGGTTCTAAAAGGATGTGAAATAAATGTCACTTGCTGTTTTCTGAGCTGGAGCCTTACCAGTGGTTAGAATATGATTTGTGCCTAGTGTTAGCCCATGTCTTCGTGTTCTAACCTCAGTGAAGGTAGGGCCAGACAGGTTTCCCTACTGGCTATAACATTTTATATACTTGGAGACTGTGATTTAATCTGTTCCCAACCTCTTTTCTCACCTGCATGACTGTGACTGAGGGGGAGAAAGGCATTACAGGTAATGAGGAGAGGGTAATACAGGCTACAGTGGGTTCAAGTCTCATTCCTTTCCTTTCCTTTCAGGTGGACAGTGCAAAGCCCTTTGGTGAGAACAGTTCACAGCATCATTCCCAGAAGTCTAGAAGAAAATCTGACTTTTCAAATTTTCCATTTCCAGTGAGAAGAGGTACTTGAGTTTCTTGTTATTCCTATACAGTTTCCCCATGGGAACGAATGCATCCTACCTACCTCTAAGTCTTCTTTCATTCTGAGGAATCACATGTTTCTTTGGAAATTCAGGGCCTAATTCTCAGGTTCCCTCCCGCTGTGGAGTTTCCAGGGAAGGAGTTCCCATGAGCGGAGTCAGCTGAGAAGCTGTTTCAGAGTTCCCCTAGCTGTTGAAGGAGACTGCTCTGAGTAGTGTGACCACTGAGTGTGCTCTGGTTGTGGTTGTTCCCTGGCTGGGCTGGAAAAGCAGGAAGCATCTTGCCCTGGTGGAATCTTCTTGCTAAGGCACCACTGATAGCTAACGTATAGGACTCTCCATTTCTCTGGATAGGAAGCAGCAGGGGATTGGTGGAGATCAGGAGGTGCAACACTTACTTTACAAGATTCCATGTCAGCAAGGAGGAGAGGCAATTTGTCTGAAGCAGTGAGGTTAAGGCAGGGGATCTCAAACGTTTAGATTTCACTACCCTTTTGCGTTAAGTATTATTGAAGACCCCAATGAACTTTGTGTATGCAGATGATATCTATCAATATTTAGTGTTAGAAATTAAAACTGAGAAATTTGTAAAATATAAGAATATACAAGCACACATTCTATTAGCCATCAGAGTGGTGACATAATGACATATCATGTAGCTTTTGGAAAACTCGATTATATAGTCGTGAGAGAAAGAGAGTGAAAGAGAGATTAATATTATTAGGAGAACAGTTTTGATCTTGCAGAGCTCCTGAAAGGTCTTAGGGACCCATGGGGAGGCCCCTGGATCACACACTGAGAGGCACTGGGTTAAGGCCTCCCTGGGAGGCCTCTACTTTATGATTGAAATACATGAACCATGTCAGTACTGAAGGTCAGGGCAGTGAATTTCAACCATTCCTGAATTAATAAAAATTCTTAGGCTAGAAAGGGATGGTGGTGGCCCATTCTCTTGACTCTTGGTGAGACTGGACCTGTACCATCCCTGACAACAGGGTTTCCTATCTTAGGCTGAAAGGTTTATACTTTTAAGGGACTGCACATTCTCTTGTGGTAACTCAAGCCGGTGGCCTTGAATCACTGTGTTCTACAGCAGCAAACCAAGGACAGAAGGCAGGGTTTGAAGCAGAAAGTGCTTCATCACCTCTGACATTTAAGTCCTTTGGATTGAAAATCACCCATGTAGCCCATAAAAGCAGCACTGTCTTCCCCATTACTGTGAAATCAAGCAACAGGAAATATCCTTTCCCAGGGAGGACAGTTGGGCTTAAAGCTAGCTCAATTACAACGGGACTCATATATCACATTGGTCTCAGCCTTTGTCTTTCTTAATCCTGGCAGGTGGAGAACTAAGGTTCCAGAGAGGTTACAGAGTGTGTACAGGTCACACACCAAGTTTTTGGCATACTTACATTTAGAGAAGACGTTCAGACCTCTGGGCTCAGATCCTTGGAATCCCTGTAGCTTCCAAGCCAGACTTTTCCTTAGGTCACCTGTCAGCTCATTCATTCAGGCCTAAGGTAGAATAAAGCAGTGCTTCTCAAACTTCAGTGTGCATTTGAATCACCTGTGGATCTTGTTAAAGTGCAGATTCTGATTCCATAAGGCTGGGGTGGGGCCTGGAATCCTTTTCTAACAAGCTTCCAGGTGATACCAATGCAGCTGGTCCATGGACTACACTTTGAGAAGCTAGGGAACAAGGGCAAACTCCCCGTGAAAGGGAGTGTTCAAAAATCAGTAGCAAGGGGGTTCCTAGGCAACAGGGCAGGTTTATGGTTATAGCTGAAAAGGGGCTTAGCATTACCAATTCCCTGCTCAGCTGGGAGTTGGGTAGAAGAGAGCTTCTGGGATAAGATGCCCACACACATATGTGCATGCCCAGAGGATATGACAATTAGCATGCTTTTAAAAATCCCTTTTTATATCTTCCTTCTTATTGCCAGTGGCATTGGGGAATCAGCAGTCCCTTGTCACTGCCTAAGCCCCAGTCATGCTGGGGGAAGCCACGGTGGCCTTAGCATAGCCTTGCAAATACTCATTTCAAAAGCATTTTTTTTTTCAACCTGGAAAAATCCCATTTATTCTTGGTTTTATCTGTGTGTATTTATTACTTCTAGTAATTCTTACCATTCTCTGGCATTAGGTCTATTTACTTATTATGATTACTTGGGTAATCATAATGATTTACACTTTTGCTGTGTTGTTTTTCCAAGCTCTTATGTATTCATTTTTGTATCTACCTTGGACAAGTACACTCAAGAGTTTCTGCATAAGTAGGATTTTATGTAAACCAAATATAAAGGGAATGCCAGAAGAGGCAGAGGGTATGAATTTTTCATTGAGCCAAATGGCTTTCTTTTAGGCCCTGGGCACCTGGGCAAATAAGAGTTTTCCAGGCTGCCCAAGGGCTACTGAACTTATTGCTTCACTTTTGACTCCCATTTACTCTTCCTGTATCCATACTTGCTGTCATTATTATAACCTCATTGTTGACCTCAAGAGGACAGTAAAACTAATAGATAAATTGCTGTGACTTCAGGAAGACTTAAAGGTGATGGTATAATTTACAAGGGAGCATTTAAGTTCTCTGATAATTCATTCATTGTGTAATAGTTTTGTACTGCTGTGGAATAAATGTAACAGCAGCTTTAGGGGTAACTGGTAATAACGAGTCATTGAAACACCTGTTCCTCTTTCTTCTAGCTTCTTCTCTTGACAGACTTGCAACTAACGTAAAGGTAATTTTTTTTTTAAAGATAATTTTAGAAATAGCATTTGTAAACTGATCTATTTCCAGTTATCTAATGTCAATTATTGTGCTTTCTCCCATGAGTGGTGGAAAGTATATTTCTAGCTAATGCTGCTTATGGAATTGCTGTAGTTTAATTTGAGTTGCTTTGCTTTAGTTGGTTTATTCCCCTCACATAAACTCTTTTCATTTGTAGGATGAATCACCAGTGAGGGTGTATGTAGGCCCAATATCTACTTTATCAATAGGGATTTTCATTACCTTTTCTCTAATCGAATACCTTTGTATATAGAGGTGGTAAATCACTTGTTTTTAAAGTTTGATTGGTTTATGCAGGTGAAGGTGCAAACTTCCATGTTACAACATGAGAATGGATATATGCAAAGAAAATGGAGTACACTGAGCTTCCTTTGCCATAGCAGTTAAATATTTTGTCTAAAAAATTATCTTTCCCAAACCCAATAATCTCCAATCCTTACAAACCAAAGCTCAGAGCATGAGTTTATTTTGGCTTGTGAATATATGCCAAATGTTCAGAATTTTGGTTATCTTTCCTTGCCCTTGACTCCTGAGCATTTTGTCTCTAGTCTTCTCTACTCCCACCCCTCTTTTATTTGCAGGAGATCCCCGGGGCAGGTATTCTATCATCTTGCCCCCAGTTCTCTTCCCTGTCCCACCCGGCCCCCAGCTCTAAATTAAGCAAACCAAAGCAAAAACTACAACTAAAGATTAATGCACGTTGTCACTCAGGTTATCAAAGAGCCAGATGAACGGATTGTTTTAAGGAATGAATCACCATCATCGTTAGATTCAAGTAAGTTTGGAAAGCCCTCGGCCAGTTACAGTAACCAAGGAGATGCCGATTTCCACCGGGAAACTTCATTTGCCACCTTCCAGCACTCCAGATCTCCCAGCCCTCTTCTGGATCAGCCCCTTCTCCGAGAAAGGTCAGCAGCAAACATCCATCTCTTTGCTAGAGGAGTGCCTTGTGGTCTGGCAGGAGTAAAGTCAAGTCACTTCATCAGTTTGCTTCCTTAGGAATATTCAGCTGGGGACACCTTGATATGAAAAATTATTATTCCTTGAAAAATAATCCCAAAAGTAAGAATTGAGACTTTTCTCTTACCCTGGAAAGCATATCTCAGAATGCTTGTTGAAAATGGGACAGACAGCTAACTTGGCATAGGTACTATTTATGTATCCATTATTATCTGTCATGTATTTTAGAACTCAAGCTTTTGATTTCACCAGTATAAAAGAACTCACTATCGAAAGTTTGGAAATTATAGAAAAATGAAAAGGAGTGAAAAAAAAAATCACCTATAGTCCTGCCACCCAAAGACGAGAATGATTAATATGTGGGTGTATTTTCTTTCTCTTTTTCTAGACATAGTTTGTTGGCTTGTCACACACACACACACACACACACACACACACACACACACAAACCCACAATTGCATATGTCTGGAGGGCAGGCCAGAGATTGAGAGCAGGAACCTTTATTTTCCAAACTGCACTCCCAGCTGATGTGACTAACCATCCGGTTTGCCCCAGACTGTCCTGATTTTAACCCTGACAGTCCTGCATTCTGGGAAACTTCTTGGTCCCAGGCAAACCAGGACAGTTGGTCACAACTCCAGTGAAGTAGCACAAAAGATAATATTTTTAAGATAGTTGTTTTGAATGAAAGATAGGCCAGTCTGCTTTTCTCTGCATTGTTAGTGATGAGAATAAGAAATCTCCACATAAAAATAATACAATTGCTAACAAAGAGACTTGTAGTAAATATCCCAGAACAAAAATGGCACTGAAATTTTAGTAAGAATTATAAGAAAGTGACAATGCATTCTTAGACTTTTTTCAGAAATGATAGAATACCTTTATATTAAAATGGACTTGAGGAAACCAAGTAAAATATTTTGATAAAATCTACTAAGTAATGGTGAGTCTTTGATTAGTTACTATATTGGAAGAAAATAACACAACATAGATTTTTAAAAATTGGCCTTGAATCCCAGAGACAGGTGGTGAGAGACACATTTACACCCCTCTCTGGGCGTGGTCTCCCTTCCCTTCTGGCTTCTTCTCTTTCTACCAGCCTGCAGCTTAACAGGTGGACAGAGCAGGTGGGGGGTTACCCCAGATGTAAAGACTTAGAATTTATTTTAAACAGGAGGGGAGGAACCTTCAACCGGTGGTAGTCAGGACACTTGAGCTCTGCTCACCTGTCTCCAAGTGCTATGTGATCTCACACAAGTACTCAGCCTTTTAGACCTTAGTTTCCTCATCTGTAAAAGGGGTTTAGTGATCAAAGATCCATCCTCTTTCAGCCCAAAGTGCTTCTTTTCTGCCAGAACTGGAAGAAGCTCATGGATTTTGCCCATGTGCCTTGTTTTCGTACATCACCCAAACTCCTTATAATCAGCATAGCAAGCTTTTCTGAGGGACTGAATTGAGCATCCATTTACTGAGAACCTATTATGTGCAGTGTATGTGATCGTGACACGTCCTTGCTTCCCAGTGGCTCACACACTAGACGGGGTGGCAGGCACACCCCATGTCACTAAATGTGAGATGGATTATGATGTGCACTTAACAGAAGTATAATTGAAATGTAGGGGAAAGGCCGAGCAGGAGGAGGTTAATTCCATTAGGAAGGAGATCTAGGAAGGCCTCATTTCTTTTTAAATAAATTTGTTAGATGGTTTATGCATTCATTCAACCAGTCTTTCCTGAGTATCTTTATGCAGCAGGACAGTAATTCTCAACTCTGGCTCACTGAAGAATTGCCTCATATTGAGTCAGAATCCTTGAGATTAGTACTGGGTGTGTGGAGGGGAATGTGGAATCTCTGTGGTTAAAAGTGTGCCTCACCAATTATACCTCAATTAAAAAAAAAAGACACATGAAGGATCAGTTACCAATTCATGGCACTTAGTAGATATTCAATAAATACTTGCTGACACAAGGGAAAAAAACAGTGCCTCAGAAGGAAAACAGGATTGATAGTCAACCTGCTAGTCCTGGAATAGAAATGCTAACATTTAAGACATTTCTTCTGATCTCTGAGAACTTGCAGTGGGTGTTAAAAAAAAATGTACACAGAGAGTTTTCTACAAGGCAGAACTTTGAGAATAGTACAGACCAAATGCTATCAGAGTATAAAGGAGAAGGAAAGTACTCTGGAATGTTTTATGGAGGAGGTGGCATTTTCATGGGGGCCCAGAGGGGAGGGGATTGGATTGTGATAGTTCATGGAGGGGAGGGATGGAAGGTGAGAAGGCAGGGGGTGCTGTCAGGTTCTAGAAGTTAGAGCAGCCTTGGGGAATAGTTGGTGCCAAGGCTGAGAGTCTGAGGGGGACTGTGGAAACCAAGCTAAGGAATTTGGGCTCAGTTGGAAGGCAGTGGGGAGCTTTTGCAAGTCATTCACAGGAATTAGCACAGTTGACTGTAGAATGATGACTCTGGCTGCAGACCAGAGTTTTAATCATTTATCTCTGATGAGTCAGCAAATTCTGTGTCCAAAGTCACTCTAAACTGATAAGTTTGGAACTAATCAAACTATGAATTTGTAAATAAGGTGACAAAGTATAACATGGTCACACAAAGGCTATCTGGTTTGCCCAAGACTGTCCTGGTTATAGCGCTGAAAGTCCTGCACTGTGGGAAACCTCTTAGTTCCAGGCATCCAGGAGAGCTTGCCACCTTGACCTCCAGGGAAGTGGCACTGAAGATAATATTTTTAAGGCAGCTGTTTTGAGTAAAGGATATCCCTCTGTATCCTTGGGGAAGAATCCATTCCCCATTGACCTCACAAAGGCAGCCCTTGGAACACTAGGTGTTACTGTTATCGAACCAGGTTCGTTTGCCCTATGCACAGCAAGCCAAATGCTGAGGTGCAGAGAAAGTTTATTCACAACGCAGCCAAGTAAGGAGATGGGAGAAGAAGTCTCAGATCCACCTCCCCAAAGGCAAGGGGCTTGAGATATGGGATAAAGATTCAGGGTGGGGGCTTCCCTGGTGGCGCAGTGGTTGAGAGTCCGCCTGCCGATGCAGGGGATACGGGTTCATGCCCCGGCCCGGGAAGATCCCACATGCCACGGAGCGGCTGGGCCCGTGAGCCATGGCCAATGAGCCTGCGCGTCCGGAGTCTGGGCTCCGCAACGGGAGAGGCCACAACAGTGAGAGGCCCGCGTACCACTGAGCCGGCGCGTCCGGAGTCCGGGCCCCGCAACGGGAGAGGCCACAACAGTGAGAGGCCCGCGTACCACAAAAAAACAAAACAAACAAACAAAAAAAAGAATCAGGGTGGTCTTAGGCATGAGGAAATGTGATTGGAGGTAGAGAAAAGGTGAAGTAATCGGTACTTTGCCCAGGCATATCTGGGTTACATGCTTCATCATGGGATGCATGTTCTAAAATGGAGGTACTTAGCATGATCTGAGGGTGGAGTTTTTGGCCCTCTGATGTCAAAAAATTGTTCATCAGTTAACTGTGCAGACACAGTTTTAGGGTCAGTTATCTCAACCAGTCTTAGCCAGCTTGAACTAGACAGGATCTAACTCCACGTTCTTGTAAAACAACTTAAGCCCACCATTACTATAATGACCTGTGATGTCAGAGGCTTTATCTATAGGGGTGGTTAAGAAGTCTTGTGATATATTACCCTAGGCTATGTGAAGCTTGAAGGGTATGCAAATAAAGAAGGGAAAAAAGAATAAAAACAACTAAAGGAAGCTTAATCAGTAAAGGCAGTTTGTAAGAAGAGGGGTTTTTAACAAGCTGTTTCCTTTTCTTCTGTAAGTCAAGCTCAAGAATTTCTGGTAGTCAACCATAAGGGGCATAGTTTCACTACCAGTGTTTAGGCTCTGCCTCACTCACTGTTCTTTTCACATGAGCCACCGGGACCAGTCTCCCTCTGCTCAGATCACAGAAGTGCATGGGAAATATTTTGAGTTTCTGCTGACTTAATACTGAAATCAGCAAGGGCCAAGTTTGCAAGGATGAGATGGGAGGCAAGTTTTGGAGTGAGAATCAGCCCAAGGTTTTAATGGAGGAAGTGGAAAACACTTTTAAGTAGCAGCATGGGAAATGGTAGTCCCAAACGTGGGAGAAACTCTCTCAAGCCGGTTCCCTAGCTCCAGTGTCCGGATAGAGTCACATCCCTTCAGCATCCATCCGCAGTCGTCCCACTGCACAAGGAGAAGGCCATAATCAAGGCAGAGCACTGCTCTTACCTGTTGACTCATCATTCTCAGAGGTCTTCAAATATAGTGTTGATTGTATATAGTAATAAGGGTAACAAGTGTACGGATAATTCTGGCACTGGTTACTCAAGACCAATGAAAAAGCATTTGCAGTGTCCATTTGGTGGCTATTTTTTTTTTTTTTTTTTTGTGGTATGCGGGCCTTCCTCTGTTGTGGCCTCTCCCGTTGCGGAGCACAGGCTCCGGACGCGCAGGCTCAGCGGCCATGGCTCACGGGCCCAGCCGCTCCGTGGCATGTGGGATCCTCCCATACCGGGGCGCGAACCGGGTTCCCCTGCATCGGCAGGCGGACGTGCAACCACTGCGCCACCAGGGAAGCCCCTTGGTGGCTATTTTTTAATGCCAATTTCATTTATAGCTTCAAATTATTTCTATTCCTTCATCTTAAAAATTCTTAAGAGGAGTGTAGAAATGATGTGCCTGGCCTTTTCTTAAACATAGGCAGTGCTCTAGATGGTTCATTCATTTGCTGTGAGTCATTTTCCTGGGTTGGTAATGGATTTGTGTAGATCCAGTCATTCTCTTGGTCTTGTCTCCCTGGAAACCAGAGGGTACATGCTCGTTACAGGGAGCCAGGATGGGTGGCCTGGATGTGGGTCCCAAACCAAGCAGAGGGGCAACTGCACAGGGACTCTTTAGTGTGGTGGCCATAACAACAACTGGATTGATTCTCACATGTTTCTGTCATTTCCAGTGTTTACTGTATATTAGTTAAAGAGAACGATTTTATCCAAATTGCTAAAATTTTTAGGCATTTTAAGAAAACAATATCTGTGCTTTTCATAATCAAACTGCAAATTCTGCCTCAACTTAAGAGTTGGTACTCACTTCCCTCCCCAAAATGAATGAATGAATGGATGAATTCAATCACTCAAGAAATATATATTAAATTCCTACTGTGGTATTCAAAACCCTGAGATGAGCTATTAGACCAAGAGGCCCAGTCCCAACTTCAGTCTAGGAGGAGAGACAGACATTAACCAAATAATGACAAAATGTCCACTGGGGGAAGTGCTATGAACGAAGGGTGAATGGATTCCAAGTGCATGAAATAGGGAAGCCGACTTCCTCTACAGCAGGGGTCCCCAACCCCCCTGGGCCGCAGACCGGTACCAGTCTGTGGCCTGTTAGGAACCGGGCTGCACAGCAGGTGGTGAGCGGCAGGCGAGGGAGCGAGTGAGCGAAGCTTCATCTGCCCCTCCCCGTCTCTCGCATTACCGCCTGAACTCCCCCCCGCCCCACCCCGGTGCCAAAAAGTGTCTTCCACAAAACCGGTCCCTGGTGCCAAAAAGGTTGGGGACCACTGCTCTACAGGAAGGGGCTCAGGAAGGATCTTCCTGAGAAATCAATGACTGAATTGAGCTCTGACGGCGGGTAGGACTCAACATGAGCAGGGATGGGGGTTGGGGGTAGCAGCATTCTACCTGAGGGAGCAGTGCTGGCAAGTGCCTGTGGAAGGGAGAAAAGCAGCCTGTTTGAGGAACTGAAAGACACTGTAAGATCTGTGGTTAAGTTTGGGTCTGGGTGGCCTAAAGTAAATGACACATAAAATACCCCGTGGTGGAAAACAGTTGGGATTAAATTTTGTATTAAAAATTTTGGGGTTACATGTTTTAAAAGTAAAAGCAGGATTTGTTCTTTAGAGAAATATCTAAAATACACAGTAAATTACAAAGAAGAAAAGAGTCACACACCCTGACACACACCATTTTTAACATCTTGGTTGTTTTTATTCCCAGTGCTTTTCCTATACCTAGGTTTAATAAAGACATTGAAACCACGCTATGCACACTGTTTTGCACGTTGCTGCTTTTTTTCTCACCTTTAAGTTATAAATATCAACCCTTATTGTTATGCACGCTAAGTGTCCTTTTTATCAGCTGCATAATACTCCACCCTGTTTACTCTGTTGAGCAGGTTCCACCCTGGGTCCCAGTCCATGTGGAAGAAGATCCACGAAAGGGTCTGCAGTCGTCTGACATCCCACAGATCTCAGCAACACCTAAACAAGGTCAGGGCTTCTGATGGAATTAGATCTTTGCTGACAAAATAATATGGGAACTGGGTCTCACAGTCTAGCAGGGGAGACAGACATTAATCAAGTAACCACAGAAATAAATGTAAAATTGTGATGCTCACCAAGGAGGTTACATGGTATCCTGAGAGTGTATGAAAAGGAGTATTTGACTTGGTTGGCAGTCAGGGCAGGCTTCCCTGAGGAAGAGACAGTGGAGCTTCAATCTGAGTTATGAGTAGCAGCTACTTTGGAGAACAGCACGCATCAAGCAGGGGTCCTACAGTGAGAGGGAGCGTGGTCCTATCAAAGAACTGAGAGAAGACAGTGTAACTGGCCCGAAGCACATTTCCTTCCACTCTGGACAGGAATCCCTGTCCAGGGAAGAATCTAGGGACGTGTGTGGTCTGCATGAGCTCACAACATGGAAAAAAGTTTTCCTCAAAGTTAATAAGGTGTTTTTCACTGTTTGACTTTTATGGGGGTGAGGGGAGTGTTTCTCATCCATAGATAGATAAACCCAGCACTTTGTCTACTGCAGATGTACAGCCATTAGCTGTGACCTGTCACCAATTCAAAAAAATTCAAATAGAAGGTTGCCAGTGCCCCCTCTGGTTGGATTTAACTATACCATGTAGTTGAATTGGTCATCTTGACATTTAAATGCTGGCATTTAAATGAATTATTTAAATGAATATTGATTACCCTAATCACCAAGCTCCTGGATTACTTTACTGCCTGTCTGCAAAGTCATTTGCTTTGCTTTGTTAATTCGTAGTTTTTTCAAGTAAGGGAATCCCTTTAAAATGTAAAAAGAAGGGGCTTCCCTGGTGGTGCAGTGGTTGAGAGTCCGCCTGCCGATGCAGGGGACACGGGTTCGTGCCCCGGTCCGGGAAGATCCCACATGCCGCGGAGCGGCTGGGCCCGTGAGCCATGGCCGCTGAGCCTGCGCGTCCGAAGCCTGTGCTCTGCAACGGGAGAGGCCACAACAGTCAGAGGCCCGCATACCAAAAAAAAAAAAGAAAAAAAGGAAGAAAGGGACGAGGGAGGGGGCGTGGGAGAGAAGAAGAAAGAGGAAAGAAAAAGAAAGAAAGAAAGAGCGATAAAGGGAGGGAGGGAGGGAGGGGGAAAAAAAGAAATAGTATCTATATATGCACATGTATCATGAACACAATATATATGGCATATATGGGATTCATAGACCTCTTAAATGCAAAACTACACATCCAGATATCCTTGATCTGTATTACATTATGAGTAATGCAATTGCTGGATTTGTTTTTGTTATATAGAAAGACTCCATCTCTGAAGTAAAGAATATCCTTGAAAGACCAAGCTACCCTCTGAAGAAATATCCGGTGCATGAACAGAGATATTTTAAAACTGCTGTCCTATGTAAGTAAGCAGCTTAAGTGCTTCTTGTTGATTTGCTAAAATAATTTCAGTTTCCTGCTACAATATAAAGTACCTAGAAAATGTGGCGGACAGGAGTCAAGGAGGAGATAAGAGACACATTCTTCCTTCAGACAGCACATATGCGGGTCTGCCAGCAGTCTTGCCTCTTGTATCCTCCCCCCTACCCCCTTACCTAATGGTCCCTCTTTCAGCTCCTCAAACACAAGCTCCTTCCGGCTGTGGGGACTTTGCATGTGCTCTCTGACTGGAATACTTCTTCCTGATCCTGTATGGGTCACTTCTCTTTACCTTTCGGGTCTCATGACTTTCCATGACACCCCCTCCCGCTCTGAGGTACACCTTTTTAGCCCTCTGCAGTTTTCTTTCATAAAGTATGACACAGTTTGTTGTTATATTTTTATGTGGGTTGATTGCTTAAAAGTCTGCTCCTTCTACTTGAATGACACCTTCCCGAGGTCAGGGACTCTGCCATCCTGCTCACTATTTTACAGCCAGAATTACAGTGGGATCCCATTTAACTTAGGTGAACTCAACCACACATGCCAGGTGTGTGCCCTGTACAAGAGCCTTCCTTCCCCCCACCACCCTGTCGGCCACCCTTGCGTCAGACGACCTTCCACTGTGGTTGGTGCTCAGTAAATATTTTTTGTGGGAGGCTGTTGAATGAGGTGATGAGGCAACTCTGGAATTCAGATGTGTCGTAAGAAGTTCGTCATTTTGTGGGCTGTCGTCATTTCTCAGGTTTTGTCTTCTTTCCCTTCCTCCCCAGGCCAGCTAAGAATAGCTCTTCCTTATTAAGTGCTTCCTGAGTGCCAGGAACTGGCCCGAATACTTCACTTGTATTAAATGAATTAATATTTAATTATCACAATAACTCTGTGAAGTTGGTACTATCACCAGTTCCATTTCACAGATAGGGAAACTGAGTCAAGGAGAGGTTAAGTGCCTTGCTCAAGGTAACATGGCTTGTGAATGGCCCAGCTACAGTCTGAACCCAGGTGATCTGGCTTCAGTGACCATGCTTTTAACCGTTACATTCCATTGTTCTCCAAAACTGGAGTGTGTGATAGGAGAACCCTGGGGAGAAAGAGCAGAGCCCTTTGGAACCTAAGCCGAGTCGGTGGACATTGCCCTTGAACATCCCCCAGAGGGTCCTGTGGTGTTGTATCATGTAGTCCCTCATTCTAGCAACATCAAGATAATTAACGAATCTTTTTGAACAATAAAGGAGTGTGGGATGACGTGCTAGGCTTTCACTGTCGTCAGGCTCCTGAAATTCTGGTTTGAGGGTCATTCATGCTTTAGGGCACACATCGCCTTGCCCAGGGCTGGCCAGGACTTCCCGCCTGCAGCACAGAGGAATGTGGAGGACAGCTCAGTAATTTCCCATTTTGCAGGCTTCTACCTTAGAACGTTCTGCTTGGTAGATTAAAGGATGGCTGCTGGGCCACATAATCTCCGGTTGCCAAAATAGTCATCTAAGCATTTATTAGGTGGTTATACGGAACACAACCCACTTAATTACCACTTAGGGAACGTGGCCCACGTAATTACCACTTAGGGAACGTGGCCCACGTAATTACCAAATGCCAAATTGTGTTGAATTTCAACATGGCTAACATTAAGTTACATAAAGCCCTGAACCGGCAGATATGTGGACCCTGACGTGAGGCGATAGAGAGAAGGTAAGAAAAAAAATCTGTGTTAGTGAATAGGTTTCCTTTGTAACATGTCCCACTCAGTGGTTTGGAATATGCTCATAGGCCTTCTCTGAAAGCTCTCCATACCATTCTCTTCCTGTCCCAATTTGGGTCATGGATTCCTGGTGAGGCAGGGGTCCTGGAGGGCTGTGTCAGTGAAAGTTTTCATGGTTGTAAAGAACCCAGGTGACTTTGACGCGTCTTAAGCAAACAGGGCATTTAGTAGAATGATGCTGTCTCAGTGAATCCAGGGAAGATCCAAACAAGCAAGGTCAAGCAGCTAAAACGGGACAGTCACGGCTATGGGCTGGGTAGACAGCAACAGAGAGGAGCATTCGGCAGAAGACCCAGTGAGTTTCCACTCCATGTCCCTTGCCCTGTTTTTCTCAAGGACTCTCCTGCTTACAGCACCAATGCTTGTCCTTCCCTTCTGCACTTCTGCTCTTTCACTGTTCATCATCTTTCCCTCTCCTGGTTTCCTGGTGATCTCAAGATTCAGGGGAAATGAAAAAGTAGATTCTTAGCACTTAGGGATTAAGTTAGGGATGCTTGGACCAGAAACAATGAGTCCAGTTGTCTGACCAGGGAATGTGTGGAAGAGATGGGTCGAAGGGGTTGGAATACACCTGTTTCTCCTTACTCAGGATGGTTTGGGCCTTGATACTTTTGGTATAAAACAGATGATCCTTTGTATACTTTAAGATGGTGAATTTTAGGTTATATGAATTTTACCATTAAACAAGTCCCATAAACGTGCACACACACACACACACGCACACACCCGTTAAACCTAGTTCTCCTGTGAGATGTGATTGCCTCGGTGTCACCGTCCTTATCAAGAGCTGATTGCCCACGTCTGGTGTGTGCTCACTGAGATTCCACTTTCAAGGTTGGGCTTACAAGGCCTCTTCTGTGAAACCTGCTGGTCCCTCAGGTAGACTCAGGCCCTCTGCCTTCCACCCCTCCACATGCCTCCACTAAGGACTTCGTTCCTTCAGCCTTGTATTGTAGTTGGTTTTCCTTATGAAAACTCTCCCAAGAAGAGGGCAGAGGACTGGAGGGAGGTCTCTGCAAAGGGATGGGAGACTGAGAAGATGGCACCAGCTCTGGCCCACCGACCCTCCCATCCCTGTGAGCAGCTCCTGTGATCCCAGCTGCTACCGCCATGGCCAGCCTGCAGCAGGAGCTTGTCCACTTGTAATGCTCCCACCTCGAGGGAGGGCAAAGAACCCAGGCCCAGACGTCCTCAGACACAGACGAGAACTGTAGCCCAAAAACTTCTCTAAAATTAAAGAATAGCAAAAAGGAAATAAACCAAGAAAAGGAAAGAAAAAGGACAACAGTGAATTAAAATGCCGGTTTCTGATTCTGTCATAGCTCCTTAGCCTCCAGCTCCAAAGGGAGGGGCTGCTATGGCTTCCAACCTTACCGTCTCTGCTGGGCAGGTGGGAGCCATTTTACTTCCTCCCACGGGGCCCCTTCGTCTCCCTTACAACCAAAGCAAAAAGCAAACCAGCCTACAGATGCCAAGCTCCAACCTCGAGGCCCTCCCTCTCTGATTTGCTCACCAGCTTCGGAGGGATTTGTCATTTGATGGCTTGTGGTGATTGACACATGGATAATGACACACCTCCCTTCATCCCAGGGTCTCCTGGTCCTGTCAGGGTCTAACAGACAGACCACACAGGCAGTGGCCATACACCGAAATCACATGGCAAATTCCTGGGTCAGCAATCCTCAGTGAGCATTAGAATCACCTGGAGGTGCTGAAAAATACTGATGCCCAGGCCCCACTCTGGACCAACTTAATTGGAATCTCTGTGGGTGGTGCCTGGCATCGGTATTTCTATAAAGGTTCTTCAGGAGATTCTAATGCACATTTAGCACCGAGAATCTCTGCAGTAGACTGCCAATGCCTTGAGAATGGGGGACAAAGAACACCCCCAAATCCTATACTGACCCCCTCCACTCTCAAAAATAATTGTTCCATGGAATAGAATTGAATTGGGCATGTTTAACAGTTTGGCTCAATAACACCTAGCAGTTTCTGCACATTTACTGTGTGCCAAGGACTGTACTAACTCCTCAGAGTAACACTAAGAGGTAGGTAGATACTCTGCTTGTCATCATCCTGATAGTATACAAAGAGGCCAGGTAACTTGCCCAAGGTCACACAAGTGTTAGTTTTGCTAACCTAACTTGCCTCATTCCTACACGTAGAGTTACGTGCCAAGATTTGGATAGAGGGAAATCATCTTCTTCTCCTTGGTTGTGTTTATTGATTGCCTTTTTCTCAGTGCCACATGTAGTGTATGAAGTGTCTTCACATTTCACAGGGGAGACTGAATGAAAGCTGGAGGAGCATCATGAAGAGCTCACTCATCAAGCCAACTGAACAACAGTTTTTGTTCTGTGTATCAAATCACCAGTGTCTAGCTCCCTTTAAATCAAACCTGTACCTACCCAGTCTTTTGTACCCAGGTAAGAGTCATTGATTAAAGTGTTTGCTGTTTTGGGCTCAAGTTTTCTTGTCAAGCTGGAAAATTTGTGTTTTAGTTTGTTTGTATGCTTGTTTTGAGCTTGAAAACGAAAATAATAATTGGGTGGCAGGTGCTTTTTCATTTGGAAAGCACTTCTTAAAATTCTGATGAAAATGTCAAGATGCCTTTTCAGGTGTTCCTCATTTTTGGCAGTGGATGTGTTCTTGAAAAGTTCTTTTCTTTCCCTCCTTCCTCATTTTTTCCTCCTTTCCGCTTGTCCTCACCCCTCCCCCATGTCTACCTATTTCCGTTCCCTTCCCTTCCTTTTCCTTCCCATCCCTTCCTGTCCCTTCCCTTTCCTCTTACATTTTCCATGAGCTCGAGGAAGCTGCTATCTAGAGGAATAAACTGATATAGCCTCTAGAAAAAGACTGTCACCCTGATTTTCCATTTTTGGTAAATCTGTTTTTTTGTGGTTGTTTGTTTGCTTTTTAGTGTTAGGCTTGATTTACATGATATCAACTGAAAACCTAGGAAGAGGGAGCATTACTTCTGGAGAATTCAGGTCTTGCTTTACAGGTTTAATTTCTATGATACATTTGTAAGAGGAGGCTAATTTCTTTTGATTGTAGTTTAAACCACTCCTTCTGTCACCTACCCCTCCTTTTTTCCAGCAATTCTTAAATAAATTTATATGAGGAACAAAACCTTCAAATATTTCTCTGAAATAGCTACACTAAGTTTGGCAGAAATGACTGCCAAAACCAGATTTAAAATTAGTAGAAGGGTGCCTTTATGAAATGTTTACTCAGTTTGAGGAACAAGAGGATGGGGATGGATTTAAGTGGACATTTGTCTTCATGGGTCTACAGACCCAGAGAAGAGAGGGCTTGAAAACGGAAACCTTTGTCTTTCCTTCATGCTATAACCTGAGCATTTTCCTCTACCATGCCCTAAAACCCTTTCAGTTTTTACAAGATTCAGTGAGAATCAAGTTTTCTTTTCTCATTATTACCATAGGAATTGGTTCATTAGGTAAATTAAGAAAACGAAATTAAAAATTAAAGGAGAAAAAAGTCCAAAAGCCAAAATAAAACAAAATTCATTTATCCCTTTCTCAGAATTTCAGCCTAATAAAGGTATATATCACAACAAGCATTCCACCTTTGAAAGACAGACGATATGCTTAAATTACACCTGCTTGTATGTTCTCAGTGTGTCTGAAACTATAGTTGTCAGTTTGTTATTTTGAGGTCTGAGTAGTCGTCAATAATAAAAAAATACTGTATTACATTAAGACTATGGTACAGTTCTCAGAAAAGGGCCACTTAGGAAGGATATAAGCAGCTGAAGGAAATCAGTTCTAATGAATTGGTAGCCTGTGGCAGTTATTGTTCAGATACACACTGTGACACTCATTGTCCTTTTTTTCTTTTTTTATGGTTTGAGCATAACTCCTTAATTCAATTTAGGGATAAGATCTTAAATGCCCATTCCTTTTTTTTTTTTTTTTCTTTTTTTTCTTTCGCAAATCAATCTGCCTTTTGCTCTCTTTCTGATCTGCTAACTCTATTGTTTAAGTTATTCCTATTTTATCTTTTTATTTCTCAAGGAGTTATTTCAGTTTTGAGGAGTTATATTGGGGCCAGGATTGCAGCAGGATTTTGCTTTTGGAATATATAGAAATGTGAATAATTTTGTGACGTACTGGGGTTCAGATTACTTTGGGAAGATCTGTGTCATTAAACATAATAAAAATCCCCACCTGTCTTGCTTCAGTTTATTACTGTTTTCTTGACTTTCACAGCTGCAGATCTGTCAAAGCCTGGACCTTATTTTACAAACGTGTTTCACAGGGTCTGGGTTTACAGAGGCTCCTGGGAAAATCTCCTTGGTGGAGCCTGGGCCCTCCAAGCAAAAGCCACCATACAGTAAGGCCATTTCCCTATTGTCACCTGACTGACCCAAAGTTAGCTGAAGCCTATAGACCCTGAATTATAAATAAGATTTTAAAAATGAGAGTGTACATGATATGTTTAACATAAGAGAAGTTGGTCGGTTTTAAATGCATAATTGGGGAGGACTGACGGATTATGTATGCAAGTTCACCTAGCCCCTGAATGCCTGGCTGCTCTTACTAATAGTCGTGGCTGTTCTTGATTAGTTCCATTAAAGGAGCCCTCTGACCTCTCTGAGGGCAGCCCGAGGAAAGGACGTGCTCTCTAGTCCATGTGTGACCAGTGACCATGCTAGTACCGCCTGACGGGACTGCTGTCCTTCCCTGAATGGGGGGGCCCATCCCAGCACTCCTTGGGGACGTGCAGGTCTTGGAGAGAACTCCGTCCCCTCTTCCCATGGAGTGGGAACCCTGCTGACAGTGAGCAGAGCTGCAATCTTCCTGCTCCTTGGGTCTGCTCCCCTGGCCCCTCCACATGGGACCTAGGGGAAGCAGTAGTTACTTTGATCATCAGAGGAAAGAGCCTGTGCTTGGTTTCACCTTCAAAACTAGGAAATTTGGCAAAAGCAGGGTCATGCCTAGGACAGGCGCTTTACCCTGGTGCAAATGGATGGCTGGCTTGTCGGAGCTTCTTCAGCAGTCCGAAATTTCCCCCTTGGGCTTCTGTATTTTTAGACTGATCCTGCAGCACCCCCGTAAGTATATATTTTTATATTCATAAATGTATATTTATGTACTTTTCTTTCTCTTATCTTTATCTTAAAAGTACCCTGTAGCCCATAGTGTAATATCAACCCTCCTCATCATTCACCATGAGAATCACCTGCCAGGGCTCATTTATTTGCTCTCTGTGATGACCACAGCTCTGCCTCGCCAAGCCCCTGTGCGCAGAAGGAGCACAGCATGCTCTGTGGCAGGGTTTGCTTTGTGTGTCATCTCAATTCCAGGAGCTCTGAGATGGCAGCACTGGGGGCCACCACTCCTGCCCAGAGATGGTGTGGGGAACTGGGGGCTGCTAGGCGGCTCAGGTTCCAGGATTAGGATTTTCAAATGAAGAGGAAGAAGGGAGACCTCTGGCAGGGCGGAGTTCGCTCTAAGGTAGGAGAGCTGAAACATATGTGATGGGTCTTTGGTTTGTGACTGGCTGGAGCTGCTTTTGGCTCAGCCAGGGTATGTCACTGCACGTCTTGCTCAGCCTGGGTGGGGGTGTGGAGTGGTTTATTCTAGGTCCTTCCACAGAGGAGGCCAGGACAAGGGCAACGTTGAGGGATGTGGGAGAACTACAGTCTCTTAAAGACTGTACCAACTAACTCTGGGAGACCTGGAATCCCAGGAGAGAAATGGAGTAAAGGTTTTTTTCCTTCTTCCTGCCCCCTCTTTTTCTCTCTTTTTTTCCTGTATTTACTGCCTCAGCTTGCCAGGTGCTGTATCAAGTGCTTCCCAAGGGCATTAGTAGGTGGTGTTAAGGTTGAGGGCCCTGGAGTGAGAGCACCTGGATTTGAATCCTGGTTTTACCATTTACTGGCTGAGTGACTTGGGCAAATAACGTAACATTTTTTGTGCCTCAGTGTCTGTCTATGTGAGATGGAGTCAGTGGTAACATCTATTTCATAATGTTGTTGTCATAAGTAAATGAGTTAACGCATATAAAGCCCTTCAAATCAGTGCCTGGCACAAAACAAGCACTCAGTAAGTGTTAGCTTTTATTATTCTCATCTCAATTAATTTTTTTTAACATCTTTATTGGAGTATAACTGTTTTACAATGGTGTGTTAGTTTCTGCTATATAACAAAGTGAATCAGTTATACATATATATATGTTCCCATATCTCTTCCCTCTTGCGTCTCCCACCCTCCCTATCCCACCCCTCTAAGTGGTCACAAAGCACCAAGCTGATCTCCCTGTGCTATGCGGCTGCTTCCCACTAGCTATCTATTTTACATTTGGTAATGTATATATGTCCATGCCACTCTCTCACTTCGTCACAGCTTACCCTTCCCCCTCCCCATATCCTCAAGTCCATGCTCTAGTAGGTCTGTGTTTTATTCCCGTCCTACCCCTAGGCTCTTCATGACATTTTTTTTT
>NC_041222.1:47625178-47625716 GCF_002837175.3 Physeter macrocephalus | reverse complement strand
TCACGTTGATTGATTTGCATATATTGAAGAATCCTTGCGTTCCTGGGATAAACCCCACTTGATCATGGTGTATGATCCTTTTAATGTGCTGTTGGATTCTGTTTGCTAGTATTCTGTTGAGGATTTTTGCATCTATGTTCATCATTGATATTGGCCTGTAGTTTTCTTTCTTTGTGACGTCTTTGGTTTTGGTATCAGGGTTATGGTGACCTTATAGAATGAGTTTGGGAGTGTTCCTCCCTCTGCTATCTTTTGGAAGAGTTTGAGAAGGATAGGTGTTAGCTCTTCTCTAAATGTTTGATAGAATTCGGCTGTGAACCCATCTGGTCCTGGGCTTTTGTTTGCTGGAAGATTTTTAGTCACAGTTTCAAGTTCAGTGCTTGTGATTGGTCTGTTCATATTTTCTATTTCTTCCTGGTTCAGTCTCGGCAGGTTGTGCATTTCTAAGAATTTGTCCATTTCTTCCACGTTGTCCATTTTATTGGCATACAGTTGCTTGTAGTAATCTCTAATAATCTTTTGTATTTCTGCAGTGTCC
>NC_041222.1:47620206-47622953 GCF_002837175.3 Physeter macrocephalus | reverse complement strand
ACGGCTCAGAATAAAAGGGAGAAAAAATAGAAAGGAAAGGAAGGAAGGAGGGAAGGAAGGAAGGAAGGGAGGGAGGAAGGAAGGAAGAAAGGAAGAAAGAAGATAAAGTAGGATAAAATAAAGTTATTAAAATAAAAAATAATTATTAAGAAAAATTTTAAAAAGTACATAAACAAACAAAAAAAACGGGACAGTCAGAACCCTAGGACAAATGGTGAAAGCAAAGCTGTACAGACAAAATCTCATACAGAAGCACACACATACACACAAAAAGAGAAAAAGAGGAAAATAATAATATGTCTTGCTCCCAAAGTCCACCTCTTCAACCTGGGATGATTCGCTGTCTATTCAGGTATTCCACAGATGCAGGGCACTTTAAGTTGATTGTGGAGATTTAATCCGCTGCTCCTGAGGCTGCTGGGAGAGATTTCCCTTTCTCTTCTTTGTTCGCACAGCTCCCGGGGTTCAGCTTTGGATCTGGCCCCGCCTCTGCAAGTAGGTCAACCGAGGGCGTCTGCTCTTCGCTCAGACAGGACGGGGTTAAAGGAGCAGCTGATTCGGGGGCTCTGGCTCAGGCCTGGGGGAGGGAGGGGTACGGATGCGGGCCGAGCCTGCTGCGGCAGAGGCCGGCGTGACAGTGCAGCAGCCCGAGGCGTGCCGTGCGGTCTACCCGGGAAGTTGTCGCTGGATCCCCGGACCCTGGCAGTGGTGGGCTGCACAGGCTCCCGGGAGGGGAGGTGTGGAGAGTGACCTGTGCTCGCACACAGGCCTCTTGGTGGCGGCAGCAGCAGCCTTAGTGTCTCATGCCCGTCTCTGGTGTCCGCGCTGCTAGCCGCGGTTCACGCCCGTCTCTGGAGCTCGTTTACGTGGCGGGCTTAATCCCCTCTCCTCGCGCCCCAGGAAGCAAAGAGGGAAGAAAAGGTCTCTTGCCTCTTCGGCAGCCCGACCGAAGCCCGAGCCTCAGCTCCCAGCCCCAGCCCTTCCCGGCGGGTGAGCAGACGACCCTCTCGGGCTGGTGAGTGCTGGTCGGCACCGATCCTCTGCGGGAATCTCTCCGCTTTGCTCTCCGCACCCCTGTGGCTGTGCTCTCCTCCGCGGCTCCGAAGCTCCTCCTGTCCGCCACCCGCAGTCTCCTCCCGTGAAGGGGCTTCTATTGTGTGGAAACCTTTCCTCCTTCACAGCTCCCTCCCACTGGTGCAGGTCCCGTCCCTATTCTTTTGTCTCTGTTTATTCTTTTTTCTTTTGCCCTACCCAGGTACGTGGGGTGTTTCTTGCCTTTTGGGAGGTCTTAGGTCTTCTGCCAGCGATCAGTGGGTGTTCTATACGAGCAGTTCCACGTGTAGATGTATTTCTAATGTATTTGTGGGGAGGAAGGCGATCTCCGTGTCTTACTCTTCCGCCATCTTCTCTCCTGTCTCTCAATTAATTATTGAGGAAAACATTCCCCTCCCCTCATCCCCCCCCCCCTTTTTTTTTTTGCTGAGGACACTGAGGCTCAGAAAAGCTGAGTGTCCGAGCCAATTTCCAAACCTTGGTCTGTCCTGTCTCCAAACCTCATGACCTTTCTGCTACTTTCTGCCACCCCTTGGCTGTCACCTGATTGTCCCTGAGGCTGGTGCATGCTGGATAATTCAACCTCAAGGGTTTGAAAAAAATGAATTCAGAGTCCTTCACTAAAGTGACAGGGCAACTAAGGTCTCTTGACAAGAGTTGGGACGAGGTTAACCGCTTCTTGTTTAGGCCAACAAGAGATGCTTTCTGCTCTCATTTCCTGTCATTGGAATATTATGTTTGTAAACAGCATTTTTAGGAAACCACCCCCCCCTTCCCCCACCCCAAAATCAATATCCCTGTTCCTTTTCCTCCAGGAACTGGCACTTATTTAGACTTATATCTTGAACTGAGGTAAATATCACACCTATTGTAGTGGGACGACTTCCAGGAAAGACTGTGTGTAATAGGTGTCATTGCTGGAAGTGCTGGATTCATGGTGAGAACTCCTTGTCGTGAAAGCTCGTTTGTCCTTGCATGAGGGGAGTTCAAATGGCAAATGATGACATCCTTTGTTCATTGAGTCATATGGTCCCAGCCCTGACAATTAACTGAACTGATTCTGTAGCCTTGCGTGCAATCACTGTTTTTTTTTTAAACATCTTTATTGGAGTATAACTGCTTTACAATGGTGTGTTAGTTTCTGCTTTATAACAAAGTGAATCAGTTATACATATACATATATCCCCGTATCCCCTCCCTCTTGCATCTCTCTCCCTCCCACCTTCCCTATCCCACTCCTCTAGGTGGTCACAAAGCACCGAGCTGATCTCCTGGTCTATGCGGTTGCTTCCCACTAGCTATCTGTTTTACGTTCGGTAATGTATATATGTCCATGCCACTCTCTCACTTTGTCCCAGCTTACCCTTCCCCCTCCCTGTATCCTCAAGTCCATTCTCTAGTAGGTCTGTGTCTTTATTCCTGTCTTGCCCCTAGATTCTTCATGACCATTTTTTTTTTTTTAGATTCCATATATATGTGTTAGCATATGGTATTTGTTTTCCTCTTTCTGACTTACTTCATTCTGTATGACAGACTCTAGGTCCATCCACCTCTCTACAAATAACTCAGTTTTGTTTCTTTTTATGTCTGGGTAATATTCCATTGTATATATGTGCCACATCTTCTTTATCCATTCATCTGTTTATGGACACTTAGGTTGCTTCCATGTCCTGGCTATTGTAAATAGAGCTGCA
>NC_041222.1:47611635-47619311 GCF_002837175.3 Physeter macrocephalus | reverse complement strand
CCTCAGAATGGGAGAAAATATTTGCAAATGAAGCAACTGACAAAGGATTAATCTCCAAAATTTACAAGCAGCTCATGCAGCTCAATATCAAAAAAACAAACAACCCAATCCAAAAATGGGCAGAAGACCTAAATAGACATTTCCCCAAAGAAGATACACAGATTGCCAACAAACACATGAAAAAATGCTCAACATCATTAATCATTAGAGCAATGCAAATCAAAAGTACAATGAGGTATCAGTTTGTTTTTAGTAATACGACGTGCTCAGTATTGTACTATGCCTTGGGGGTCTGGGAAGAGATATGCTAAGGAGTGTAAGATATAACCTGTGACCTCCTGCAGTCTCTGGAATAACTAGGGCAATGAGATGTTTCACGTGTGACTATCAACTGACCAGGTCTCTCCCTTCCCACACCCATTGGACTGTGTGAGATAAAAGAACAGATTAGGGAAGGAAAAGGCAGAGAGGAAAGAATGATGGAAATGTTTATTGAGATTGAAATGGAACATTGTTCTCTTTTTGAGTTAACAGCACAGTGTGTTAAGAGGCTGGTTACAAACTCACTCCAAAATAAGGATGACCTGCAGTTCACGAATGGCTCTGCCAACTCCAGTGCCTCAAATCCCAGCAGGTTGCCAAGGGGGTAGAACCATTCAGCCCAAGATAAATTACTGATTCAACTGTATTTATATTTACTTCCTAAACAACAACACAATATTTGCATGTTAAAATTCACATTGAATCATGGGTCCATATTTGATGTGTACATGACCATTTGGTATCATCCTCTTGTAGATTTCAGGTGCAGGTGGTCAGTACTGAGCATTTTGTTTTACTATTCCATGATCTTTGGCACAGTTCCTGGTTTCTTAAATATAAAAGCACAGGCTTAAATTGGCTACGCAGTACTGCAGAAACAGGACTATTTTGGATCTCGGTGTAAACACAAGTATATGTTAAGCATTATTTACAAGATGAGAGCCGAGCACAGACTTCAATACGCTGTCTTCACAAATGAGCAGAAGAATGACAGGCAATGGATTTTAATGAGCAGGGGCCAAAATTACTAGACTACTAGTTAGTTAGAACAAACTTCCCTGGAGGAGGACACAACTTTCATACAATGGAAGAATTTCCCTGAACCACTTATACCAATGTTTCATGTTGTGGGATTTACTCTGCAAGAATCTAGGGTAGGGACAGTGCTTTTCTGGCCAATGTGGCTTGTTCAATCCATCAAACCCATATTAAAATACATCTTAGCTGGTAGCTTGCCATTGCTGTTTGGGCCTGATGGGTAGGAAAGGGCAAAGTACTGTCGTTTTAAGTAGGTATAATTGACTTTGGAAGTATTATAGTTGGATAATATAATTATTATATTAAACACATCCAGTTGGATAAAAACACATCCAGCTTTATTATGAGTGACAACTTTGTATATAGTCTTATATAGAGCTGATATGGATTCCCTCCCAGCAGTAGAATGTGGAAGGTGTAAATGAGTGGGCCGTGCCACCTCAGAGTATCACCAGAATAACATCTCTGCTTTGGGGCTGATACACAGACATGAAACGATCAAACAACATGATTTCTCATTCTTGTGCTTATGAGAGAGGGGTTCTGATTAAGCCCCAAAGCAGACCTGGATTGAAATCGTAGTTGTTATTCAAGTACAAGGAGAGCTGTGTATTTCACATTGACAGTTCAATTGTGATCTCTGTCTGGCAAACTATATGAAAATAATAAATATATACATATTTATATATATATATATATATATATATATATATATATATATATAGCTCTATACTGAACACTGGGTTAATAGTTACCAGCGTCCCAATACAGTACATTGAAAAAAAGAACCCTTCTCTCTTCTCCTCAGACCTCACATACATCTTAAAACTGTTACTGCAGAACCGTGCTGGTCTGTTTTCTTTCAGAGTAGTTTATTTGAAATTGGCTGGAGATGAGTTCAAAATGGACAATTTGGCACATTAACTTGTGGGGGCGGGGGTGTGTGTTTAAATGCATTATAATCTATAAAAATGTGAGAGGTCAAAGGAAATCCATGGCAATAGAAAGCCTGAGTAATGACAGAATATTTTTTTTAAAAACCCAAAACACTGGTCTGTGCATGAGAAAGCAGTTTCTCTTTCACATTTATTGATATTTCCTAATTAAAACAGTTACTATTTTAAATACTTCCTAACTCTGTCTCCCACAGAATTTAAAAATTCCAGATAATACAGCTTTCCTTTCAATCAATTTTCTCTCATCTTACCCCACCCCCAAATCCCAGAACTCGGAGAGTAAAAGCTGTGAATCCAAATATAGAAAATAATCCAGAGGTCTGTATATCAAATCAAATGTACAGTTGGCCGTTAGTGTTTTTCTTTTCCTTACTTAATGTTTGAATTTGCTAAGAGATGACTCTCCTGGAGAGGTCCTTCACCACTCCCAGTTTTCCAAAGCCAGGGCCCTAGAACTGTGAGGTCTGGGTGAATGAGATGGTGTCAGACTTGTCGATGGCAAAGCCTCCGTTGACATAGGACTTCTTGGTGTCCAAGTCTTCACTGTCGAGTGTCGTGGATTCCAAGGCAAAGGGGTTCACGATGTTGACCTCAGATGAAACATCCATCTGCTCCAGCTCCTTCTTAGAGAGCTTCTCCACGATGCCGGTCCCGAATGCATCGCCGAGGACATTCACCATGGTCCTGAACCGATCCCTGGGGAGGACAGAGGGAGAGTCAGACAGAAGGCCCGTATTTCATTTTCCTTCAAGATGGAGACAGGAAAGGACCCAAGGAATTCAGTGACAAATTAAGCAAAGCACAAAGTACTGTCCCCACGGCTGGCTGACCAGAGGCTCTCCACTTCACAGGCCTGGGCCAGAGGTGGTTTGTAAAGGCACAGAATGAGCATACAGGCTGCCTGGGTCCCCGTCAGTCACAGTGAATCTCCTGAATTCAGCACTGAGCTCCCTCAGTTCCCTCCTCTCCTCCCAAAGAAATGTGAACACCGTCTTCACAGATATTTGGGGGGAGCTGAGGGAGGGTCAGGATTCATTAGTCTTTCACCCAACCTCTTTCTTATGGGCATTTCTGAGCCTTCTTTTGGCTAAGATGAGAGAACTGGGATGTTCTGTGGGTAGTGTGTGTGTCCCTGGTGTGCTCCATTCTTTCCCACACAAGGTCACTCCATGTGCAAGCCAACAGGGACACCACTGAGCACAGGGTCAGAAACCCCAGCCAGCCTGGGAATAGCTTACTCCTTGTGGCACTCTCAGCCACTGTTAACCACCAGACAGCCCAGAGGAGAGGCTGGTGGCAGGAAGCCGAGTAGGTGGGGGAGGCATCCTGGATGCTGGAGCACTATTGCTAGGAAATGTGTACATGAATACTGTGAAAGCCACACCTGCAGGACAGAAAAGGCTTACGCACGTGCTTACACACGTCCATTCTGGCTGCCCTCCTGCTATTTAGAACATGGATTGAACTAGACCCTGGTGTGGACCAGCTAGTGTCTTCTTGTCTGTGGATCAGGTCAGGGCTTTGACTTCTCTGGGTGTCTTGGAAGTGAAGGTCACTGGTATTTCAGAAGAACCAGGGAAAGGAGGGAAGTGCAAATCCACCATCACCACTAGAAAGAAAAATTGAAGCACTTGCCTCAATGGTAGGCTATCTCGGCAAGAAAGGTGCCACCTCAGTTGGGCCTTAAAGAACCAGCTAGCTGCTGAGGGGGCCCCATAGCAGCTTCCCAAGTGCAGAAGCTTCTGCCTTCTGGGATGTGACGGTATCTTCAAAGCCACATGGAATGTTTCTGCTTCCCTTTCTACTGTTTCAGCTGCTACTTGCAAACTACATAGCACTGTACTCCCCAGTAAAGCTGGCTGGTTCTGAGTGAAGGCTCAATATGGAGCAAACTCTCCCGTGATGGCCAGGGGACAGAGCCACACCCAGATGCTGGAAGACCACTGCACAGAGTGGATATCAAGGTTAAAGCCGGGAACCAGACTCATTCTAACTTTAACTTTGGGGGTCACAAAAGGCGTGTTCTTACCCAGATGTTCTGCTGTGTTCCTTAGGTAGGTGTGTGCATGTGTGTGTCTGTTGTTTTGTGAGAGAGAGACAGAATGAATTGTTGGTTCAGGCCTGAATGGTCCAACTCATTCTAATCATAACAATTAATCTTGCTGTTAATTGAGCACATACTGCTGGCCAGACACTGTTCTGGACACTCCTCTCATTTTAGCTCACTCAGTCCTTATACCAACCCCATGAACTAGACAGAATCTTTCCCATCTCATAGATAATGCAGCTGGCCCCCAGAGAGGTTAAGGAACTTGCTCAAGGTCAAAGAGCCAGTAAGACACTGAACCAGGATTGAAATCCAAATTAGTCTTATCCCAAAGCCTTTGCTTGTGCTACTGCCCTGATGGTGCTGACGATCTTGGGAAGGTGAGCTGACGTTGAACCACGTGGTTCTGAAGCTATGATGCTGACTCAGGGCTGGGATAGGCTAGGGTGGCCTATTGGGTTTGGAATGTCTGGGGCCTTGCCCAGCTTCTTCACCTTATTATTTTATGTTTATCTCATTCCACACACAGCTCCTCACCTTGAGCATTACCAGGTATGAGTTAATGGAGATCACTAGCTTTATAAAATCACTGCTTGA
This sequence comes from Physeter macrocephalus, assembly GCF_002837175.3. Lineage (NCBI taxonomy): Eukaryota > Metazoa > Chordata > Mammalia > Artiodactyla > Physeteridae > Physeter > Physeter macrocephalus. The sequence continues at coordinate 47,614,631 of NC_041222.1, read as the reverse complement.
AGTTATGAGGAGTTAGTTTTTAAGCATGTTATCAGATGGCATGGTCAGAGGGAAATCAAAGCAGCAACAGATGGCTCATTAGGCAATCTGAGGGGAGAATGATGACAGACTGCAGATTATGCATGGCTGGGAAGCCTCCCTTCCCATCCGGCAGAGGCAATGCGTTTAATTCCAACTCACAGGAGCCAGTCGACAGCGATGATGAGGGTGACATCCTCAGCGGGCAGGCCCACGGCACTCAGCACGATCACCATGGTCACCAGGCCGGCCTGGGGCACACCGGCAGCTCCGATGCTGGCGGCTGTGGCCGTGACACTGTAGACAAAACACACCAGCACAAAAGGAGTCAGACACCCATTTCTCCCTTCAAGGGCCCTGGTCCAAAACGGTTAGTCCTGTTGGCTGTCACTGCTCTGTCCCTAGACTGGCCAGTCAGAATCTGTTCTCTGCTAAGCACAAGCTCTGCCTCATTAGAGAGCTGTGGACGACTGAGAAGAGCATGATCTTTTTCCAGGGGGGAGATATGGCAAGTCATCCTAACGTGAGGAAGTGGAGAGGAACTGCGTGAGTGGCACACAAAAAATGAGCTAGAGAGACACTTAACAGGAAGGCAAGAGTTTACCAACCGAGGTGTTAATGGAGGGCTTTATCCACCCATCCATGTATCCATCCATCCTAAACAAGTGCCAAGTACCTCTCCACCTGCTTTCTTCCTCCCTTCCTCCATCTACTCACCCAGGCAATTATTTATTGAGCATCTAATGTGTGCCAGGAATTTACACTGCCTTGAAGGATGGTGAAGGGGTGGGGATGGGGGTGGATGGGCAAGGGTATTCCAGGTGAAGGCAAAGGAATGAGGCACTGGCCAAACAGGTTTCATGCACTTTCTTTTACATCACAAGTCTCTTGACCTCTCTGGGAGCTGCCCTTTAGGGCACTGAGTTGAGAAATAGCTGTGACTCCTGTCCAAGGTACAAGTGTTTATTCCCGACTGTTCCTTTTTGCCAGTGGATGCACTTTGTGCAAAAGGAAGAAAGATCTGGAATCCAGGAGAGGCAGCCAAATGAACTTCATTACCTTGTATTTAAAAAGATCCCTCCTGGGCAGATCAAATGTGGCATTAGGGATTTTTCTCTTTGGAATGTGCAGTTTTTCATCAGCAACATCTTCCTGATTTAAATCTGGTCATTTTGGAGAAAACAAGGGTTTGCCCTGCCCTGAAATGTCCCTGGACTTGAATGAGCTTGAGGGAACCCCTATATTTTCTGGATACACGTTCTCATCCTTGGGCCAAGGATGCCATTGGATTTAAAACTGAAGATGGAGACACTGTCAATTTAAACTAGAAGAATCCCTGATTCTATCCACAAATCCATACTCTGTGGGCTAAAAAAGGCTCAGAGTTCTCACCAAGCTGATTCTACTGTTCATTCATCTGCCTAGTGATGTGTCACAGATGGTCTCTGAGGGCACGGTCAAACACAGGCTGGAGGTCTTTGACAAGTGTGGTTTCCTTCAGTGGCTGTGACCACCAACTTACAGTAAATTAGAGATTTCTGGGGCTCTCCCAATTCCTCTAAAAGTTTCAGGCTTGCATAATCCTTTAGATCTGTTCTGACTTAAGTAGTCTTTGGAAAACCTAAGTTTATGTCAGTGGTGGTCGAAAACATTTAAAGTGAATGCATCACTGAGTTTTCTTTGTCAGAAGTGATTTGTGTCCATACCCACTGATCCCTCTTGGAAGACCCAACACATCACGGTTAACCACGTCCCTATGGATTGAGGCTGGGCGTGAAACTCAAAATCCATTTAGTCAAAGAAAACTCTGCCCTTGAGCCTTGACCTTGCTGATTAAACTTCAGCCATTTGCCTGGCTTAGGTCTGAAACTTGGAACTATATATCTTCAGATGGGGGTAAAAATATAAAAAACCTACTTCTTCTTCTTGAACATACCCCACTTTGACTTTAGAGGGTTTCACAGAAGAAAACACAATAATCATTGGTAGAAAGCTCTTTCCTAGCACTGAGATCTAGTTTTAGGTCAGGCCATTTAAAACTCAGCTCTCCATACAGGTTGGGGACTGAGTCGTGAAGTAGAGTGAGCACAGGTTTTAGAGGCAGACAGATCCAGCTCTGCCATTTTACTAATGGTGTGTCCTTAGGCAAGTTACTTCTCTGAGTCTCAATTTCTTGCCTGTAAGATGGGGAGAATATGTCTACTTTGCAGGGCTGCTGTTAAGATTAGATGAGGTAATATATGTAAGGCATCAAGTATAGCACCTGGATGTAGTAGATGCTTAAAACTGATGCCATTTTGCTACGTCAGCAACTGTTAAAACTACTGCTGCTAGTATTACTATTAAAATTATCATAAAAACAACTACTATTACTATTGCTGCTACTTTTTTCCTCTAAGCTCTTTCTAGGCCCCAAATCCCATAATTATCTTTTGTTATAAGAAACTTTATCCCATTTTCAATCAGTTGTAACCTTTGATAAGAATATTTTGACGAAACCACGAAAGGGAATGTTTTAGGTGGATGGTTTCTTTGATGTTTCTTTGATGTCCAGTCCAAAAGGACCATAGAAAGAGATAAACTGTGGATCCAAAAATCTCTGTAACCATCAACCACATGAGCCACAACTGTAACTTGTAAAATTTAAAAAAAAATAACACTTATTATTTCATTCTCTCCCAGGTAGAGCCAGAGGATTTTTTAAGTCAATGATTACTCTGGGCCTCACAGTTGTTGTTATTTGCTCTGGGCCAGTAGTTATCAGCAAGTCTGATTTAAGAATACACCAGAGGGGCTTCCTTGGTGGCACAGTGGTTAAGAATCTGCCTGCCGGGCTTCCCTGGTGGCGCAGTGGTTGCGCGTCCGCCTGCCGATGCAGGGGAACCGGGTTCGCGCCCCGGTCTGGGAAGATCCCACATGCCGCGGAGCGGCTGGGCCCGTGAGCCGTGGCCGCTGAGCCTGCGCCTCCGGAGCCTGTG
>NC_041222.1:47583142-47611546 GCF_002837175.3 Physeter macrocephalus | reverse complement strand
CCTGCGCCTCCGGAGCCTGTGCTCCGCAACGGGAGAGGCCACAACAGAGGGAGGCCCCCCATACCACTAAAAAAAAAAAAAAAAAAAAAAGAATCTGCCTGCCAATGCGGAGGACACGGGTTTGAGCCCTGGTCCAGGAAGATCCCACATGCCACGGAGCAACTAAGCCCGTGTGCCACAACTACTGAGCCTGCATTCTAGAGCCGCCCATGCTCTGAGACAAGAGAAGCCACCGCAATGAGAAGCCTGTGCACCACAACGAAGAGTAGCCCCCACTCGCCGCAACTAGAGAAAGCCCACGTGTGGCAAAGAAGACCCAACGCAGCCAAAATAAATAAATAAATAATTTTTTTTTTAAAAAAAAAAGAATACACCAGAGCAGGGAGAGAGGTTTTTCATGTGAATTGATTATTTAGTCTCTAGGCCCAAAGTTTATTTCTCTAGCAGTGAGGTTTAAAAAAAAAAAAAAAAAAAAAAAAAAAAGGGTTAGAACGATCGAGGAAACTTATGACTGAAGCAGAGGAAGGGAATTCATCCCCCAAATGGCAAATACCCAAAAGAACTGGCACCTCATACAACCACTCCTTGGAAATAAGTTCAGCACAGACTGGGTTCCACAGGCTGTAGTGAGGGAGGGAGGTGGGAAAAGGCACTTGGAGAAGTAAAAGAAGTAATAACTGCTGGAACCACGGTGGTTGTGGAACTTTCTCAGGCATGATTCAGGGTTTCACTTTTAACATACTCGCTGCTACTCAAATTACAGAATTTTACCCATGCTCCCTGGGGTCTAGCTTCCTTAGCCACTAATACATTTTACAAATCAGGAGGCACTGGTATAGCTTCCCAGCTGATGTGCCAAATGGTCTAGTTTGTACTTGTCTTCAGTTAATTTCAAGCAAACTGCAGTACATACTTTATGATTTAGAGTTGGGAAGATTTAAAAATTTACTGCATTAGAACACTGCAAGAACTTACTTTATGCCTGGGATTTATGCCTGTGTCAAGTGCTGAGGATGCAAGAGTGAATTACCCCTGAAAGGTTCGGATTCAACTGTGTGTAGGCCTAGGGACCTGGTTTAGTCTTAAACTTCTACTCTAAACTGAAGTATCGGGATTAACTCTAATCTCAACCTGCTAACTCTAATCTCAGTGCTGCTACTTCAAAGCAGCACTGTCCAGTAGAGTTTTCCACTATGATGGCACCTATTTCTACAGTGACAGAACCTTCACTGTCTGCTCTGTCCAATTTGTGTGTGTGGCTAATGGCTACGATATTGAACAGTGCTGTTCCAGAGAAACATCTCTGGCAAAACTCACTAATGAGGACCTCCCTGGTGGTGCAGTGGTTAAGAATCCGCCTGCCAATGCAGCGGACACAGGTTCGAGCCCTGGTCCAGGAAGATCCCACATGCCATGGAGCAACTAAGCCTGTGCGCCACAACTACCGAAGCCCATGCACCTAGAGCCCGTGCTCCACAATAAGAGAAGCCACTGCAATGAGAAGCCTGCGCACCACAACGAAGAGTAGCCTCCACTCGCCGCAACTACAGAAAGCTCGTACGCAGCAATGAAGACCCAACGCAGCCAAAAATAAATAAATTTTAAAAAATTGGCTAATGACATTTTCACCATCTACTTGAGCAGACAATTTCAGTCTTCATTTGACTACAATTCTCTGTAAGATTTTACTCTGTTCACCATTTCATCCTTGAAAATCTCTCTTCTCTGGGTTTCCATGACACCATGGTTTCATGGCTCTCTTACCACCTTTCTATTCCTCCTCATTCTCCTGTTGGGTTTTCCCCTTTCTGCCTGCCTCTAATATTAGGCTTTTCTAGGGCTCAGTCCTTCGTCTTTTTCTCTTCTCTACAAACTCTCCCTACGTAATGTCATCCATTCCCAACATTTACTGAGTGCTCAGGATGTAGGCACTGTTCTAAGCATTTTATATGCATCATCTGACTTAATTATCACTATTTGCATAAAATGTAGGTACTATTAAAGGCATTTCAAATTCAATGTGTCAAAAAGTGTAATCTCTTTACCTTCCCACCTATACTTGCTTCTCTTATACTAGTCCCTGTTCTGGTAAGCACCATCCATCAATCCAGAACCATCCACCAATCCTGGGGGTCATCCTAGCCTTCCTCTGTCCCTCACTCTGAATCCAGTAAATGCCTCTTGAATTCATTAGCTCTTCTCCATCCCCCATGTCAGTACCTTAATGTAGGCCTTTTCATACCTTACTTGCAATAGTCTTCTAACTGGTCTTCTAGCTTATGGTTCCTGCCCCCACTGGGGCCATCCACCATATTACCAGTTACCTCTCTAAAATGCAAATCTTCCATAATATGAAAGACTGTCTAAGACCCTTCCATGAGCTCCTCACACAAAGCCCTCCACGATATGATCCCTGCCTTCACATTGTACTCTTTTATGTTAACCATACCAAATAATCTGTACTCTGTAACTAGGCCATAGTTACATCAAGACCCCTGTTAATGCTATTCCTTTTTCCAAAATGCTTTTAGCTTCCTTCCTTCTACTACTAAATTCTTATTCCTCTTCTAAGACTTAGCTAAACGTTCCCTTCTTCCAGGAAGCCTTTCCTCGCCTTCCCAGGTAGAGCCAACCCTTTGTTCTTCAGTTCCCTTTCTGCCCCCTCAACTCAAACCTCTATTATAGCCTTTACCATACCACTCAGCACTTATTTATATATCTTCATACCTTACCTTTCTACCAGGAACCCCTTGAAAGAAGGAACTGGTCCTTATTCCACCTTGAGTCCTTGGTACCTACTGTGTGCCTAGCACCTAGTGGGTGCACTGGACTGAGAACAGAGGGATGCCTTTGGCTATCCAGACCTGAAGCAGTTTTATGTACCACGATCCCACTACTTGTAATATAGTTGTGCTTAATCTTGGGAAGGGACTTTGTAGACCAAGAAAATCAACCTATCACTGGACCATCCTTGATCTCCCTTCACAGATGATTTTCACTTGAGGCAATTCCAGTAATAGAGATGAAAATGAGTGTGACTTCATGCCCCACCTGATAGTGACAATCTGCCCAATGCTCAAGTCCAAGTCATTCAACTGTGCAATAAACACAGCTGCCACTGCTTCATAGAGTGCAGTCCCATCCATGTTGATTGTAGCACCAACGGGTAACACAAATCTAGTGATCCTCTTGTCCACCCGGTTCTTCTCTTCAGCACAGCGGAAAGTGACTGGCAGTGTTGCTGAACTGTGTGATAAAAGAGAAAGGAACTGATGGTCTAGGAATGCTGGTCCTCGATCCCTGCCTGAAGAGATACCTCTGTTCCAAAAACTAAACCGAGATCTCAAAGCATGATGGCACTTTTGGCAGGTCCAGGAATCAAGGCGCTGTGCTTGCCACTGCCCCCAGCTACACTATAACCCCTTCCGGGCTGCAGGCTCTGCCAAGAGGGCAGGAAATATCCAATAGGTGAGGGAATATGTTTAAGGACATGGGCAGAGACTATGGAGGTCGTTTCTCAAATTAAAGGCAGCTACAAAACCCACCAGCTGCAGCCAGTGCTTCATCAGGTGAGGTGAGAGTTGCTAAGGCTTGGTTCACAGACTTCTTCCAGACACCCTCTTCTATTTACCTGGAGGAGATCATGACAGCTGTCAGAAGAGCCTGGGCCATTCCCATGGCGAATCGGAAAGGGTTCTTTCGTACAATTACAAAATACATCAGTGGGAGAATTACAATGGAGTGGATTGCAAGCCTGTAAACAGGAGAGAAACAGGTTCATAGATGATATCGTCTCTTCATACTACTTCTTTTTTTCAAACAGCATTTTTACTTATATCATTCAACTTTCGTAATGACCCAATGAGAATATGAAAAAGAGGACAGGAATATATGTCTCCAGTGCACATATAAGGAAGAAGAGACTCAGCAAATCAAATATCTTGTCAAAGTTAATGGTTAAGCCAGTAGCTGAGCCCATGTTTTGGAGCTCACAGAACAAGTTGTGTCATGCTACTGAGCCCTGTACCTGTGCTTCCTGCTATACGTGCTAACATGCTTTCACTTCCTTCTGCTGTTAAATTCTTATTCCTCCTCTAAGACTCAGCAAAACTTGCCCCTCCTCTGGGAAGCCTTCCTTCACCATCCCAGGTCAAGCTGACCTTTCCCTCCTTGGTGACTCTGTGGCCAATAGTATTATAGCCCTTATCACAGCACTCAGCCTGGGCCACGCCACTGTCTGGCTGGACGGCACCTACCACCTAAGAGGAGAATCAGGGTGCAATAAGGAGGAAGTAATCCCTGCTTTTCCACAGTCATACTTCAGGACTGACCCTCTTTTCTTTGTCATTCCTACCTTCCAAACTATTCCTTGCCAGGGGGCTTAAGAAATGAGACCGATTTAGCAGATGCCATGTAAGTGGCAACTTAGAGTTTACAGATCAGTTATGTGAAGCTGAAATAATAAGAAATGGTCATGGAAAATACAGATCCTGGAGGTCAGGAAAGAGGATCTTAGACAGCCTGTGGCTTAGAACTATGAGAAACTGACTTTTAGTTTTCTGTTAGAAACCTAGATAGGTCGATAGCGCAGAAACCAGCAGAACCCCATTATGAAATAGCTCAGCATAATAAACCTCAGCCACACCATGACCTGGACACAGCCCCTGGCCTCCAGTAAGGTGGATGGTCCCACCTCCATTACTACTGGGGCCCTGGGATTTGATTCTGGCTTTCTTCTCCATTGACCAGCAGGGCTATGCTTTTGGTACACACAGATTAAGAACCAAATGCTGTGCAGTGGAAACTCCCCAGTGCATCTGAGTTCCAATAGGTGAGCTGATTGCTCCAGTTGGGTGTTTGGGGGCAAGGACCTATGGGAGTCAAGTTGATGATGTTTAGTCATTCCCTTGGTCCATATTTCTTAGCACATGTGATGTATCCTGCTCCCGGCTAGATATCTGGGCACACCACTCATAACCTATCCCACCACATCTCCCCTCAAGAACCAATAAGTGGGCTACAATAAATATGCACACAACCTGTCTCCTACTGCCCTCCTGCTTTGCACAGTTCTTACCAATCTGAAGATTCTCCTAGCACCCTCTCCAATGATGCAGGCTGTGACTGTGCCTACCAGCCCCACCAACAGGAGTGGAACCAACCAGCCATCCCACTCCTACTTGCTCCAGTTTTACTTAATTTAGGCCCTGCTTAATTTCTTTCAGACTCGGGGTACGTGGGGCCTGTTCTTACTGGTTTGGTTGGTTTACATCCTTGAAGAAGTTAAGGCCAGGAGTGGGCCAAGAGAGGCCACCAGTGGGTTTTCTCTTGTTTTAAGAAATGATTTTAACACAACTAATAAAGGCAGTGACAAAGCATGGTCCAGGCTGTTCTGCCAAGATCTGGAAATTAGCACAGTGTGATCCACCTCCAGTTCAGCCGTTAAAGGGCAGCCCTCCCTCCCCGCTGCTCTCTTATCTCTGAACCCCATCTTTCCCTGCACGTGGGAGAGACGCTAATTTTAACCAACTGAAACCCAGGCTCTCAGCAGCAATCCACTGGCTCAAATGAGGTTTCTGTTTCTTCCCTTGAGTCTGACATACCCACTCAGGACGGTGGCCATGTAAAGGCCCAGCTTGCGGAATATTTCCCAGTCTTCGACTTCTATGATCTTCCCGGCAATCAGGAACAAAATACCAACCGGCATGTAGCTAGAAAGTAAACATAAGAAAGACCCACTTCTGTCATCAAGTATTTTCCAGGGTGGGAATGCTGGGGAAGAAATAAGCCAGGGCATGCACCTGGGCTTGGCATGTACCCTCAGCTGAGAGTACCCAATGAAGCTAAGGTCTCACTTTCAGCCCTGCTGGACCACATTGGCACCAGGTTTCAGCACCCCTGTGCACCTTAACTTCTACCCACCTAAGCTACCGTAAGGGGTACAGTTGGTTAGAAGGTGTGGTTAAACTGGTACATACCCTATGCCTTGCTTCTGGTACACAAACACCCTGCCTACTGTCACATCTGCAGATCTCTCCTTAGCTTGACCCTCCAAATATGGCCTCTAGGCTCTTTCTGGACATGGTTGTCTTGTTTCCCAGGTAGTGCTATCAGCAACAGAGCAGTAGAATTAGTCGTGCAAGTGGTCTAATAGCTCTGTTTGTGGAGCTGTCATTACGTGCTTTGCGTTGGGTTAAGAATTTTACATGCATCATTTCACTTAATGTACTTCTCCCAGCTCTAGGGGTAGACGTTATTATCCTTTTTTACATATGATGAAGCTGAGGTTCAGCAGGATTAAGTGACTGAAATGTCACTGTCAATGTCTATACTTTGAACCAACTTGCTATGAGATAAGCGGGGCAGAGGCCTCCTAGGAAAGGTGGACTTTTTGGTTATCTCTAGGGATAGGGCAGATACTCAGGTGGTGCCACTGCTATGCTCACCAACAGCAGCTTTTATTTGGATGCGTTAGGGCCCATGTCGTACCAACTGTAAATATTCTGAATATCACTTCTGCCTGGGGCCTGGTAAGGAAAGCACTTTGTGTTCTGATGTGCAGGAAACTCTTTCAAATCACTCCTTTAAGAGTTATGTCTTACATAAATGCTGCTTGGTTGCAAGATGATCAAGGGCTTTGGTAGAAAAGACAATGGCTGATATCTAGAATTTTGTTAGTGACCTAAGTCCTAAGTGATCCATGGAATTATTTAATACTCCAGTGTCTGGATACCCTCTCTAAGGTGAGGTCAACTGAGAAACATAAATCTCTTCATGCTAGTTTTGAAGGGTCAGGGGAAGCAAGATGGCATTAACCGGCATGTGCTCACCACATAATGATTTGAACGATTTTCATGGTTGCATCACTCAGAGCATTGAAGAAATCCACCAGAATCTGTCCCCTTTCTCCCATTTTTCCAATGACAATTCCAAAGACGAGGCAAAAGACAATCAAGCCCAGGACATTTATGCCGTCTGAATACATGCCTATGACTTTGTATTCCTTTGTTTTGTTCTGTGGATCAAAACCAAGAAAATACATTGATGCATGATTACAATTTTGTTAGAATGCACAGACCCTGAAACAGAAAGATATGATAGCCAAACAAACCAGTGGCTCTAGCAAGAACTTTGGATCAACAACTTTGGGAAACATAATTAAAAACACAAACACCTACGCGTGGGTCAAATTTTACTGCCCCCCACCCTCTGCCACTGAAGTTTAAAGTGTGTCTTTTTTCTTTTCTTTCAACAAATCCATATTTGAATATTTCTTTTGAAGATTTCTTATTCTGGGGTGTTTTAAATTTTTAATAAGAACTTTGGAATCAAGGCACTTTTCAGGGTTATTTTAACTACTAGTTACATTTGGAGTCTGCATAAAAAAGATACAGATTAATAATGCAGGAATCTCAAAATATTTACCAGTGTGGACATTTTTAGGACACTTTACTATCTGTTTTATCCTGATAATGAACACAGGAATATTCTTTTCTGCCTCTAATCCTGGATGACCAATAGGATTTTAGAGATATAAAAATTAACCAGACATATACTACTATGAACCCTGTCTTTGTTTTATGCTGGGTAAGAAGAGCATGAGATATACCGAGAGATAACTCAATCTGCGTTGTGCAGCATGAGATTTACTGAGAGATTTCACAGGGAGGTAACGTATTCTGAGTGGTGCAAACCAGGCTTACAAAGAATTATGTGGACGAGCCACTGGGGTACCAATTACTTCTTACTTATGATCTGACATGATCAAACATATTTATTGAGCAGTTAGTGTGCTAACTGCATTGGCTACAGCATAAGGTCTTAAAATGCAGCTGGCTAGATAAGACTAACTGTGAGAAACATGAGCCAATGATAGCAAGATGGTGTGTAATTAGCTGCACAGCCAAGCTATGAGTTACAGGCATCATATGGAGACTGGGGACATGAATGAGGGCTGTGAGGTTAGGGAAAGCTAGGCCTGAGCAGCAGGCAGCCAGGAGATGAAAGCACAGTCCAGAAAAATGTAAGGAAAGGTGAAAGTCATCATTTACCAGGTCCCTGTACCCTGCTTGAATAATTCCTACTCATCCTTTATGGACCCCAAACTAATTTAAACCTCCCTGCTGAATGCCCCAGAGTACCCTATTCTTTCCTGTTTTAATATTCATCACTCTTCACATGAGAGTATATGTCACATCTGTCTTTTCTCTACTGTAATCCCAAGGCCCAGCAGGGCTTGGCTCATGGAGGGTGCTCAGAAAATCTTTATGGAACCATATCAAAAAGCAGGAGTAGAAACTAATTGAGGAGGTGGATCGGGATAGAATAGATTGGGCTCACCGAGAAATAAGCTGGGAAACCAGGGAGGAGCTAGGTCATGGAGGGCTTTCCGTAGGAAGAAAGAGGGAGCTAACTGTGGACTACTTAACCTGAACTCTTAAGTCTACTGAGTATTTCTTTTCTCCTTAAATTTTTCCTTTCTGTGTGGAGGCAGAGTACATTCAGGAGCAATCTACAGGACTACAAATATACTACTTTAGGCCCACACGATCTAATCTCCAATGCTGAAATCCCCCAAATTCTCAAAGCCTGTTGATTTCATTGATAAATTTATGGCAAACTCTTGGTGGCAAAACCTATCCCGAACTGAGATGAGGCTACATATGGCCTATTTTTCTTACTTGGTAGAACATTCGTAAGTTAGGTGCAGAAATATTGATGTGCTTGATTCTAGAATGTTATTGTCAATTCCACTTAAGGATGTTGTATAACATATAGTACATACACCACCTGGACCTTCTAAAGTGAAAAGCTCTGGACTCAGTATCAAATATGGGCAAAGAGCTTCAGATAAGGAACTGTAGGCCTGCAGTTTAAGTAGTCTTGCAAATCTAACATAGTTCCCAGAGGTGCCCAACTCAACTCTGAGTGGCAGAGATACAGAAGTGACAGGGCTCATTCTTTTCTCTGCGTGGTTCAGTTGCTTCTCGTTACTCTCAGAAGTTACACTCTGTAAAGTGGCTGCGAACGCTGAATTAGTGAATATTGAATCAATGTTCCTAGGGGAAATATAGGATTAGGTTCCTGGGAATCAACAGTCACAACATTTTTGCCAAATAATCAACATAAAACCTTGTTTTCTCTGTGTTTCAGTTCAAAGACACCTTATTTAATATATATTATTTAGCTGTTAACATTGGACTCACAGCCAGCACACTTTAACTCATGTCTGAGTGAAACTTATCTAACACATGTTATTTTCTCATATGGTACATCAGCCTGCCTGCCTGCCTGCCTTTGGGAAAACTAACTAGACAGCACTGCAGCATGATGCGTGGGGGACATTTCAAACAGCGAAATCACCAAGACAAAGTACAAAAATGTGAAAAGTGTGGCATAAACACACCGCACAAAGGACACTTATTTACCGTGTAAGAGCTGAACCAAGAAGGCTGAGCGCTAGTAGCCTTGTTCAGCCTCAGCGGGGAACATGTGCATTGGGCAACTTAAAATTTTCACCATCCTTTTGTGTCTGTGAACGTGAGTAGGTGAATTCACAAACGTGGAATCTGCGAACAATGAGGATCTACTTATTTCCATCTCCTGCTCACTCATGGCTCGGCCCCTGCCTACCAGGGAAGGGAGCAAACAACAGGATGGAAATGGTACCTTGGAAATAGCAGTTGTCATGATGGCTGTGACAGACGCCTCTGTCCTGTTTGTCCCTGGCTCATCGGGACGTTTCACTTCTTCACGTGTGGTTTTGTACTGCACGTTGGAGGGGAAAAAAGGTCAAACAGACAAAAAAAGATTTTTTTTTAAGCTTCTGAGGCTAAACTATAGGAGTATTACTTTGGCCAGACAAGTGTCACTGAAAGGTTCCACCTCCGAGGCCTCTGTTAGCTTCAGTTTTGGACGGTACCTCCCATGAGGCTTTGGAAGCAAAAATGGGATTGAGAAATCCAACCTCCTGACCTCCACAGCCACCATTCAATGGTGTCAAAATGCTCTCTCACTTCTGTAATAAGGGACCAATTAATGGAGCAATAATGTGAAAGAAAGCATGGGTTTTATTTGTAGTTGCTTTACCACATAGACTCTATAGGAATCCTATGAATCATTTTTGTTTCTGTTTATTTATTTATTCACTTATTATTTTTAATCTGGAAAAAAAAAAACCCTCATCACTTGCATAAATGGAGTCACCATGACTTTAATAAACATCAAGAACTATACGGTTGTTCCAAACTCAATAGTCCCTTTAGGGCTATTACGTGAGTGAGATTTCTGTTGAATTTCTTCAGCTCTGTTTGATTCTGCTGGACTTCAGCAGAGATGTTTAAGAAAGAGCTGGTATATCATCACGCCAGGCATAAATGTCACTCCTACGAGGCTCTGCCAACACCAGGAACCTTACAAATGACCACTGTGGCTGAATCGCAAAGGCACTCCCTAAATAGAGGTGGTTCTGTACCTCTTGGAGGTTGGCAGGGAGCAATTTAATTGCCATTTATGTTGGTCTACACAGAGGTCTCTGTTCCTGTAATTATGTAAATGAATTCAGCAGCTTGTGATAGACTCAGCTGTCTTAAAGTGCATAGATAAACAAGAGAAAAAGCCTTAAAGGAAATGGAGAGAAGAGATTGTTAAACTTCCTAAAGGAAAAAAATCTTGGCTTTGTTATATTGCTCTGTAGAGTGCCAGCAATGGGCATGTAAAGATGAAAGAAAAGACCAAATGCCAGGAACACTAACCACCCATGTGGGTCAGATACTGATTTCCCAACATGGGAGGGAAAGGAAAGAAGAGGTGGAGGGCTACTTTTCTAACTGCATTATATCTGTAGATAGTCTAAGTTTCTTCATAAATATAATGGGGTTCTCCAAAAATAGGTACTAGAAGCCACATTTTAAAACGCTCATTATTTGACAGGTTCCTGACTTGCTCCAGTTGAGCCCTTTTGGAGGAAAGAAAAAAAGCCTAAGGGAAAACGGAGGAGCTACAACAGGCATGTCACTGTGCCTGGAAATACTTAGGGTTATGAAATAGGTCACCTGATATTCCTCCATTCACAGGTGCATTTCCTGTCATTTTTGACGGGCTAATTCCATTTCTTGGGTCATAGCAGGAAAAAAATCTTAATTGGCAAGGGGGAAGAGGGGAGCAACTTGAGGGCAAAAGTCCTTATTCTTACCTGCTGAAAACAGGCTTGGACAAGGTTCTCAGGGAACATATTCCTGTTGGAGACAGGACAAGCAGTATTACATTAAGGCAAAAGTGTTTTGTGTTTTTTGGGGTTTTTTTGGTCATACCCAATACTTTGATGGAAATGATTATGCGATAGAATTAGTACTCTGGTTTCTCTTCTGGCCTCTCCTTTACATAATACTTCCTTGTATTAAGACTTATTTTTCCCTGCTGAGCTTCAACCAGGGATAGATAGAAAGCTCTCCTAACCACCTGTCATGCTTAACTGATTCACCGAGTAGCTGACATGCTCTCTGTCCTTGGTGAAATTCACACTGGCAGGTAGACATGCACAGTTAAGAGACTTCTTTAATATTTTCCACATTTCTGTTTTCATTGATGAGAGTCCACTGCACTTGTTCCCAAATTCTTTATGCCAGTTGCAAATAATCGTTGTTTTTATTGAATTAAAAATTATGTAAATCAATGCAATATAAGTGTGAAAAGGAAGGAGCAGTTTCTATAAAAACTAAGCTGGGATGCCTGGAAACTCAATCGAGGCAAGTGAGTAAAACTTCTGTGGTTGCATTAGGTAAGGGAAGACAATTGAAATAAAAAACAACCGGAAGAACTCGGCACTCAGCTTTCTTTGCTATTTCTAAGGATTTTGTTTCTCCACTTCATGGAAACTGAATCTGGAAATTGTAGATGATGCGTTTATAAAGGCAGCCTAGGCAACAGGAATATAAAAAATCAACTGACACACTCTAAGAAAAGACCTTGTCCCGACATGAAAAAATTGGCAAATAAACCCATTTAAGTTTTAAGTGTAAACAAAATATGTAATGCATATTTATGATTCTCTGCTTTAAATGCTGTTTTTTTTTTAAATTAACTGACCAATCTCCATCCCTTATTGCTTCAGATAAGAGGGTTTCTCCTGTACAATTAAAAAATGTATTTCTCCAAGTATGCTTCAGAACTGACCACCCAACACAGCCCGGCATCTTAATGCAACAAGTATACTTCAGGCATCTCTGTCCATCCTAAACCCTGACAGAGAATGCTGTTCCTTCCATTGCCTCTTGGAACCATGACCTGGTAAGCATGACTGGCTGTGTAATTTGCAGGGTCCAGGGCAAAATGAACATGTATAATAATTCAAAAATTATTAAAAATTTCAAGACAGCAACAGCAGAGCATTAAACCAAGTATGGGGCCCTGTGCGACCACATAGGTCACATGCCTATGAAGCCACCCTGCTGCCCAGACACTCACCTGATCAGGTCTAACATGGCATCCACTGAACTGACTTCAGGGCTGCTGCCTGTCCTGTCAATTTCATTCACTTTCTGGGTGACACCAGGCTTGATGCTCACCACCAGCACGATACCTATGACCAAAGGTAGCACCCACAGAGCATTAAGAACCTCCCAGGGCACCTGACACCCCTCGTGGATCCATTTTAGAAGCAATAGGCCTGGTGGTACCAGGAAATACTGGGATGGGGACCCTGAGGTCCAGCCAAAACGACAAGCCTCAGTGGGGACCTCAGCAGCTGCCTTTATTACTTTTCCATCTAAATGAAGCAGAAAGAACTCTTCATGTATGTTTTTAAAAAATGAAGGGGCTGCATTCCAGAACTGCTTCTGGAAACACCTGCTGATGAGAATCCTCTTTTTTTCTTTTCTTTAGCTTATGAGATCAGCCTAGGCAGGGGTTAGGGTGAGAATAATTCATTTTCCGACTCAGGGCACTCACTCAACATCTTTCTGTAACTTTTACCCACAGTTGCTGGTTATTTTTCTGAGGGTCATACAGAATAAGCCTTATTTTCCTTTCATATCATAAGCCTTCAAATATCTAGAAAGCTGTTGTGCACAAAAGGATTTGGGTTAGGAAGTGTTGTTCCGTGTGACTCTTAGGGGGTGGAATGAGGACAGGAGTTCCAAGGAGAGATAGTTCTTCTCATTGTAAAGAAGAAATGTCTAAACAGAGAGCATCTGAAAGCCCGATTTTGGCCTCTGGAGGTAATGGGTTCCTCTTGAGGTGTTCAAGCAGAGGTGGGAGGTTTTAGGAAAGACCAGGTTGTTTGACTGGAGGGGAGTGAAGAAGAAAAGGCCCCATGCCCTTTATCACTCTTCCCAAGGAGAAATGCTAGTCTAAGGGGGTAGGACTTAAGCATGCTGAATGGGTCAGTTTTGCTAATGGGAGGAGTCACTGGGCAATAGAGGGGCAATGAATGGGTGTGGTCCACTCTTCCGTCTCAGGGTTGCAGAAAATAGATAAGCCCAGCTTTGTTCTTTGCGTTGGCCTCCCTCAGGAATCTCATGAGGAGATGTAGCTTTGATTTAAGGCGGGGTACAGGCCCTCCTAAGTCCCCTGGCCTAATACCACTAAAATGTCACCACATCTTCATCACCTTTTATCAGTTCATTAAAGCAGAGCTGCAAGGGTCAAACTGGCTGCAACATCTGAGTACACTCCTCTCCTCTCTTCCCACTCTGGGCATCCTTCTTTTTTTTTTTTTGGCGGTACGCGGGCGTCTCACTGTTGTGGCCTCTCCCGTTGCAGAGCACAAGCTCCAGACGTGCAGGCTCAGTGGCCATGGCTCACGGGCCCAGCCGCTCTGCAGCATGTGGGATCCCCCCGGACCGGGGCACGAACCCATGTCCCCTGCATTGGCAGGCAGACTCTCAACCACTGTGCCGCCAGGGAAGCCCCTGGGCATCCTTCTTAAGATGTTACGCTAGGTCCCAAAGGATGGACCATACTTTTTTCACAAAAGAGTGCCAAAGGTATAAGAGCAACCATATTCCCTTATTAGAACATTCTCCCTCTTTCAAGTGGAATTTATACTTGGCAAGACTCTGTTAGCTCTGGCTACTACATGAAATTTGAAATGTAATGAAATGCTATCTTTCTGGAAATACTTTATAATTATACTGAAAGGCACTATTATAGACTAATTATCAAGTTTAAAGATTATATAAGCTCTTGGCTTCATTTCTTTCCACCCAATAAGGTAGATATGGCACAGAACTGTCACCCTCTTTCTGTTTCTTACTAAAGACACTAATAAGCAGTACCACGGCTGAAATTCAGTCAGTGTTATATTGTTCATATAAAATGTGCTGTGCTGACTTCAAGCCAAAAAGCTTCATAGTAGTTTGACAAATTGTACTTTCTGATTTTAAAAAAGTGTGCATTTTTAAAAGCCAACTACTTTTAAATGGAAAGTCACAATTATACAGAAAAATAAGGATTCAGAAATAAATTTTACCTAAAATTACAGCAATGACAGTGGTACAGAAATAATATACGACAGCACGTAGACCAATTTTTCCAGATACGTTGGAATCCAGTGCAGCAACACCTGAAAGGGGGGAGAAATCAAATTATATTACTCAAAAAAATTTCCAGGACTGGCGGTGATTCAATCCTCAAGGTGTGAAAAAAAAGAGCTGAGAGCTGTGTCTGCATCTGCTAGGCCTATCTCACACATTTTGTTTGAATAAATGCAATGGGCAAAAGAACCACTTCAACATTCCAAACGCAGAATTAAGAGATGGACGCCTAGTGGGAGGCAAGTTCCCCTCTGGCTAATCCCCACTACTTTAGCCCATAGTGAGTGCTGTGTCTTTGGCTGCTCTTGGGGGTGGTCATGAGAGAGTAAAAGGAGTCCCCCCTTCTGCATCCGCTCTAAGAACTTTATCAAGATTTGTAAATTATATCACTCAACATTCTTTTGGGATTCAGTATCAAGGAAAAGTTTACCTTGAAGAACTGAGAAAGTTCTTTCATCACATAATAAAAACCATGTAACTCATGACTGTTTCCCTTTCTGCCTTTTTTGTCAGGAATCTCAGAGTCAACTAAAAAAATAACTTTTACATGTGATTATAATATACATGTTCATTATAATTATCTGAAGAAAAGAAAAAAACATAAAGATGAAAACAAAAATCACTTCATGTCATCAGCTGTAGTCAATATTCTGGTGAATGTTATCCCCATAATTTTTTCTCCATTTTTTGTAAACATGGCTGAGATAATTTGACAGTTTTTTTAATCCTCTCTCTTCTAAATACTGTATTATAAGCATCTTTTCTTATTGTTACAAATTCACCCCGCAGATAATTTTAAAGGCTACATAATCTTCTGTCATGTGGCTGTACCATAGGTATTTAATCATCTACTTAATGATGGATCTTTAGACAATCTCAGGGCCAAATTCAATAATAAATCACAGTAATTTCATTATCCATCCTAGCTATCAAATTTCCTTCTTTTCATGATTTTAAAATTGCTTTTATGTTTACAACCTTATTCTGCATGGCTTTGTGAGACTCCTTAAAATCTCAGTTGGAGTTGGGATATAAATAAAAATTTCCAAGGGCACAGGTAATCAAAGAGACTTAGAACCACATTGTTAGATCTAGTTTCAGATGGTCTTTGGCTGCCAGTAAAATGACTGAATGTTACCTGACTTGAAATGGTTGTGTAGAATGCCAAGGATAGCTGTAGAGGTGGAAGGCACACATCCCTCCTTGCCAGAAACCTGTGTTCCATCAAAGATGCTCATATAAATGGAATCAAATGATGCATCTCTCTAACTGGACTGCTTCTACGTGGGACACGCGGCAGGTTCAGAAGCGACCAAGTCATCTTTCAGCAAACTGTCATTTGAAGGTTTCAGACTACCCTGTCTGATTTCCAAAATGAGAATCACATTTTGAATCAAACCATCACCATAGAAAGTGATTTTTGAGTCTCCAATACACATGAGTTGTTCCATAACTGTTTGCAAAACCTGAAGTACAGGGTAGCAGGAAAAATGAAGAGGTTGTCATGAGGCAACCCCGAGGAAAAGGTCGTAAACCTGCAGGCTATCAGCAAGCACAAATAGCTTTTATATTCACTCCTCATGCTATAAAAGACCTATCCATTTTTTCTAAGTGACTAGGGGATTATGCTCCTCAAATATAATCGTACATAGTTGACGTACAGGAAAAATCTGTAAGGAAGCTATCATGATGATGATGACAGAAAACGTCATCTCTCACTCTAAACACGCCATTCCTCTGGCTGTTGATTGCTCCTTATGAAGTTAATATTTTGAGAGAAGGGGCTCTGGCCTCTAGCAGTCACCCCAGGATGTTGTTAAGGGCTCATTCACCAACCTCCGGAGCAAGATTGTGCAATTACCATATGATGGGTATACTGCAGCAGTCCCATTCTAGAATAACCTGGATGATAGATCCTATTCTCTTTCTTTGGGAAAAAGAATGTGGTATGCTGAGCAGACTTTCTTTTCCTAATGTTAAGACAATTAAAAACAATAATTCTGCAAGAAACAATAACAACAAAAAAAAATTAAGAGACACTGAAGGCTACAACTCAGAAACCAATGAACTATCTCATATTTAGCTTTGGTCTCTTAAAAAAGAGCAAACAATAATGCAAATATATAAGCTTGCTAAGTGTATTACTTGATTATAAAATGTTCCTATTCCATTTTTGAGCTCCATACATTATTTTGATAAACAATTATAATAATTATTCATAACAATAATGGTAGGTTAAAAAAAGAAAATCACCAACTTAACAGAACTCCAAGTAACCTGTACAAACACCTGTATCCCTGATCTAACAGAAGATGTATTTTCAGATATATTGTCCTTTGTTAGACATCCAATTTAAGCATCTCCCAGTCCCTAAGGCGCTGACAAGTGACAGGCTCACAGGGTGGCTGCAAAACTGTTCTCAGGTATGTGTTTCATGCCTGCTCAGGATTTTCTTCCAGCAGTGAAACAAATTAAATCTATGTGGGTAATTGTTTCCAGCATATATGAATATGTCTTAATGATTTGGTCATGGGCTGGTGCCTCTGCTTTTATTCCAGGTCCCAGCTGGCAATAAAAGGCTTCATAATAATGAGATTATTGGTGGAAATATTTTAAACAAATACAGCTCCAAAGCAGTCAGCCAGCTCCTCTCTGCTGGAGTACAGCAACTCTCTTGTAGTTACTTTCAGGAAGAGCTTTGTTCCCCATTTCTCAAATCTACCTAGGCCCTACAGTTCTCTTGGATATATCAGAAGTATATTCAAATCAATAGTCACACTTCTCCACCTCTCTAGTTCACTCGAACTTTCTAGCCACCACTGATTGGGGGCAGAGTTCACACTCAAATCCAGGTTCTCAACAATTTTTAACACAATGTTGAGGATGAGGGGTGGGTGACTGCCATAAAGGGAGGGAACATATGCAGGGAGACAGCCTAATATTTGAAAACGTTTATAATAGGAACATTACTGAACTTAACATGAATATAAAATGTCTGGATGGGTGGTCTAAACACCCCACCTGCCAGTAATAGTGATAATTATAATAAAAATGAAAATGATAATATACACTGTGTACTGAGCAATGACTGCATGTTAAGTGCATCATCTCCTTTTATGCTTACCATATAACCCCATGAGGTAGGCCTTATTACTCCCATTTTACAGAGAAGGCTGTGGCTCAGAAAGGCTAAATGACATGCCGAGGTCCTACAGCTGGTGAGTGGTGGAGCTGGATCCCAACACAGGTTTGACCCCAAGGGCCAGATCTTAACCACTATGTAATACTGGGTCTATCCACGTGCTACAAAATTCTAGACCAGCACTGCCCGTAGAACTTCCTGTGATGATAGAAATGTGCTTGGTCTGTGCTGCCCATTGCAGTAGCCCCAGCTACCCATGGCTAGTGAGCACCTGCAGTGTGGCTAGTGTGACTGAGGGACTGATTTTAAATTCTGCTTAATTTTAATCTCAATATAAATAGCCACATGTGGCTAATGGCTACCATACTGGACATCAACATAATCTCTAGACCTTACCAGAGTGTCCAGCATTTAGTGGGTGCTCAACAATGTTGAATGAATAAACTCAAGCTTAAATATATTACAAAATTCAGTGCAGGACTTCCCTGGTGGCACAGTGGTTAAGAATCCGCCTGCCAATGCCGGGGACACAGGCTCAAGCCCTGGTCCAGAAGGACCCCCATGTGCTGCGGAGCAACTAAGCCTGTGAGCCACAACTACTGAGCCTGCGCTCTAGAGCCTGCAAGACACAACTACTGAGGCCGTGAGCCACAACTACTGAAGCCTGCTCACCTAGAGCCCGTGCTCCACAACAAGAGAAGACATCGCAATGAGAAGCCTGCACACCGCAACAAAGAGTAGCCCCCGCTCGCCGCAACTAGAGAAAGCCCGCGTGCAGAAACGAAGCCCCAACGCAGCCAAAAATAAATAAATTAAATAAATAAATGTATTAAACGAAGAAATTCAGTGCAACCTGTACCTTGATAGCATGGGGCGGGGGACAGGATGACGGTAAACCTGATCAGCCATCATCTCTTGGTGTGCTTTTCCATCACCATGCTGACCATAGTGCTCTAAGGCCGGAGGCTTATTCTTTTCTGGATCCTCCGTGTATTAACTAAGATGCTTTATGAATTTTGTACTCGATGCGTTCCATGTGACAGAAAAAGCTGCACTTCTTATTGGTATTCCTCTCCTTACAAAGTGAGCCCATTTCAAAGATCCACTCCTGTGTCAGAGATTAGGAACTTGGCAGGTAATCTTTTTTTGTGTGTGTGGTACGCGGGCCTCTCACTGTTGTGGCCTCTCCCGTTGCGGAGCACAGGCTCCGGACGCGCGGGCTCAGCGGCCATGGCTCACGGGCCCAGCCGCTCCGTGGCATGTGGGATCTTCCCAGACCGGGGCACAAACCCCTGTCCCCTGCATCGGCAGGCGGACTCTCAACCACTGCGCCACCAGGGAAGCCCTTGGCAGGTAATCTTAAAAACCACTCATACAGGGTAGTTTGGTATGGTTCCCAGAGCGGCCAACAAAAATACTTTTCACCCATAACAGACCTCCATGTGAGAACATATTTAGCATCTTAGTGTTTCTCTTTTTGTTTTTCATTATTGTGTGCTCCACCCCACTAGCCCCTCCCCCAGTCTTTTAGATATTTTTTCCTCATTGCCATCCCATGGAATTTTAATAGCACAAACTGTTCATCTGTTCATGTACTAAATGTATATAAGTGCTCTTTACATGAGAAGAGTAAGTCCCCCCTCCACCCCAGGAACCAGCTTTTCCTGCCTCGAGGCCATATTGCTCCTGTTGAGAATGTGTGGTCTAGCTCAATGGATGTTGTCCTGCAAATGGTAACTTAATCCAGACCTTGGACTGTGAAGACAGCGCTTTGCAAGTGCTCTCTTGTCACATGTAGCTGGTGGCTACTGCAATGGACAGCACAAATAGACAACAATTCCATCATCACAGGAAGGTCTAGTGGGCAGCGCTGGACTAGATTTTGTAGCACATGCATGGAGCTAGTATGACACAGTGGTTGAGAATATGGCCCCCTTGATAAAGGAGAATGAGGAGCTATTTATCAGTACAGAGTTTCAGTTTGCAAGATGAAAAGAGTTCTGGAGATGAGTGGTGGTGATAGTTATGCAACAATGTGAACGTACTTAATGCCACTGAATTGTACACTAAAAAATGGTTAAGATGGTAAATTTTAGGACTTTGCTAGCAGTCCAGTGGTTAAGACTCTGCGCTTCCAAAGCAGGGGGTGCAGGTTCGATCCCTGGTCGAGGAACTAAGATGCCATATGCCACAGGACGGCCAAAAAAAAAAAAAAAGGTAAATTTTATGTTATGTGTACTTTACCACAATTAAAAATAATTTAAAAAATTTAAAACTCTTACAGGTGAAACATCACCACGCTTTATCCTTGGGTTTTACTCTAAAGAGCCTCCTGGATTCCTGGCTTTCAGGCCACGCCTCATGCCTGGTGAAGTCTAGAGGACCGCCTCTCCTTACATGCCACTCCCCAAACTCAATTCTTCTGGAAGCTAACACCTGCCCTTTAGCAACTGACAAATAAATGAGAGGGAACTGTGCACTAATACACTGCAAAGCAGGTGTGACAGGATCTGCACAGAAATCAAAGGTAAGTGTTTGAAAGTGTTTATAGCAATTGAACAGAATTTTATGTCTGTTGAATGTAATAAAAAACTGGGCAAGTGTTTTGTGTGTCTTTGTTTTTTATATCTTCTTCCTAGTAATTCATTTCTATTGTAGTTTACAAAGATTATTGATCCATGCAGATTGGAAATTTAAAAAACTAGATCTTTCCCACCCACTTTAAAAACTGGATGCTCTGTAAAGCACTGGTGCAGAGACCTGGTACCATGGGCTTTCAGAGGAGCCAGAGGTGTCACCAGGCTGAGGTGACCAGAAGCAACTCGCAGCAGGCAGCATCAAGATGTGCCGGATTCTGACAAAGATTCTTTGCTTGGCCACACTTTAGTCAGGCTTCTGAAACCTTCTCTTAGGCCCATCTGTGAACTTCCTTGCAAAATACAGTTTTAGCAAGAACGCTGCTAAGTCAGTTTAGCCAGAACCCCCTACCCTTGATATCTCATCATCCTAGATACCTGATCAGGTCTCTTAATCCTCTACCATCTCCCAGATGATGTCTGATTACTCTGGCCTGTCTTCAACATCAATCTTATTGGGTCAATTTAGCCAGAATCCCCTTTACCCCTGATGTTTTCTCTTAATAATTATCCATCCAGTGCCCCCCACCCCCGTTACTCCTTGGCTATAAATTCCCATTTGTCCATGCTCCATTCAGAGTTGAGCCCAATCTCTCTCCTCCACTGCAAAATCTCATTGTAGTGGTCCCTACACTTGCCTTTACGGTCCTAGGTAAAGTCTGCCTTACCATCTTTAACAAGTATCACTGAATTTCTTTTCTTTAACAAGTCCAGTTACCACTGAGTCCAGGATTGTCCTTTAAAAACAGGGATAGTTTTGAGGCTGAGCTGTGGCCTAGAAACAGAGGTAGTCCTTGGAATTTAGGGGCACCTGCTAGCTCTTTAAGAAACCACACTTGTTTTTTCACCTCTGGAGGAGGCTTGGATGAGCTGCGGTGCTGGCTCCTGACCAAAGCAGTAACAATCTACTAGAATTTTTTAATGAAAACACTGCAAAGGAAGATGTTACCGTGGGCTAAACAATAGTATGTTTTAAAAATAAACAACCGAGGGCAAAAGACTCCTCTGAGAGCTCTCTGATTAAGCTACCACCCACCTGAGAACAAAATTTCGTGATGATCTCTCCCCACCTTGCCATTAAGGTATCAGAATTAACTGCTACTGGAAGTTTTTTGGGTCTGGCATCTGATGGTGCTTCACAATTGTGAATGGACACATCATTCAAGAAATTCGTTGCACTGGGGCATCCTCTTATCCAGAGGACTCCTGTCTCTCCATCACCAGCAGAGAGGCCACCGGCACATGGAGAAACAAGTGTGGGCTTCGGTGGGACCCCCTGGGATCAAATCCCAGCCTTCTCCCAAGGCTCCATCTATAAAATGGAGGGGTTTTTTTAAAAATAAATTTATTTATTTATTTTTGGTCGCATTGGGTCTTCGTTGCTGTGCGAGGGCTTTCTCTAGTTGCAGTGAGTGGGGGCTACTCTTCGTTGCGGTGTGCGGGCTTCTCATTGCGGTGGCTTCTCTTGTTGCAGAGCGTGAGCTCTAGGCATGTGGACTTCAGTAGTTGCGGCACTCAGGCTCAATAGTTGTGGCTCGTGGGCTCTAGAGCGCAGGCTCAGTAGTTGTGGCGCGTGGACTTCAGTAGTTGTGGCTCGCGGGCTCTAGAGCACAGGCTCAGTAGTTGTGACTCATGGGCTTAGTTGCTCCACGGCATGTGGGATCTTCCCAGACCAGGGCTCGAACCCGTGTCCCCTGCATTGGCAGGCGGATTCTTAACCGCTGCACCACCACGGAAGTCCCTAAAATGGAGGTTTTAAATGCCTCTACCTCGTAAAGTGTAATTGTGAGGAGCAAAGTGAACAACCCCATCTTGTACAGCTGTTGTGAGGGTCAGAAATAGTACCTACAGCACGCCCAGAACTTAAATTTTACGCAGTCAATAGCCTCCGTTATTATTGAATGAAATGATCAATATGAAGTGTGTCACTGAGCACATGGAAGGCACTACTACACAAGTGTTAACTCGTTCGTTCCCTCACTCCTACCATAATCCTTCTGTATTCCTTCATCACATGGCTACTAAAGAGATCTTTTTAAAACATAAATCAGGCCATTTCACATGCAGGTATAAGCCTCTCGTGGCACTTAAGGTAAAACAGAAAATCTATGTATGGCTGCCTGCCCCCAGGCACCTCTTCCCAGGCTCTGGTCCCCAGGCAGCAGAAGGTTCCAGAATGGAGCTCGAGACTCTGCATCAGTCCTAGGTGCTGCCCTTATGATCTGTGTAATCTTGGAAAATTGGCTGAATCTCTCTTCAAGCTCCTGTTTCCTCATCTCTAAAGATAGAGAGGTAAGGTCCTACTTACTTTCATTGGGTTGCTATGAGGATAAAGAAATAAGTTTATTCCCCAGAGAAAACAAGGCTGGCTATGCTCTCACTTTGTTGATTCAGGGCGGCCTGGATTAATACTCCTGGGATGTTAAAAGGGGGAAAGAGAAAAGGCAGAGGGGAGCATGCAAAATATATGTCTGTGCACGCTTCACCTACGACATCTATTTTCCTAAGAGACATTAATACAAAGAACTGCCTTGAAATAGGTTCTATCACTTCCCAGACTATTCTGTGAAGTTAAAAAAATAAAATGGTCCCCAGCAAATGAACTAAAGGCTCTCACTTGCAGCCTTTGTCAGCAGGTCCACATTTGATGTTCAAAACATCTGTCAAGAAGCAATGGACTGGTCTCCTGGCTCTTCAGCAATCCAGGTGCTGTTTTAACTTTTTTTTTTTTAATATCATAGAGGACAGTGGTATTTGTAGTTGGGCCAATTTTTCAGAAGATTCAATGAGCTTTTATAGGAGGCTTCTTGTTCAATAAGCATTAAACACACCTCAGAGGATCTAAGGAGCTCAGCCGTTCTCTTCAAAGTCCGTGCTTTGACATCAGGATAACTAACAGCTCAGTGAGACTTTTTTGGCTTTCTACCTCAAGCTAATTATTACCGAGCTCTCTCTTTGCTTCTCCTTACCTTACAAAGCTGGTAGCTCAGGCATCTGGGTAGAGGCTGCTTGTATGCTGAGGAACTTAACACTGCTGGCAGAGCAAGCCTTTTCCTATTATTTTCATTTCCAGAATGAACGCATTGTGTGAACTCACCTGTGTGGGCTTGATTCTAATATTGGCCCTGTAGCTTCCGATGCCAACGTTGGGATTGTCTAGAAACCTCTGATTAGTATCAGACAAAAAGAGTAAGTTAAAAAATTATATAGCTCTTTCAGGGCACTATGACATAGTATTATCATTATCCCTATTTTACAGTTGAGGATGCATTAAGTAACTTGTTCAAGGTTTCACAGCTAGTAAATGGCAGAGCCAGGATGCAAACCCAGGCAGTCTGGCTCTTAACCAGTAGACTCTCCTGTTCCTCTGTGATTGATACTGACAAAGATTCTTTGCTTGACCACACTTTAGTCAGGCTCCTGAACCTTCTTCTAGGCCTAACTGTGGACTTCACTGTAAAATCTAGTTTTAGCAAGAACCCTGCTAAATCAGTTTAACCAGAACCCCCAAACCTCAATATCTGATCACTCTCCATATCTAATCAGGTTCCTCATTCTCCACCCCCCACAGGTGATACCTGATTAACCTGGCCTGTCTTCAGCAAGAATCCTGTTAGAGGTCAGTTTAGTCCTCACAGTAACTTTTCATCCACTGATCTCACTACTCAGTTGCTTGGCTGTCAACTCCCAGTGGCTCATGCTGTAGTCATTTGGAGTTGAACCCACTCTCTTTCCTCCACTGCAAAATCCCATTGCCGTGGTACCTCTACCTACCATGATGGTCTGGAATAAAGCCTGCCTTACCATCTTGGAGTGTCACTGAATTTTCTTTTAAACAATACTTCCTCACCTGAAGCTTGTTCAGGGCGTTCCTTTGGAGATAATGACACAGGTGGGAGTCACTGCTCTAACTTGCTTCCCCATGACTACAAGCTCACGTCGACCTCCCAGGAAGGTGCACAAATCACATGAAGCCATGCCCTCGCCCTTCCATTCCCATGCCTCCTCCCCAGGTTTGCAGCATTCCAGTCAAAGTCTCACTGTCCTCCCAAGATGCCATGCCTTCTGCTATTTTCTTCTGCTTGGAATGCCCGCCTCACTTCATCTGATTCCTATCTCTTCTTCAAAACTCCACCCAATGTCCCCTCCCCTGTCCTCATTCCCACAAAGTACTTATCATACAGCATTGCAATGTAGTTTCCCTTTCTTGAGGGACAGGACTTCTCTTTATATCTTGTATGCCCAGCACAGAGCCTGGGACATTGAAGATGAAATGAATGAATGAATGAATGAATGAATATAGTTTCCCAGATCCATGTATTCCACAAAGGAGGTTCCTTAGAATCCTTGCATGATTTCTCACTCATTTTTTCTTTTTTTTTAAACAGGAGAAAAGTATACACATTTATTTAATACAAGTTTTACAGGACATGGAAGCCCTCAAAAAGAATGAAGTCCCAAAGAAATGGCAAAACCTACTTGCTTTTACATTAGGTTGACAAAGAGAGGCAATTGTGGAAAAGTGACTAAAGTATATGAGGCTCACTCCTTTAAAACCAGGTTAACTCAGTTGAACAGAGCTGTGAACCAGTCTAGCAGCACTGGTTTAGGCAAAAGGAAAGCTCATTCAGGGTGGATTCTCTGGGTTTCACTATGTCAGAGACTGAAGCAGGAAATATTTATCTCTTGCCGCTTTTCTCTTTATTACTGTGGCCAGTGGCACATTCATTATGGGAACTCCATTCCTTATGTATACAATGTACCCCTTCCTTCTTTGGAGAAAACACATTGTAGAAACCCAGTTAATATAATAAGTCCTCTGGCTCCAATAACTGTGTTCTAACACAACAAAAGTTTCTTGTTGGTCTTAGGGAAATGTTTAATTCATGTGTGCAAAGCTGTTTAGGCCATCTTATTTTCTTGGTTCCCAAACAAGTCTGGGAAAAGAGAAAAGAGGCACTTCTTGAAATGCAGGCAGAGTCCAGTGGTTCCAGATGGTGCAAATGAGGTAAGATGTTCATTCTCAGCCTGTGTGATTTTAAGCTCCAGCAGTTTTAAATTTATAATCCATCTTGAAGTGGCAATTTTCATAGAGACTAAACTATGTAACAAAGCCACCAATGTTTCAAGAAAAGCATGCATACTTTCCCCCATAGATGAAGTTGACATTGGATGCTCTTAGTTACCTCATAGCAAGCTGTACAGCCAAGTGATATGTGAGTCTTCAACTCTTATACCTTCTGGCCCACAAGGGGACTCATGGACTTGGGTGGCTAGCAGAAGACCTGGGATCCATGACCAGGTGGATGGTAGGAACTTCAGCCTCTTGCAGGGTTAGTTTGTTTTCACACGGTTAACCAGTGTTTTCTGAATTAAACTGAACCGGTTTCAGGGAGGCACATGGCATGATTCTTTCCACTGGAGGGTGTGGGACAGCTTCCCAGTACACAGCCGATTGTGAGTAAATGAATACGTATCCTTAAAAAAATGCCCTCCCCAGCCTAGACGATCCCAGTATGTCATCACCTGCAAAGTCTGAATTTAAAAATAGGGGTCTCGGGCTTCCCTGGTGGCGCAGTGGTTAAGAATCCGCCTGCCAATGCAGGGGACACTGGTTCAAGCCCTAGTCTGGGAAGATCCCACATGCTGCAGAGCAGCTAAGCCTGTGCGCCACAATTACTGAGCCTGCGCTCTAGAGCCCGCGCGCCTAGAGCCCGTGCTCCGCAACAAGAGAAGCCACTGCAATAAGCCTGCGCACTGCAATGAAGAGTAGCCCCCACTCGCCGCAACTAGAGAAAGCCCTTGTGCAGCAACAAAGACCCAACGCAGACAAAAATAAAATAAATTTTAAAAAATATTAAACGAAAATAAAAATAAAAATAGGGGTCTCCAAATACCTTGAGACTTCACTTTATCTGCTCCACCCTTCATTCTTGTGTCTCTTCACTTCTTATGAGTAGTATTTGCTTGGTGTGTTGGTTTGTCACTCAGATTCCATCTCAATTAGACTGTATCTTGAGAGTTAGAATCTAGTCTTAAATTTATCTCGCCAGAGGTCAGCTGCCAGCTGGTCTCCTATTATTTTGTAAATAAACATTTCATTGGCAACGCAGCCAGGCCCAATCATTTACATATTACTGATTGCTGCTCTTCTGTGATAACCAGTTGGATAGTTGGGTAGGGACTGTATGGCTCAAAAGCCTAAAATATTCACTATCTGGCCCTTTACAATAAAAGCTTCCAGATCCCTGCTTGAAAGGAAACCTACTCACACATATATTCTAATAAATACTGTTTATATCTAAGCCTTAATAAATACTGGCTGTTGCTTAATAAATACTGTTTATATCAAAGCCTTCATTAAACCAGTAACGGAAAACCTTTGCCCCTGGAGGTGAGATCAAATGGTTGTCACCCCAGCTTCTGCATCAGGGGAGTTAGACAGCATTCTGGAAAGATGCTCAGGGAATTTCTTGGAGCAGGAGCCAAGGAGCTGTTCCATTCCTGTGCTGGAGGCTCCAGTTATTATAATTTGTATATTAAAGAAAATGTGACCTGAATTTAAACTCACTGGCTGATAAGAATGCGCCAGGATTTGCCAGAGCCACAGTTCTCAGGCATGGCCATAAGCCATTTCCCCTGCTATTTCCCTGGTGGTGTGATATAAATACAGCTTACAGACCCTAACATTAACAGGGCCTAAGCACTGATATTCTGCACATGGCACGAGTGTGTCCCTCAGGATGTAAATTAAGGATAGGATTCTGTTAGTGCCTACACTATCCACCTCTGAAAATGCCTTGAGATTATGTCTATTGTGCCTTCTCTCTTTATTTTTAAAAATTAATTTATTTTATTTTATTTTTTATTTTTGGCTGCATCGCGTCTTCGTTGCTGTGCGCGGGCTTTCTCTAGTTGCAGCGAGCGGGGGGCTACTCTTCTGTGCGGTGTGCAGGCTTCTCATTGCAGTGGTTTCTCTTGTTGCGGAGCACAGGCTCTAGGTGCGTGGGCTTCAGTAGTTGTGGCACGTAGGCTCAGTAGTTGTGGTTCACGGGCTCTAGAGCACAGGCTCAGAAGTTGTGGCGCATGGGCTTAGCTGCTCCATGGCATGTGGGATCTTCCTGGACCAGGGCTCAAACCCATGTCCCCTGCATTGGCAGGTGGATTCTTAACCACTGTACCACCAGAGAAGTCCTTCTTTTTTCTGTTTTAAAGCAAATTCCAGACATTATGTCATTTCATCCCTACATAATTCCACACACTTTTGATATAAGAACATTTGCTTACATAACTAAATGCCATTATCACCGCTAACAAAATTATCAACAATTTCTTGATACCATCTCATAACCAGTGTATATTCAAATTTCCCTGATTAATGTGACATCTGATCCTCATCATCACATGAAGAGAGATTCTTCCTGTTAAAATAGCTATAAAGTAAATAGTTTTACATCAGCTGAGGCTTTGATGCCAGAGGTTTTTTTCCTACTTGTTATGCAAGATTATGCATAAGCACAGATCATTAGTCTTAGGTCTCAGTTTTGCTGTGTCTCTACCACTAAATTTATGTATCCTTAGGGCACCCACTCAACTCTCCCCCACTTCTAACGTGTATTCTCCTTTGTCCTAATAAATGTATAAAATAAGCTCTTGACCTGCTGGATTTATAAAGGCTTTCAAAACTTGAAAACTGTTCTTCCTGTGTATTTTCCATAGCCATCTTCTGCTTTACTCTCCTGGTTCTGTGCTGGGTGGGGAGGCTGAGGACCACTGCAGGGTTTGGGGGAAGGACCACACACCAGGTAAAGGTGGTGCTGAGCTGCAGGAACAGGGAGCAGAGCTGGGGAGGAGAGGGGGAAGGAAACTACCAGAGGGAAGGCTGGAGGGGCACAGAGCAGAATCCATCCTACTTTCTTCTTCTGGAAGGAAGGAAGGAAAGAAGGGAGGGAGGGAGGGAGAGAGGGAGGAAGGGAAGGAGGGAGGGAAGGGAGAGAGAGAAAGTAAGGGAAGGAAGAAAGAAAATACAAAACAGGGGCTTCCCTGGTGGCGCAGTGGTTGAGAGTCCGCCTGCCGATGCAGGGGACGCGGG
>NC_041222.1:47576449-47583103 GCF_002837175.3 Physeter macrocephalus | reverse complement strand
GGGGCGGCTGGGCCCGTGAGCCATGGCCGCTGAGCCTGCGCGTTCGGAGCCTGTGCTCCCCAACGGGAGAGGCCACAACAGTGAGAGGCCCGCGTACCGCAAAAAAAAAAAAAAAAAAATGACGTGTGTTTGCCTTGAAAATGTAAAGAAAGCTCAGTGAATCACTTTTTCTTAGTATCAGGATCTAATCATTGTTAGGCATTTGGTTTTGATCCCAACTCTTAAAATGTATATACATTTTAATAAAATTTGGATTGTACACAATATCGTGTTGTTTAATTTGTTTTATCCTTCTACTTTATACTGTATTAGGAACATTTCCACCTTCATTAACTATGTTTCCAAAACAAAGTGTTTAATAGTTGCATAGAATCCTAACTTACGGGTATAACATACATTTAGACTGCTTATAATTTATCACCATTATTTTAAAAATGTCACCATGAACATCCTTGTACCTAAATCTTTGAACATATCTCTGGTTATTTCTTTGCAGTAAATTCATCAAAGTAGAAATACTACGTGGAAAGATCAGAACATGCTCCAAACTGCCCCCAGAAAGTTTCTTCCAATTATACAGTACCTGAAAGTGAATGAATGAGCCCATTTTCCCATAACCTTGCCTTCATATTGTTATTATTTTTTCCTTTTAATCTGACAATTTAAAACACAAATATAGCATCATCGTTTCCATTCTGCTTTGTTCATGTCCCTTGAATCTTTGATCATTTTATCACTTTATGTCAAAAGGATGGGTAGTTGTTCTGCTTTCTAACTCCTGTTTAACTGCTGGGGATTTGGTGAAGGAAAATTGTAGAAATTTCCAGACCTGTGCTACTACACCTTCAAAAAGCAGCTAGGCTATGTGAATGGAATGCTGAGGGTTGCAAATTATTTTCCTAGATTATTTGCAAGGCTGAGCTAGCACCCAAAACAGCCAGATGCAAAATCTCACTAGTTATTGAATACCAAGAGCAGTATATATTTTCAAACATCCTACAACTAGTATATGCATACATGTATTATTACCTTTTCTTCTAAAACCTGGTTTATGGCATGAGTTTTGGATTTGCTGTCTAATCTGGATCAACTTTCCATACCTTCCTCCATAGATGTATCAATCACTAAGTAGTTTATGAACTTTGTGCAATTGCATGTAAAATACAGTATATATGCACAACTGTGAACACTTTTCTTGCGAGAGAGTCCAAAGTTTTCATCATGTTCTCAAAGGAACCTAAGAAGAGATTAAGACTCTTCAATATGGAGAAAATTCTAAGGGGTTGTAATGGCAATGTCTACAGGGGAAGGCAGGTAATGTAAACGAGTGAAGTAGATGAGGTATTAGGCAATAGGGAGTGGTGGGGACTGTGGCATCCTCAAATGCATTTGCTCCAAGTAAACAGAGTAGCTGTTTCTCAGCTCCAAACTACTGCTGGTGTGTGGGAACATGGATCCAATGTTTCCTGATCTTATTTTTTTTTCAGAGGAAGCCAGAAATCTGGATGCTTACATGAAGTCTTCCAAATTTTAAATGTTTACAATCACTTCTACAAATAAACAAACATTATATGGTACAAATGACTGGTCTGCTGATTTGGCCCTCTGGCTGCAGGGCCTAAAAGAAGCCAGTCATTTCAAAACATAATTATACTCTCTTTAGGTTTGTAATAGGCCAAGAACACCAACACCCAAGGGGCTCTAGTCTGATTGGAGTTTGGCACTTCAAAAGGTCAATGGCCAAATCCACAGCTCAAGCAATGCATTGCTGAATGCAGAAGATCCTGACAACCACCCTCCCTTCCCCCAGCCAATGTCCAGTACTCTACATAGATCAGTCCTAGGTCTCTTTAGTGGCAGTAGAGAAAAATGTTCTAGAAGAGGCCATGTCGAGAACCCTAATTGCCTGGTTGTATAAAACCATGATTTTCAAGCTGGCAACACTAGTGATTGCCACATTTTACCTACTGCCAGAATGAAGATAAGGACAAGAAACTATGGAATGCACAGAGAAGCTTACCATACCCAGACAAATGACATTTTTGTAAGCCAAATTAATCTCAATCTACATAAAGGCACTTGTTCTTTAAAGAGACCCTGCAATATAATGATCTATAAGGAAAAAATCATTTCCAAATTCAACTGCATCACAAGTTCAGATTTAAGAAAACCAGGTTTTTAAAATATGGTGCCAAGCCATCATTAAACCTTTCCCACAGCATGTGACTGCTGGTCCCCTGGGCAAATTTCCAAGGCAAGTATGTAGCAAGTTCTGAGTTCTGTGGAGGAGTGGATGTGAGTGAGAAGAGGGGACAGAGGACTCTGCATGCTGCCGCTGACTGAGTAGGCGGCAGGACGATGCAGCTGAGAAACAAACAAGTAAACTACTTGAAAACATGATCAAGACTGACAACCACATTTTCCCTGAGGACACTGGCTGACATCTCATTGACCAAATATGCCGTTTTTTTTTTCCTTCCTCATAAGACATTATACGGCTGGTCAAATGAAGACCTGAGCTGCGGTGGACAGTGCTACAGGCAGAGCAATGCCACAAAGCAATGCCACTTTGTGAATAATGAAATATTTCACTCAAGCAAACATATACTTTCCAAGTGAGGGGTGTTTTGTGTGTGTGTGTTTGTGTGTGTGTGATGCATCAAATGCATTTTGACTTTTTCCATAATAAGAAAAGAACAACTCAGGTGATGGGATGGCTCCTTAAATAATCATGGAGAATGTCAGTTTTCTCAAGGTACCTGTAATCATGCTGGATATAATTAATGGTAAAACGATGAGTTTCAGCATTCTCATTAGAATTTCTCCAGGAAAGGAAAAGTAGAATTTCTCCAGGTTAGAGAGCTTGCTGTATTCTCGAACCAAAACGCCTATGGCAATCCCTAAGAAAAACAAGAATTAGAAAGAAGAAAGGAACAACATTGAGTTCTTCTGTATAAATTTCTATGGAAAAATACCACCCCCAGTGCAAATTTTAGTGGCAAGAAAACCAATTTTGATGATCTCCCATGAGTCTGTAAATGTTAGACTTAAAAAACAAATCACATTTTAAAAGGTAAAGAGTACAAGTACACGTTATTCTGCAAATCTGGAAAAAGTATAGTTCGTGTGAAAGCTTTTGTTTTCATTTCTTTTCTTCCCCTTCAATTATATTTATGATCATGACAAAACATCTAAGAATACTGTGAGAAGGAAAAAAAAGTTCATCTTAGTCAACCTAATATAACTATTGTTTTTACACACCACTTTTATTCTGTCTACCTATAGGTATTTTGGCTCACGGGTCCAGACGCTCCGCGGCATGTGGGATCTTCCCAGACCGGGGCACGAACCCGTGTCCCCTGCATCGGCAGGTGGATTCTCAACCACTGCGCCACCAGGGAAGCCCTATTTTACATATTTTATAGTTTACATATCAGTTTGTATTTTTCTCATATTCTTTTAATAATAATTTTAGTAATACGCTTCTCTTTTTTAATTGAAGTATAGTTGATTTACAATGTTGTGTTAGTTTCAGGTGTACAGCACAGTAATTCAGTTATACATATATATATATATTCTTTTTCAGATTCTTTTCCCTTATAGATTATTACAAGACATTGAGTATAGTTCCCTGTGCTATATGGTAGGTCATTGTTAATTATCTATTTTATATATAGCAAGGAAATGTTCCCTATCAAGAAACATACATTCTCTGAAAGCTTGCCTTAATGTTAATATGAACTTCTTCACTTGTGATGACTTTGACAACTAAAAATCACAAATTCTATCAATAAATATTTCTTCTTTATCCTCTTCCAAATGGTTCTAATAACGTCTAATTGGCTTCCTCCCCCCCCCCCCACCATCCCCAGGAACCCTCACTCCCTACTACCTTTTATTAACCAAGAAAGAAAATGGGTTGGGATGACTCACACATCTTTTTTTCTTCATCAGCCTCTGATGGATGACATGCCAATTGGGAGTAAAATGACTAGAGGGCAGGAAGATTCAAGGAGGATATCACTGGATATGTTAATTCACAAATTCAAATAATTAGTATGTGAAAATTTAGAGTTATTTGGGTACAGTTAAGAATGCTAGGGCAAATGAAAAGAGATGTGAATTATAATCGATACTAGAGTTCTCATTTAAATTCTGGTATACTTCTCATGCCCACTAGTAGACCAAATAGATGAACCACATAAGATACATTTGTGTAGTAACCTTATCTTTAGCTTACTTTTATTTTCCTGCATTAGCAGGTGGATTCTTAACCACTGCGCCACCAGGGAAGCCTTGGATATGGGTTTTTATGGGAGACATAAAAGAGTCACCACAAGGAGTCATTTAAAAGCAATCAAAGGTGACAAGCACAATGAATAGGTTACTATATTTAGAAATGAAAGCTTTCTATCAAGCTTGTTCTTGAAGTTAAGTATCACAAATTATATTCTGATATTTGTTTTTTTACTGAAAAGGAGACTATAAATGCCAACCAAAACCTGGAAAAGGAGTTGGGAGATTCACCCTGGGCCAGAGGTGTCATCCTGGGACTCTCAACAACAAGCAGGTGGTGAATGACCTCAGCCAGCAGTTATGCTTGTGAATGGGTATGCTTTATCTTGGTCTCAAACACATTTGGAAAAATGAGATGCAAGATAAGAAAAAAAAATCACTGGAAGATTTGCCAGGTTCCAAGATGAGGTCAGGATTTCACAGGGCACAGTCCTTCCCTACCCTTTTCCAGAGTCAGAACCTTGGACTGGATTAAGAGGCATGGAGAGGTCTCCATAGCCAAAGGCTGCTGGGAATAAGTGCCTGCCTGGGGGTGCACAGATCAGACGCACATGGTAGGGCCACTCCCAGAACTAGGGAAGATGAAGATCAAGAACCTCCCTGAATGGTATAGCTCTGTGGAGGTCTTCAGCAGGGCCAACAAGTAAGCCCAAAGGTAAAATTGTTACGTAGACCTCTGTAGCCCCCTTAATTACCAGGAATTCATTCTTGGCTGCCTTCCCCCACACAGGCAGGAAGATCCCAAGCAGCTACTGACACAGCTTGGGAAGAATATGGTGTTAGAAGAGTAGACTCGAGTTCTGGTTCCACCACTTACAAGGTGCATAACTTGGCCCACGACTTTAAGTGGTGGGATTGTTGTTGTTGTCAAGTGGTGGGATTGGAGGTAGGGCAAAAAGGTTGAATTAGATGTCTTCAAAGGTTCCTTCTGTGGCCCAAAATGCTGTGAGCATCACTGAGCCTTGGTGTGATCGACTTTAAAATGGGATCATAAAACAAGCTCATTAGTGCCTGGAGAGCTCACCGTGCTTTCTCCAGTTTTTATGTGAAAAGTAAGTATATTGGTAAAATGGAAGGGAGAAACTAGGGAGGAAAACAATTTAGACCGCAGCTACAGATTTCTTCTTCAAGTTCAAAAACTTAAGCTTAGGGCTTCCCTGGTGGCGCAGTGGCTGGGAGTCTGCCTGCCGATGCGGGGGACGCAGGTTCGTGCCCCGGTCTGGGAGGATCCCACATGCCGTGAAGCAGCTGGGCCCGTGAGCCGTGGCCGCTGAGCCTGCGCGTTTGGAGCCTGTGCTCCGCGGCAGGAGAGGCCACAGCAGTGGGAGGCCCGCGTACCGCAAAAACAAACAAACAAACAAAAAAAACAACAACAAAAAACAAGCTTAAAAGAGAAGATACACAGAATGTCATCTCTTCATGCCCATGTTGTCTCAAACAACTGCCAGTCCAGTAGCCCTATTTTGGAGGTAATGGGGTGATTTTTTTTCCTGCAAAGTTTATAAAAAACTATTGTTCATGAAGTAATTCTGAAGATCAAAATAAAAGACAAAAGTCATAAATAATTAATTACACCAACCTATCCACTCCTTTCCCCTCACCATTTTCCAGGTGCTACCCAGTCTTCGTTCTGATGCATGTGTGTTTTTAATACTTATAAAAATTAAACCTGGGGATAGTAGCTGAACTGCATTTGATTCAGATTTATGAAAACAGCAGTGTTCCTGTTTTAGGGTATTTGCAGAAAAGAGATTAAAGTCTTCTGTGTTTTTTTTTTCAATCATTTTCAATTTATTAAGGCTTGTTTTACCACCTCACATAAGAACTATCATGGAGACTGTCCCATATATTCTTTTTTTTTTTTTGACATCTTTATTGGAGTATAATTGCTTTACAATGGTGTGTTAGTTTCTGCTTTATAACAAAGTGAATCAGCTATACAACTACATATACCCCATATCTCCTGCCTCTGGCGTCTCCCTCCCACCCTCCCTATCCCACCCCTCTAGGTGGTCGCAAAGCACTAAGCTGATCTCCCTGTGCTTTGCAGCTGCTTCCCACTAGCTATCTGTTTTACATTTGGTAGTGTATATATGTCAATGCCACTCTCTCACTTCGTCCCAGCTTACCCTTCCCCTTCCCCGTGTCCTCAAGTCCATTCTCTACATCTGCATCTTTATTCCTGTCTTGCCCCTAGGTTCTTCAGAACTTCTTTTTTTTTAGATTCTATATATATATGTTAGCATACAGTATTTGTTTTTCTCTTTCTGACTTACTTCACTCTGTATGACAGACTCTAGGTCCATCCACCTCACTACAAATAACTCAATTCCATTTCTTTTTATGGCCGAGTAATAT
>NC_041222.1:47513068-47576281 GCF_002837175.3 Physeter macrocephalus | reverse complement strand
TATCTTCTTTGGAGAAATGTCTATTTATGTCTTCTGCCAATTTTTGGATTGGGTTGTTTGTTTTTTTGATATTGAGCTGCATGAGCTGCTTGTAAATTTGGAAATTAATCCTTTGTCAGTCGCTTCATTTGAAAATATTTTCTCCCATTCTGAGGGTTGTCTTTTGGTCTTATGTTTTCCTTTGCTGTGCAAAAGCTTTTAAGTTTCATTAGGTCTCATTTGTTTATTTTTGTTTTTATTTCCATTTCTCTAGGAGGTGGGTCAAAAAAGGATATTGCTGTGATTGATGTCATAGAGTGTTCTGCCTATGTTTTCCTCTAAGAGTTTTTTTGGTTTTGTTTTTGTTTTTTTGCAGTACGCAGGCCTCTCACCGTTGTGGCTTCTCCTGTTGCGGAGCACAGGCTCCGGACATGCAGGCTCAGCGGCCATGGCTCACGGGCCCAGCTGCTCCGTCTTTTCTCCATTGTATATTCTTGCCTCCTTTATCCAAAATAAGGTGACCATATGTGCGTGGGTTTATCGCTGGGCTTTCTATCCTGTTCCACTGATCTATATTTCTGGTTTTGTGCCAGTACCATACTGTCTTGATTACTGTAGCTTTGTAGTATAGTCTGAAGTTTGGGAGCCTGATCCTCCAGCTCCATTTTTCTTTCTCAAGATTGCTTTGTCTAGAGAAATTAAGGAAACACTCCCATTTACCACTGCAACAAAAAAAATAAAATACCTAGGAATAAACCTACCTAAGGAGACAAAAGACTTGTACGCAGAACACTATAAGACACTGATGAAAGAAATTAAAGATGATACAAACAGATGGAGAGATATACCATGTTGTTGGACTGGAAGAATCAACACTGTGAAAATGACTACACTACCCAAAGCAATCTACAGATTCAATGCAATCCCTATCAAACTACCAGTGGCATTTTTCACAGAACTAAAACAAAAAATTTCACAATTTGTATGGAAACACAAAAGACCCCAAATAGGCAAAGCAATCTTCTGTGGTTTTTAATCAAAGCCCCAGAACAGTTCTCTGGTACACAGATCGAATTTGTCTTGATTAAATAAGAACTACTGGCAAAGGAAAACATATTTTTTATTATCACTGAAATAGTTATCTAGCCATGCCATCATGCTATGCACTATTTTAAGCACTGGATTAAGCCCCTCAGGAGCTAATCTAAGATGAACGTTGATAACCAGAAAATAAAAAGTATGGAATGAATAATGTTATTAACAAATGACTATGTGCATACATTCAATAGATGGGAGGATGGTTTCTCTATCTTATCCTTCCACTGAAATATACCTGTCCCTTTTTCTCATCTTTTTCTTTGGAGCTGAGTAGCTTCACCAGTGCAAGCTCTTTACATGAACTTAGGCTCAAAAAACAGATGCCTCTGTGTCTGTAAAGCTTTTATTTTATTTTATTTTTTTGCGGTACGCGGGCCTCTCACTGTTGTAGCCTCTCCCGTTGCGGAACACAGGCTCCGGACGCGCAGGCTCAGCGGCCATGGCTCACGGGCCTAGCCGCTCTATGGCATATGGGATCTTCCCGGACCGGGGCACGAACCCGTGTCCTCTGCATCGGCAGGCAGATTCTCAACCACTGTGCCACCAGGGAAGCCCAAGGTTTTATTTTTAAGCCCTTAAAAATATATTTACTGCACAGGCAATGTTATAACAGCTCTACTGGAAATCAAAAGTCATAAAATTCACCCACAATCTCATCAACTCAAATGTATGTAAAGTGAAATTGTTTTTTTTTTTGTTGTTGTTTTTTTGTTTTTTTGTTTTGCGGTACACGGGCCTCTCACTGTTGTGGCCTCTCCCATTGCGGAACACAGGCTCCGGACGCGCAGGCTCAGAGGCCATGGCTCACGGGCCCAGCCGCTCCGTGGCATTTGGGATCTTCCCGGACCGGGGCACGAACCCGTGTCCCCTGCATTGGCAGGCGGACTCTCAACCACTGCGCCACCAGGGAAGCCCTGTTTTCATTTTTCATATAGTATTATGGTTAATCATAATACAAAGATTAACAATCAGTGAGTACATACTATATGTCAGACTGTGCTAAACACTTAAAGTGAATTATCTCTTGCATATCTCTATATAATTACAGGGTTTTGAAATCAATAAAACACCAATTTGGGTATTGCTGTGCAGGTGTCTTGTAGATGTAGTTAAAACCCATAATTAGTTGACTTTAAGTAAAGGAGATTATCCCTGATCATCTAGGTGGCTCATCCAATCAGTTGAAAGCCTTAAGAGCAAAAACTGAGGTTTCTTGGAGAAGAAGGAATTCTGCCTCAAGACTGCAGCATCAACTCCTGCTTAGTTTCCAGCCTGCCAGCCGGCCCTTTGGATTTCAGACTTGACTCATCACATAAGCCAATTCTTTAAAATAAATCTCATGTAGGTGTATACAAAGAGATTCTATTTCTCTAGAAAATCCTTACTGATAAATAGTGGCATCTGTGTCTGGATTCTTTCACCTAGCATAAAGTTTTCAAAGTGCATCCATGCTATAGCATGTACAGGTTTTTGCTTTGTTTTTGGTATTTCTCCTTTAACATTATATCACAGGCATTTCCTCATGTTACACATCTCCATCTTTTTAAAATGCTGGATAATACTACTTTGGATGGACATATTTCTTGATCATCACCCAACTGTTAGACATGTCCTTTCTTGAAAATTTTGCTGAATGTTATTGACTTAACCTAACCACCAAAGGATACAAGCATAAAATATGATGAAAGGCTTGAGTTACTGTCCGTTTTCAGGTTCAAGGGAAGGAAATCACATTAAACACATTTTTGTAGTATATGAATTCAAGAAAAAGAAAAAACAAAGAACTTTTATTGACATCCAACTATATGCCCAGTACTGCATTGAGTGCTAGAAAATCTGAGGGAGAGGAGTTAAAAAAAGAAAACAATTTTGTTATTATTGCAATAATAAATATTTTCCTTCCATCATGGATGGATCTGTCCACTATCAACAGGAAATGTGGTTTGCACTGTCTTGTCAATAGCCATGATTGTTTACATTGAGTCTTTTATCCCTTTTTGTCTACTACCTACAATTAAGAATTTAGTCTGACTCAGAAAGAAAGGTGATTCTGGTGAGGATCTAATAGGTTTCTGCATATGTCTCTATCCATTAAAACGTATAATGCTGTTTGTATGTGTTTGAAAATTTGACTTACATGGTATCAGTCTGGATGTATTTGTAATCTGCCTTTTCTTTTTGAAATTTTTTCATTGCATCTTTGAGATTTATTCATATTAATGCAGGTGATCCATTTTAAGTGCTGTTCAGTATTCCATACCACACTCCCTATCGTGTTTCTGTTTTCTATATCATTAAATTCTGCTCTTATCTAATGATTTATTTCCTTCTTTTTTTATGTTTACCCTATTCTTTTTCTACCTTTTTGAGGTGACTGCTTAGCACATTCACTTGTTTTTTTCAATATATGCATTTCCTTCTAAATTCTGTACGTGAGTCCTATAAATTATTATATAGTATTTTCATTGTTGTTTAGTTCTAAATGTCTTATAATTTCTATTATGATTTCTTCTTTGAACTGTAAATTCTTTACAAATATGTTTCCCAGTGTCCAAATACATGGGGATTTGGGGGCTTTTTACATTCCTTCTTGTTATCTCTCTGTGATGAATTTGACTGAGTTTCTCACACTACCTTCCAGTTTACTAATCTTTACTTCAGGCGTATTTACTGGATGTTTAATCTTGGGCAAAATACTGATCCGGCTGCCTGTGCCTCTATTTTCCCATCTGTAACAATGGGCATTAAAAAAATATCAACCTCAGAGTCACTGGGAGATTTAAAAATGAGACTATACATAAAGTGCTCAGAGTAAACAGTACCTGGCTCATATAGTACATACTCAATAAATGTTAACTATTATTATAGGTAATACACTCTTCATAGGGTTTCTCATGAAATCCTCAAAACAGTTGTGGCTCTCACAGGTGAGTCATGGTCACAGAGCTCAAAGCATGGTCAGGAGTTGAGGAGAGAGATTCATGTAAAATATTTTCAGTGTGACTAAATTTACAAACTTACTCCCTTAGTCAACTGTGTTTACTTTGGTAAAGAAATATTTCCTTTTATCCTATAAATGAAAAAAATTTCAGGGTTAAAATAATGACACCTAAAGGACCCATTAAATGCACCGAATGGAATGTTTGTTCATTTCAATACCACTTGACATCACTGATATAAAAGTCTCAGGATCTTGGTAGCACCAGAAGACAAGGCATTTCGATTTTTTTTTTTTTTTTTTTTGGTGTCTTCTGAAATCGTTTTCATTGCGATTCAATAACCTAATTAAATTCTGCAAATATTTACTGTCCAAAGGACGTTAGGTCCAGCAGTGGGAGTAAAGATATAAAAATGGATGGCATAAGACCCCCTTCCCTCAAGAAGCTC
Source organism: Physeter macrocephalus (assembly GCF_002837175.3). Lineage (NCBI taxonomy): Eukaryota > Metazoa > Chordata > Mammalia > Artiodactyla > Physeteridae > Physeter > Physeter macrocephalus. The sequence continues at coordinate 47,571,817 of NC_041222.1, read as the reverse complement.
CCAGTCTAAAGAGGGCCAGTCACAGATGTAACTGAGCAGAACCAGAGTCCAGGTGGGGAAAGGACTAACGCAAGGAGGGAGCAGGAGCTCTGGAAAGACAGGGAGGCAGGGGAGAAGGAAGAGGAGAAGAATGAGGAAGGCTCAAGAGTAAACACAAAGAGAGAACTATTTCAGGATTTCTATGGAAATGTTTGCAAGTCTGAGAGCACCTCAGGGAAATGCCACTGATTTTTCTTCGTCCAGCAAGGAAAGGAAGCTGCAGTCAGTACAGCTGGCATGAACATCACATAGGCCAACCCATGGAAGCCGGAAAGAAGGAGGAAGGCTGTTCAGACACACAGATTGAGTAACCACATGAGGTGGGCAGCAACAGGGAGGTTGGGACCTGAATATCTGCTTCTTCAACTTCGATGTGCACACACTCACCTGGGGATTTTGTTAAAAGGCAGACTCAGTCAGCGGGACCACGCTTTGAGTAACAAAGAGGTAAAATGAGCCTGGCAAGGGCATCCATAGGACTTCGCAGTAATGGTGGCATCCACCTCAACAGAGCAGAAGGGCCCTGCTGCCAGCCTCAAGCCCAGCGCAGTGAGGACCAGCTCCAACAACACACGAGCAAGTGGAGCTGCTCCCGTAAAGGCCCTGGACACACAGCTGTTCCCGCTGACTCCTGGTCTCTCACTTGGCCACCCTCTTCAACCTCAGAGGAAAAGCTCCCTATGAAGCCGCCTCAAACTGACAAACTCATCTTGACTACAAGAAATGTGCCCTAATGATGGCTGATGAGGGGATGGGAGCTCATCTGCCCCAGAATTTTTCTTTAAGAGCAAAAGACAACCCAATTCTTAAAGACGCAGACGTAAAGAATGGACTTGAGGATATGGGGAGGGGGAAGGGTAAGCTGGGACGAAGTGAGAGTGGCAGGGACATATATACACTACCAAATGTAAAATAGATAGCTAGTGGGAAGCAGCCGCATAGCACAGGGAGATCAGCTCGGTGCTCTGTGACCACCTAGAGGGGTGGGGTAGGGAGGGTGGGAGGGAGGGAGATACAAGAGAGAGGGGATATGGGGATATATGTATACATATAGTTGATTCACTTTGTTATACAGCAGAAACTAACACAACATTGTAAACCAATTATACCCCAATAAAGATATTAAAAAAAAAAAAAAGACAACCCAATTCTGAAGCAGAAACGTTTCCATCCCACCACAGATAAAAATGCCATAAACCCTCAAGTTTCTGCATCCTCTGCCTCCAGGGCACCTTCCATTATGAGGGATGGTGACCATGGCTTTCCTCAAGGCAGCGGGAGGATTAATGCATGACCTCAATGGCAAAACCCGCAGAGAACAAAGTTCTTCCTTCCCACCCCAATCCCCATTCTTTAGTGAAAGTTCTGGTGACCTTCCAAATACTAATAGGTAAAAATGATGTAGGGCCTGGTAGAGACCACAGAGCTTCACAGTACAGCAACAAAATACAAATTTCTTGGGCTTCCCTGGTGGCGCAGTGGTTGAGAGTCCGCCTGCCGATGCAGGGGAGACGGGTTCGTGCCCCGGTCCGGGAAGATCCCACATGCCGCGGAGCGGCTGGGCCCGTGAGCCATGGCCGCTGAGCCTGCGCGTCCGGAGCCTGTGCTCCGCAACGGGAGAGGCCACAGCAGTGAGAGGCCCGCGTACCGCAAAAAAAATACAAATTTCTTGAAAACTTTGCTTTGTAATCAACTCAAGAAAGGCAAATATACAAATCATATATCAGGTAAGGATCTAGTACTCAGAATATATAAAGAACTCTTACAACTCAATAATAAAAAGGCAACCCCAACCCCAGTTTTTACAAATGGGCAAAGGATTTTCTCCAAAGAAAATATACAGATGAACAATAAGCAGGTGAAAAGATGTTCAACATCATTCCTCATTAGGGAACTATAAATCAAAACCACAAAGAAACACTATCTCACACTCATTAGAATGGTTATAAAAAACAAACAGAAAATAACCTATGTTGGTGAACAGGCTTCCCTGGTGGCGCAGTGGTTAAGAATCCACCTGCCAATGCAGGGGACATGGGTTCGAGCCCTGGTCCAGGAACATCCCACATGCCGTGGAGCAACTAAGCCCGCGAGCCACAACTACCGAGCCCACACGCTGCAACTACCGAAGCCCGCGCACCTAGAACCCGTGCTCCACAACAAGAGAAGCCACTGCAATGAGAAGCCCATGCACTGCAACAAAGAGTAGCCCCTGCTCGCCGCAACTAGAGAAAGTCTGTGTGCAGCAACAAAGACCCAACACAGCCAAAAATTAAAAATTAATTAATTAATAAAAAAAAATAACATACATTGGTGAAGATGGGCATGTATGTAAAATGATACAGCCCCCGTGGAAAACTATTTGACAGTTCCTAAAAAGTTAAACATAGTGTTACCATATGACCCAGGTAGTGTTACAGTTGATGTAGGCAATTCTTCTCCTAGGTATATACTGAAGGGAATTGAAAACATATCTTCACCAACAACTTGTACACGAAATGCTCATAGCAACATTATTCATAATAGCCAAAAAGTGAAAAACAATAACTGTCTATTAACCTATTATTGGATAACAAAATGTGGTGTATCCATACATTGGAACACTATTCAGCTACAAAAAAGAATGAAGTACTAATACGTGCCACAGCATGGATGAACCTTGAAAACTTTATGCTCAATGAAATCCAAACACAAAAGGCCACATATTATATGATTCCATTCACATGAAACGTCCAGAATAAGCAAACCCAGAGAGACAGAAAGTAGATTAGTGGCTGCCATAGGATGGGGGTGAGGGATAGGGACTGACTGCTAATAGGTATGAGGTTTCTTTTGGGGGCATAACTGAAAATGTTCTGAAATTAGACAGTGATGATGGCTGCACAACACAGTGAATATAATAAAACCCACTAAATCGTACACCTTAAAACGGTAAATTTTATTTATGTTATATGAATTTTACCTCAATTAGAAAAAGTAAACACATACTCTCAAACTAAATTGATTTAAAAAACTGAAAAAGAGAAAGGCAGGTAACACTAAATGTCATTCATTTCCATTTTGATTGGTTGACAATTTGATGACTTTTCCATGGGGTGGGAGAGAAGACAAAACCATAGGGAGACTTCCTTTTTTCCTTTTAGTTATCATACTAATAGCACAAAGACTGCCAAAGATGTGGCATTTTGTTCAAGTTTTCACTTAGTATGATATGTATAAGCTTATCAGATCTGAAGGCCTTACCATCTGGAAATACCAATTTGAAAACCCAAGTGATGCCAGACATGTTTATTAACAGCTCAGAAAGAAGATTATCAATTTAAAGAAAAGTTGTGATTACAGATTGTAGTTCAGAGCCCACAAAGGAGATGCTTGAGAGCTTAATTTTTAATTACAGGTTATAAAAATCAATCAAAACAACCAATAGAAAACCAGGATTAATCTGAGAATATGACCTGAAAATCCCTGCAGGAGAAGAAAAATCAAACTAATGACCTAGAAAAAAGTCAGCTTTCATTAATTAATGACTTGAGTCCCTGCTGGATACAAGCAGTTTGCTAAGCTCTATGGAGGATACACTTGTGGTCCTGGTCCTCATCTGGCTTACAGTCTAGGAGAAGATACCAATACAAGTCATATCAGAAATTTCCAGGTGTCGTCCAGATCTGGAGTTGAGTCTGCTCTAACAGGTACTAGCTGTATGACCTTAGGTAACCTACTTAACCCTATTTAGATGCAGTATCTTCATCAAAGAGACAGAACAACAGTAGCTATATCATGTGGTTTGCAATGTTAAGTGGAATAATGAATGCAGATGATTTAGCCCCACCCCTGGCAGGAAGGCTCAGTAAGTGTTAGCTGTGATTGAGTAACAACAGAGATAATAGTAGCAGCAAATGAGAATAGAGCTTTCAAAATTAACTTAGACTCTCGATGGTATAAGTAAAAACCAAACAGGAGCATATAATGCACAGAGGAGTCACGAATCCAGATTTTAATTCCATTTCTACCACATACTTAGCTGTCACTTAATGCCTTTGATTTTGGTTGCTTCATTGAAGTGCTTCAAGTATTTACTTCAACAAAGGTACCTCAAAAATGTTGTGAGAACCAAATGAGAAAATGTATGTAGGAAGCACTTTGATCTCAACCAAAGTCATGTATTATTCTTATTTCACAACGTATTTAATCTTATTATTCTTTTTTGTTCCTATTTTCTTGAAGACCATTCAAATTATAGAGCTATTAATGGTGGAAAGTCGGGAGGCCTAAAGACACACTCCCAGTGGAGGGCTCAACAGAAACTTCTTATTTGGAGCAGGCAGAAGCTCAAGTTTTGTTTATTTCGGCTCAGCTCCTGATTGTCTTCCAACTAACAAACACTTATACAAATACCAGTCTTAGAAACATGGTGGGAAAGGCTGAAGATCCTAAGGCAGACAGAATAGGAAGAATGTGACGTAAGTTAGATACAACTGGGCCCAAACTCTGCTCACCATTTACTTCCTTGCTCTGGGACAGAGGGTAAACAATTGCCTCTTTGTGCCTTAGTTTCGTCATCAGTCAAGGAATCATATTTGACTCAGAAACATGAGGTAAGGGTTAAATGTGTTAAAGCGTAAAGTGAGAGAGTTTTCTTCTTCCTCCTTCTCCCTTCAAGGAGGGCAGACCTTCCCTGTTGCTTCTGTCTTTCTCCCTGGGGAACAGAGGGACCAGTGTTAAAAGGCGACTGTGAAAGCAGAAGAATTTGCCATTTTTCTCTTTTCCCTGTTGGACAGAATGAGGCTGACGGCTCCTCCATCTGAAAGAAGCCAGACACTGCATCGACAGGTGGTTGGTGTTGTAATGGGGCTTGAGGCCTCTATCACCATTGATTCTAAACAAATGAAAGAGGTCTGCAGATGGAGAGCACAAAGACATGTATAAAACATATGTAATAGAAGAATCACCTTTTTACCACCCTGGGAAACAACAGCAACTTGGTCACCTGCTGTAAAATCAAAAAGGGGGACTACTCCATTCTTTTTAAATTAATTAATTAATGAATTAATGGCTGCATTGGGTCTTTGTTACTGTGGGCGGGCTTTCCCTAGTTGCGGCGAGCAGGGGCTACTCTTCGCTGTGGTGCACAGGCTTCCTTCCCATTATGGTGGCTTCTCTTGTTGCGGAGCAGAGGCTCTAGGTGCGTGGGCTTCAGGAGTTGTGGCACACGGGCTCAGTAGTTGTGGCTCAAGGGCTTAGTTGCTCCGTGGCATGTGGGATCTTCCCCGACCAGGGCTTGAACCCACGTCTCCTGCATTGGCAGGAGGATTCTTAACCACTGTGCCACCAGGGAAGTCCACCATTCTTAATTATAGAGTTGAAATATGTTTTAATGATTTTTCACAGTTTACATCAAAGGTTGTAAATGTCTAAGGCCAGAAGTCCAGGCAGAAGTGCGAGAACCAGGCTTGCGGGGCCTGAGGTGGTCCTGACAGCTCCAGCCAAGCAGTGTCACATGGAAGTGAGGGTCCAGTGTGGCCTCATCTTCTGAATATTTTACAGAAAAACTAAGAATCTGGGTCATTGTGTGAAACCACTCAATTTTTACATGTTAATGAAAGCTTAAAAACAATTGTTAAGCTCTGTCAGGTCACACTAAATACTTCGGCAAGCCAACTTCCTGTTGAGCTGTCATCTTTCGTTCTGGTTTTCCCACTGAAGACAGTATAGGAACATGATAAAACACAAGGGGGAAAACCGCCGTGTTCAAAAGAAAGCAAACACCACAGGGACCAGGAAATGATCATGATGACCTCATACAGCCTCCCATGTTCTTGAGTGAATCCTGCAAGTGTTATCTAACTTCTTGCACATAACACAGGAAGAGAGGCCAAAGAGAGGATGCTGCGCATGCCATCAAGAACCTACATTCTAGGAGGCAGGACAGGACATGCGCAATAATGATAGTCAGGAGGGCTTGCGAGTTTACAGAGGAGGCCACCCCAAGTTTGTAGGAATTCAAGGCTTTCCTGAAATTCCCATTAGGCTAGATTAAGAAAGGGAGAGGTTCAGATGCACCTTCCATAACAGAATAGGAATTCAAAAGGCAGGTATTATTGAGGAAGAAGGAAAGTGGGGGAAACACCCAAAGACAGAGGAGTCAGGGGAAGAAGAAACTAGCACTCATCAAATGCCTCTGTCCTAAGCACCTTTACAGTCATCTAATCTAACAAGCCTTTATTCTACAATCTACAGTTGTCCCTGCATTACTTTAACCACAGGGGAGTGATTCCAGGAGCCCCCGCATATACCAAAATCCAAGGATGCTCAAGTACCTTATATAAAATCGTGTAGCACAATGAATACATACAAGAAAGGTTAGAAAGCTTGCCCGTGGTCACATGGCCAGCCTTGAGATCAGGTCTGTCAGACCCCCAAGTGCAGCTCCTTCCATGAAGAGGTTACAAGAATGTGTTTGGCCAGTGGTTTGGCTGGTGCTCGAGGAGTGGTTTAGAGAACTGAGACAGAAACCTAAGTTGGGGCACACCATGAAAGGCCTAGAATTCCAGGGAGGAAAATTTATACTTCCCTAAGCGTAGGTCCCTTCCGATAACTGGGTCCTTGTGCAGATTAAACAAGAGAAACCATGTGTTACACTATAAAGTAATATACCAAGATTAGCTATTAGTAGAGGTTATGAGCAGCCATTGAACATGTTTGCATAGGGGTGGGCCTGGATTGGAGATAAAGCTGGCTGAGGTATGTAGGGGCTGAGGTATGTAGGATGGATTAGAACAGGGAGATAAGTAGTTAGGAGGCTGTTCTTGGAAAGGAAAGCGAAGCCACACGGGGCTGGCAGATGGAAAAGGAGCTTCATCAGTAGTGGGAAAGAGAGAAGGCTGTAGAAGAATGAGAATCCCAGATCCACAACGTGGGTCAGGGAAAGGTTTGATGGGATGATGAGGGTGGTTCATTTCAGAGCTTAGGTGAGACGGAGTACGAATCAGCTTGTTAATTCATCTGTTTCCCAGAGAAAAGAGGAGGTCAAGAGAAGCCATTCTGACCCTGCCATGTCCCCACCGCAAGCCCTGGCTTATTTCACTTTCTTGCTCAAACTAAACCTACCAGACCCGAGCTCGATCTATCAGGAACTGGTTGATGTGTATTGTATTCAACTGTCCAAATGTTCGGGCCATTCAGGGTAGGTGTATACTGGTGTCTTTTGAAGGATGCCTGGGGTGAAGGGCTCAGCTCTGAAGTCAGAAACATCTGATTTGGAACCTGGCTCTTTTGCGGAGTCGCCAGTCACTTCCTTTTTCCTTGTGGCAACTCAAAAGAGGAACCAGGCTAGCCCCAGTACCAGAGCGGTTCTCTAAAAGGATCTGGAACTGAAGGCCAGTCACAGGGATGTGGCTTGAATTCAGAAAGAACATTTTTAGGTGGCTGAAGAGAAGTGACTTTCCTAACAACTTGCTCAAGTAATCTTTCAGTTCAGGGAAAACATCTGACTGGAAGGAGGAAGATCCAATTCCTTGCCCCATACTGAAAATGTACAGGACAGAAGCAATCAGAATGCTGTGCTTCCTGCACGCACTGCCTAGCCTTCAGGAAGGGCAGGAGATTCTGACAGTAGCAGCCTGGTGGGAGAGGGGGAGAGGATGCTCAACGTGGGTCCAAGAGTCCATTCTGGCTGAAAAGATAACTCTTTGCCAAGAGGATGCTAGGACCCAGAGAAAGAATTCTCAGACTGCAACATCCTACAAGTAAAACCAGATGGATGTCTGGAGGAACCTAGCCAGGCTGAGTAAGCTCTCCATCTCCCCACCTCTGGACATTCCCCTCCACACTGATACTGGTGTTTCCCAAGGAGTTTGTATTCTGACCTCTTCATGGGCTGTCCACTCTCCCAGGGTGATCCTATCTGCTCTTATAGATTCAGTTTCCACTTCTATCTCCTGCCTCATTCTGTCTCCCAAGTTCCAGGTCTTCAGGCAATCTCTACCTAGATATATATATATCGCAACATGGGACCCAACATACTAAAAATAAACCTATCTTTCCTTCTCCCAGAAGACTTTTGACTTTTCCTCCTGGGTTAACTGGTGGGTTTAAAATAGGTCCACACATTATTTGACACTCTTCCCATCAGGAGATGGAGTCTCTGTTCCCTTCCCTTAAACCTGGGTAGGTCTTTGTCATGGCCTTAATAAGAAAATACAGCAGAAATGAGCCTGCATGGAGTCTGAGGTTAGCTTAGAAAAGGGGTGGCTTTTGAGAGTTTCTCTTCTTGGGACACTCACTTTGAAGCCCTGAGGTACCATGTAAAAAGTCCAGCTACTCTGAAGCTGCCCTGCTGGAGAGACCACATGGGAGAGCGAGTGAGTGAGTGAGTAAGTGAGTGACAGAGAGAGAGAACAGCTGTCTGAGTCTTCCAGGCAGTAAACACGTGAGTGATGGCCCTTCAGTTGACTCCAGCCCAGCCACCATATCCCTGCAATCACAAAAGTGACCTCAAGTGAGAATTGTTTAGCTGAGCCCAAATAATTCTCAGAATGATGAGGGATAATAATATGATTGCTCTTTTAATCCACTAACTTTGGAAGTAATTATTACACAGAAATAGATACCTGGGAGTTCCCTGGTGGTGCAGTGGATAAAACTCCGAGCTCCCAATGCAGGGGGCCCGGGTTCGAGCCCTGGTCAGGGAACTAGATCCCACATGTATGCTGCAACTAAGAGTTCGCATTCCACAACCAAGGAGGCTCCCTGCCACAACTAAGATCCAGTGCAACCAAATTAATTAATTAATTGGCTTATTAATTTAAAAAAAGAAATAGATACCTGGAAGAGTTCCCTATCTTCCTAAATTGTGTTGTCACTGCAGACATTTTTTGAGGGCTGTGTAGACTATGGTCAGGTACTGTTCTAAGCATAATTAACTCTGACTGATCTTCACAACTCTGTGAGGTGACTTCATTTTCAGGTGAGAGACTGAGGCACAAGGAAGTAAAGTAGCTTGCCCAAGGTCGACAGGAAATAAGTGACACAGCTGAGATACCGAAGCAGTCTGGGTCTAAAGTGGTACACTTTGGGGACATTCTAGACAACTCTGCATCCCATCCCAGGCCTACATCGAACAGCCACCAAGTTCTGCTGATTCTACTGTCTAAACAACTCTCCAATCTGTCTCTCTCCCTTCCATCCTCACTGGCACTACCCTGGTTCAGGTTGCCCTGATTTCTCACCAAGACTATTTCATCAACTTCCTAACACTCTCTCTGCTTCTGGTCTTGTCTCTTCCAATGCATCCTCCAAATCAAAGCCAGAACGAACTTTCCGCGATGCAAATCTGGCTGAGTCACTTCCCTGCTTAAAGCCCTTTCAATGGTTTCCCATCACAGGGTGGCATGCAAGCTCCTTGGTCCGCCCTACCCCCAGCCCCGCCCCAGTGCCCAGGTCTCTGAGCCTGTGCACATAGGCCCCTCTGCTTTCCAACTTTACTTGTTTACCATTTCAGCAACTTCAAAACTCAGCTCAAGGGACTTCCCTGGTGGCGCAGTGGTTAAGAATCCGCCTGCCAATGCAGGGGACACAGGTTCGAGCCCTGGTCTGTGAAGGTCCCACATGCTGCGGAGCAACTAAGCTCGTGCACCACAACTACTGAGCCTGCGCTCTACAGCCCGCAAGCCACAACTACTGAGCCCATGTGCCACAACTACTGAGCCCGTGTGCCACAACTACTGAGCCCGTGTGCCAAAACTACTAAAGCTGGCGCAGCTAGAGCTCGTGCTCCACAACAAGAGAAGCCACCGCAGAGAAGCCCACGTGCCGCAACGAAGAGTGGCCCCCACTCCCAGTAACTAGAGAAAGGCCTCACGCAACAAAGACCTAATGCAGCCAAAAATAAATAAGTAAATAAATTTATTAAAAAAAAACAAAACCAAAAACACCTCAGCTCAAGGGCATTTGGAAAGCCTTCCTAACCTCCTCCATGTGACCTGTGTCCAGGTAACAAGGCAGGCCCTGGCTGGCCCTGCAGATGTGGAGTTAAGAAGATCCCTTATCTTCCACGCCCCAAAATACCAAAAACAATTAGATCAGATATCCTCCATAGGAGGGCAGCATCAGTCCGCTGGAGGCTTCGCTCTTCACAGGAATGAAAAGACACCAGAAAGAAGGAATTCCTCACACCATTTAAACATAGAACACCTCCTGAAACACTGGGCCTGTCTGTACCAGCCAGACTCTTAAGGTGTGTGTGTATGTTTAAGAGTATTTATCATACGGTAAGACTGAACTTTAGTGCACAGTCTTATGATTTTTAACATGTGTTAAAATTCTTACAACCACCGTCAAAATTAGGATATGGACAGAGAATAGTTCGATCACCCCAAAGAACTCTCTCATGCTATACCTTTACAGTGATACACACACACACACACACACCCTGTTCCTAACCTCTGGCAACCTCTGATTTGTTCTCCACCACTATGTTTTGTTTCTTTTTGAGAATGTCTTTTACATAGAGTCATACTCTACGTAGCCTTTTAATACTGGTTACTTTCACTGAGTATAATGCCCTTGAGATTCATCCATGTTTTGTAGAACTTGATAATGGTGTCCCAAGAAAACCATCCAATGCCATGTGGCTCTGTGCCCATTATTCTCCCTTTGCCCTTTAGATTTACCTTCTGTCCTTTTCTGCCCCGCTTTGTGTCCCAGGAGACTGATCTCTACCAATTGTGTAACCTGGGGTTCCTTGCCCGCTGGCTTTAGCTGGGTTTAGCCAAGGAGAAGCACTAGCTGTGGATCTTAAGACAGAGAGAGAAAAGTTGGGGTATATGTTGTCTTCATTCCTTCCCTGTCCTGCCATGGTTCTGGTAGTGGCTATATTCCTCTGTGGCCATACAGGTCCTATCAAGCAGCTACTCTGTCGCAGCCCAGCCCCCAATGGACTGTGATAACACTGTCCCCCCTTCCCTTGCCCATTCTGGCATAGGGGAGTTAACAACTTCCCACAGTTACTAGCCCTGGGTGCCTCACCATCCCTTAACCCCACCTAACTCTGTAAGTAGTCCTTTGATTACAGTCTGTTCAGTTAAATACTTTTGAGTGAGTGGATCATCTGTTTTCTGCCAGGTCCCTAGCTGATATAGGCCCTCACATCTTCATCATCATTGATCTTATCATGTCCGGTCACAATAACCTCCTTGCTGTTTCTTAAAGATGCTCCTTACTTTTGTGCGCTTGTTCGCAGATCCCCCTCCAAGGAAAACCCTTTGTCACTATCTTTGCCTAGTGAAGTGCTAATCACCCCTCAAAACAGAGTCACCTCCTCCAGAAAGCCTTTCCCAGGGTCTCTCCCCAGGTGGGATGAGTCTCTTCTCTGGGTCCTTCAGAGCTTCATCTGCATCTATTGTCCCCTCTAAAAGACCTCTATCTCAGCCCCTCCCTCCATCGCAAGTTCCCAAGGCATAAGCATTGTACGCTCACTTTTGTACCCCACAATGTCACAGGCACCAGTGCCTGACACTCCATGGATGTTTGGCCAATACCTGCTGCATTGAAGTTAACCAGGAATGCATTATAATTGCTATTTAATGCATATGACCAGGAAACCACTGCATTTTCTATTCGTTACTCATCAAATCTGATTACAAAAGGCAGGAGAAAATAGCTGAGATAGGGTACCATTAGCAGAGTGTGAAAACTGGGCTATAGGAATGTGGGTACAAATTCTGCCACGTTGTCCCAGGGCCATCAAACCCAGAGAGGCATCATAAATATGGCCTATCCAGTAATGGACAATGGCTATAGTAATGTACCCATGACAAGGTAGGTGCCTGGTTCCTACACCTTGGGACTTCTCCCAGGCTTCTGGAGCCCCTGGAGTCCAAAAAGTCCCTTGGGTTCAAGTGAGGATAAGGTTGGTTATAGGACCAACCCACAGGAATCCAGTCTCTACAGCAAGCATTCAACTGGCTTAGAAGCCCAGCTTGTTCTAAGCTGGGAACAACCAGACTGTCCCTCCGCACTAAAGACGGGTCAGTCCCACATATGTGTGTTTGGGTTATTTCCTGAGATACCTATCTTTGACTTGACTTGTGGATTCTATAATCTCCCGTTTCCTACCTGTGGTCGACTTTCTTTATTCTACTTTTTTTTTTTCCTCCTAAAATGGTTCACATCTGCTAAACTCATGGGTCATTCTACCCATCAGTTTATTTTATACATTCCTGTGAAAGATCTTCATCTACCTTGTGGTCATACTCCACTCTTTCCCCTCCTTGGTACCCAGGCAAATATTTGGTCTCCAAGTCCCTGAAGGAATGACAAGTCTCCTCACTCAGACGTACACAGTTTGGAGAGGCCCTGGAATCCTTTGCTTGAAGGACACACCTTTTCCTCAGGTTTAACACCAGATTATCCGGGAACCCTACCTCTTTACAGTAACCAGTTTTACAACTCCCATAAACACCTTCTTGGTTCATTACACAACTTAGGAAGGCTTCTTTCCATGTGTAAAAGAAATCTGACCATCTACCCCACAGTGGGGTTTAGTCAGGAGCAATTTGAGAGCAGGAAAGAGATGGACCTCTGCGAGAAAGAAGGGAGCCAGTCACCCTGGATTTTCTAGACCTGTCACAAGCCTGGAATTCCCATCTTGATGAACCCTGCATCCAGAGTGCTAAGTCTAAATAACTGGGACTCCCCAACTTCCTCAGCCCATTCCTCACCTCTGCCTCAAAACTGTGTCACCTGCTTATTCTTACCATGTTCCTGCCTGCCAACTGTTTATCCCTCTCTTCTCCTAACTTCTATGGAGCCTTAACTCTGACCTCTCCTTCCCCACTCCCAGAAGGACTGCAGAAATATTTACTTTCATCTTCAAATGAGTTAAGGTGTATTTGAAGAACTATATAATATTTCCTAAATTAAAATGAAAGTGGTACCCAGTGTTGAAAGTTTGGGTCAGGGATTTCTGTCTCTAAATACCTCAGATGCTTCTCTTAATCCTAACTGAAAGAAAAAAGGCAAAGACAGACCAGCTTGTTTATTACTTCTGAAAGGAAAGAACACTCATGTATAGAATATTAAACATGTCACACAGCTACAAAGGGCCCAGATGTCTTTTCACAGGGATGAGAGTTGGGCCCTAGAAAACACACAAAGATAACATTGTATTACTGTCTTCAAGGAATAACATTGTAACCAGGACTCAAATTTTACAATTTGCATTGCTCCCTTTTTTGTTTGCTTCTGGGAAACAATAACACAGTACCTCCACATGTATTAGCTCATTTGATAAAAACAATGGATTAGATTTAAGGTCTAGAGATAAGTATAAATGCATTTAAGATGACTGGCAGAGACCAAAAAAAGAAAAAAACAAAAAAAATCAAACATGGTGAGTATAATCTTTTCACAGTAATACTAGAGGATTTTGTTTATTCTTGGAATCTTGGAATGTTTTATGTTTGTGACTATCTTCAGCCTCCTTTCTCAGTATTGCCCTAATGAACAGATGTTCCAGGGCATGGGGAGAGGCTGTAAAACGGGAGAAAGAGACAGAATCTAAGCAAAAAGTCACAGCTGCAAACCTGATTCACTGTGATCTACCAACACTTTCCCCTAGAACACAGAGCCCTGAGCAGGATTCACAAAGCCTTTAAAAACTCAGCAATGAGCACTGCCTCAGTAACTTCAGGATCTTGATCTTGGATTCAATAAATCCAGTCTTCTATGGTTACTTACTTGTAATTTAAAAAGCAGCCAAGGAGGCTTCCCTGGTGGCACAGTGGTTGAGAATCCACCTGCCAACGCAGGGGACACCGGTTCAAGCCCTGGTCCAGGAAGAACCAGCATGCCGTGGAGCAATTAAGCCCGTGCACCACAGGTACTGAAGCCCATGAGCCTAGAGCCCGTGCTCCGCAACAAGAGAAGCCACCGCAATGAGAAGCTCATGCACCACAACGAAGAGTAGCCCCCGCTTGCCGCAACTAGAAAAAGCCCACGCATAGCAACGAAGACCCAACGCAGCCAAACCTTACCCAATCATCTCCACTTAAACAACAGTAGATGTAAACTTCTAATTTTTTTTTCAAAATAAACAAGCTAGTTAGAGATTACTTGCAAATACTTATATTCAATGCAAATGGCAAACCAGTTACAGAGGAGACCTGGGCATGTTTCTCGGGGTCTGTGGGTTCTGCACTGGCAACAAAAGCTCAACCTCTGTTACTCTGTGGAACTCAGAATCTCTCCCATGTGATGAAACCTCAGGAAATTCTCTAGGTGTGAGAAAGAAATCAATGAAGCAGAAGCAGAAATGGAGCAAACCTGTTATGTCTCCTGGTTGACAATTAACTTTTGCTAATAAAAAAAAGTAAAAACTCATCTTCAGAATCTTTAACAACCAAGTCTAGTGTTTGTCCAAGCTGTTTAAGCTCAAGGTCTACTGGAACAAGCAGCACAGAGAGGCTAATTCATCTCTTATCATAGAAATAATCTCCAGACAGGGACAGAAATGGGCAGAATTTGGACAGGGATGTGAAATGATGCATGGAGGGGGAAAACCTAGAAAAAAAATTCACTGAAAGACATAGGAGTTGCTAAATACCACATTCAAAAAGACTCTACCATCCAAGGGTGATTCAGCTCCACGCCATGGCCCAACTTTGGGAAGCCAGATGGATCTTCTAATCTCTCTAATTCTGTCCAGTTTCAGTATTGTATGGAACTATTAGTTAGTCTAATTAGTCCAAAGAACTCTCTGGAGATCAGGCTCATTCCTGTGCTGGTTTCCTGAGAAGGTCAGATCTTCCTCAGGGTAGAAAGATGCTCTCCCTTCTGAGAGCTCCAGGGTCATGCTGAGCTCACACTAAAATGGCTTCAGAACTGTTAGTGACTAGGCTTGCTCTTCTTCTGGGGCCCCCGAACAGGAGTAAAGTATATCTCAGATGACTCCAGCTTGGATAAGAGCTCCTCAGGGTCTTCACTCAAAAACCCATGCAACTTACTGGGTAACTAGGGGATCAATGGGATAGGCTCATCAAGGATTGACCTCTTCTTCAATGAAGAAGGTTCTATAATCAGTCAAAAATATTTGGGAGCATCTCTTATGAAGCAGGTACGAGGTTAGATGCTATGAGTGTGACAGACCCATATAAAACAGCATTTTTTTTTAACACTTAGGACACTGAGATAAGAAAGAGAAGCTGTAAAAACATAACAATACATATATTAAATAGTTTCATACAATACTGAAATCGGACACAAGATAAAGACCCCGGTACTCATATCATTATCTCTACCTGGGTTTGTCATCTTTCCAATCTTCAAGCCCAGAAATCCTACCACACCTGCTCAAGGCCATTCCTGGCCTCCTCCAATTCCCAATTCCACCTGTTTCTCAATTCCCCCTCTTCTTTGAAGGCCCAAGGCGTGCTGTAGCTTTCCTGCAGCATTTACAACACTTACGCTCATATTAGTGATTTCTGTGCACGTATTGCCTCTGACAGACTAAGACAAAACACAGACTTCAACTCTGCATCTCTTGCCAGTTAACATCAATACTTGTTCAATTTAAATTAATTGGGAAATGAATAGATTTTCCCAGCAATGGACAATACTTTTTGTCTTACATGCCAGTTCCCTTTGATTAACAGTAGTTGTCTAGAGGAGTTTTGAGGATTCTGAGGTCATAGCAAAGCTCCAAGGTAAAGAGTGCTATAATCAATTAGTGATGTCTGCCACAAGGCAGGATTAGGAGTAGTGGTTCAAATTCAGTACAATTTGGGAAAATAAATTAAGGGTTATACGAACAGAGAAGGGAAATCATCTCTGACTGGCAGTCAGAGAAGTCTATATGATAAAAGTGAAAATTAGATCCACCATCAAGGATGGGTAGGGTAACAGTGGGTGAAACACATGAGCAAAAGCAGTAGGGCAGGAGAGTATGACACATCCTGGGAAAGCAACTCTTAGACAAGCTCAGCTAGAATAAGTTCAAATAGAAGGTTTAATGGGAGATGAATAGCGAAAGGACTAAATACTGTAGAATGCCTCAGGTTGAAGGACATGATAAAGAAAAGCCAAGAGACAGACAAGGGATGGAGTAAGAAGGAGGCTACTAGGCTTTATTTAGCTACTGTACAAGAGTGAAGTCTGCAAGAATGCTCTGAACTATCAATTAGGTGTATCAAGGTTCATTAGGAAGTAGCCTTGCTTAATAGTTAGGAACTGCAGTTTTGGAGTCAGACAGTCCTGGGTGCAAATCCCAGCTCTGACTGTGACCTCACGTGACTTAAGCCTTGTAAGTTTCAGTCTCCTTTTCTGTAAAAAAAAGTACACTTCTTACCTCATTGTGCTGAGGCTCAAATGGGAAATAATGTGCATAAAAGTCATAGTAAGCCCTCAATAAATATTACCTATTAGGCTTGGTTACCCACAGAAAAAGAAATTTTCAAAGGAAAAAATGTGTCTCCCTCATTGTCTCAAAATTTGGGAAATCTTACATGAAACTTGTAAAGCGGTTACGTGGCTCAGAAAACAATTAAGTATATGAAATAGCCACAGAAATAGAACAGAATCAGTTTATTTGCCAGTAATGCTTAGAGGCTTGGAGATTAGGCTTTTTGTGACTAGGCATTTCTGGTGATGGTGCATTTTTCTGTTGACTTAATTTTTTACTGAATTAAAAGTAGCCAGATAACTCTCAAGCAACAGAACAGTGGTAGAAAAATAATTTAATTTTATAATCTCATTTAAGCATTCTCCTCTAAGGGTTTCCTCCTTAGTCAAGCAAGTAAGTACAGTTTTAACCCCCTGAGAGCATAGTTGTCTCAATGCAGCTGTAAAAATTAACACAGTGCAGACCCCCACTGAGGTCACTTGTGAATAGAAGTTCCAGTCCCAAAGGCCACCACTTTGCTTCAATATGCAGACCTAGCAGAGTCACATGATGCTGGTATCAGGAGCCTTCCTGGACACAGGAAAATCTGCTGTGACAACTGTCCTGCCTGTGGACTCTGTTATGGACTCTGGCCAACAAGGGCTCTGGGAACAAAGACCTTAGCCTGAGTGTGGAGGGATTGGTGGGAGGGTCTTGTTTCCTCAGTGCTGGTTCTGGGCCTCGTGGTGGAGAACAAGGCACAGCGTCCCCACTCTCCTGGCAGAGCAGGGACCACTGCCCAGAGCTCACACAACTGGGGCTGGGCCCGGGAGAGGAACCACCCAGGACACACAGCATGAAGTGTCTGTGAGCTGGGACAAGGTCTGCCCATCCCAGAAAGTGCAGGAGTATTTGCTGGAAAGGAAATATTCTACTTCTGGTAATGGAACAGGCAGTGGGCAGATATTTTTCAAAGGTAGGGTAGTAACATTTCTGGCAATGAGTGAGTCACTGAAACACTTCCCTTCCATTAACAGAGGTGTTACTGTGGAGCTTTCTAATTACAACAGAGCACCCTTTGTCGCAGTTTGGGTCTGTTTCCTCAGCAAGTATAATGAATCAGCTCCTTCTAAATCTATCTGCCATGCTAAGCTACAGCTCCGAAGTGAATTATTGGCTTAACAGTAACTGTCTTCAATGTTGTCTTCTATTAGATGTATGTTTAACATTCAAAATAGGAAAGGCCATTGAAAAGACTTGCTACTTTAACAGACACTGCTGCAGGGGAATTTAAGTGGGCCACTCAGTGCCGTCTAAGATGAGTTCATTTTCTTGGAGAGTGCGCGAGTCCCCACGGTACACGTGACCCCAGATCTCCAGCGACATCAACATGGGGAAGATCTGCAGTTCCTCAGGTGAACAGAGCTGCCTGGCACCAGGCCAGCATGTCACTGACTCCCTATATAGGACAGCTATTTTCAGGCTCAGCTCTGTTAAAGGTAATCACAATTTCTCCCAAGTAATTAACATGGAAAGCTTTCTCTCTTTATAAGCAAGTGTTCATATGAGCACGCATATGCTCTCCAACAGCTAATTCCTAATCCCATTTATTTACACCGTGTCTGAGCAACCCAAGGTTTTTACTCATCTGAGCTACTATATGAGTTCCACCAAATCCAAATTTGGCATGTGATAATTTTCTATATCTTATGTCATCATTTGAAGCTTCCTTTATTTCTTATGCCCGCTGCTCAAATTTTTGACAGATGGGTTAAGTTTGATCAGCCAAAAATCAGAATCTTTTCAGTGATTCCCCAACTCTGGTGGGTTCTGATTTGGTTTCAAAACTGAAAGCACCAGGCATAGGCATTCAAAGCCCAAAATTGTTTCCCTAATCCTTCAATATGTGGAACTAGGGACAAGTCAGCTAAAGGATCGCTTCTCAAAGGTACTTAATTAAGCAGATACATGCAAGATATATATACATGTATAGAAACAACGTAAGTTTATTAGACCTCACATTACTGTTGTGATGAATAATTTAAGGCTGACATAGAACATTACTCTGGTAACAGTCCCACACACAATTTACATTTTTACACCCCAAGTCACAGATGTAGAACAAATGACTCAACATCAAGGTCATTTTACCCTCTAGTAATGACCTTTAACCCTTCCTTAGTTCCCTAAGGAAAACTTCCTCTAACTCCCAGCAATGAACTGAGGAATGACTAGACAAGCATAGAGCTAAGGGATTTTAAACCTAGAAGGAACTTCAGCGACTTTCTGACCCAGGGTCAACAAGTATGCAGCACACAGGCCACTACTTCCTGATCTTCAGCCCTTGGCAGACATCAGTAATCAATTTCAGAACTTTTCTTTCTCAACAAACATATCACGCCAGACAGTCCACTACCTATAAATTGGAGTTGGCACATGAATGAAATCTCTTTGATCTTCCAGCTAATCCAAACCTCTCTTCCTTCTGACAAGAAACAAAGATTCACTTTTTTATATAGCATTTTAGAGTCAGTCTCATTACTTGAAGGTCTCCTTTCATTTTCTAGTGCCTGCTAAGGGTAATCGGAATGCTTTCGCCCTCTAGGGGTCTATAATCTAGTTTTGAAGAAGAAAAGTTTAACATGCTTGATAAGTATATGTAAACTAAGTGTTAATCTGTCTTACTGATGCAGATCAGAGGAGGCTGAAGTAGGCAGAGAAGAATGTATGGTGGAATTCAAGCTTAGCTTTGGCCTCATTTACTCATTCAATAAACAAGGATAATGTCTAACTATCTCTCTGGGTCATAAATGACACAACAATTTAACAAATGTATTGAGCCCACCAGGCATTGTGACAGGTGCTGTGGGTATAGAGAGGGGCAACACAGAATTCCGTCCCTCAAGGGCTCATGGGTCAGTGGGGAAGGCAAGAAATTAGAATACTCTCTAACTATACAGTAACAAAAAGCAAGTAGACATTGGTTCCGTACAGTGGGAGAGCATGATAGTTCTTTTGCAAGCTGCTGCCCCCTCCGGGACTTCCTCTCCCGCTAGAGATCACCACCTCCTTCTCCCGAGGACTAAACCTAGCCAAGCTGCATCAGGTTAACCTGCTGAACACCTCACAGAGCTGTCCTTTCCTTTCCACTCTCACTGCTGCTGCTCTGCTGAGGCCCCCATCTCTCTCTCTCTCTGCCTGGACCTTAACAGCAATCCCCTAGGGTGATCTGCCCACTTGCAAGATCACCCTTCTTGGATCCATCTTCCACATCCATCTGCCTCAAGGATCTTTTCTAAGCACAGTCCTGCCTATGTCATTGTCCAGTTTTGTCCTCAGGAGCATGTCTGAACTTATCAGCATGGCATTCCAAGTCTCTCTAGGATCTGGCCGCCGACATCCGTGGCAGCCTTGCTTTTTCTCCCCCCACATCCCTCAATCAGACCCTTTGCGCCAGTCACACCAAGCCACTTAGTTAGAAGGTAGAAAGGGCAGGCTTTGAAGGTGGAAAGAAGAGCAGGGCAGCCTCATGGACAGAGGTGTAAGGGTGGCTCTGAGCCTAGAGTGGAGACCAGTCTGGCTGATCAGACTGGCAAATCCCACAGGAGCAGTGTTCCTCCAGGGCACACACTGCAATTCCGAGACTCCTGTGGAGGCACGCTGCAGCCCCTTCTCAGTCTCAAGGGAGGAAGGAGCAACTACAGCCCAAAGGGCACCCTACAGAATTCTCATACCCTATCCCGATGTGGCATACAGCCAGACCACCACGGTCCCCAGGAGGGTCTGCAAGGACCAAATATGACAGGGAGATGGGGAGCAAGACGGAGGACAGCAGTCCAAAGGGGGGATAAGAAAAGTATAGGAAGACTGGGCATTGCCAGTCGTTATCTGAGTGATCCTGAGCGAGTCGTGCACTGTTCCAAGTCTGTGTCCTCGTCCATATAACGGTGAACAATAAGGCCTACTTTATAGTTGCAATATTTTTTTCATTGATTTTTCTTAAGTATTTCCTAAGATTTCACTAGCCATGATGGAAATGAGATTAGAAAAGTGTAGAAGTAAAATACATAGCAGAATAAGATCCTAACTTTCTTATACAGACAATTATAAAATAAATCATTTTTTCAATTAAAAAAAAATACATAGCAGGTTAATTGTACTAGCCTCCTAAACTGGTCTCTCTGCTTCTACGCTTGTCTCTGCTGTCTGTGGTCAAAAGAGCAGCCAGCCAGGGAAAGCTGATTAAAAGATAATCAGACCATGTCACTGCTCTGCTCAACACCTTTTAATGGTTTCCCAACTCCCAGTAAACGTCAAAGTCCTTATAAGAACTCACACCATCCTACTGTCTCTTCCCCCCACCTCCTCACTCCACCCCCATGCTCTTCCTTAAACACACCAGGATCTCCCCAGGTATCTGTGTTCCTTCACCTCTTTCCAGTCTCACTTCAATTCTAGCCTTCCCAGCAGGGCCTTCCCATTCTCCCTATTTCAACCTGCAATCGCCCAGCGCCCTCTCTGCTTTATGTTACTCTAGAGCACGCTCACCATCTAACATACTCTACATTGTAGTTTACCTATTTTTCCGGTTTACTGTCTATTTGTCTCCACTTGAACATAAGTCCCATGAGGACAGGGGTTTTTATTTTGTTCACTGTTATGTGCCCTGGTTCTAGAACAGTCCCTGGCACACAGTAGGTGCCCAATATATATTTGCTGAATGAGCGAATGATTTAAGCATCGGTTACTGTACAGGTATATTCCAAGGCTGAGCTGATTAGACGCCCAGCAGCACCAGGCCTGAGACCTGCCAAGAGCACATGAGTTTCATGATAACAAAATACATTCTGAACACTGAGCTGCAGTCGTCTCCCCGCCCGACCCCCGATCTTCAGGAGCGTCACAGACACGTAGAAACTGAGCAAGAGAGCTTATCCCATGACTCAAATTAGCACTACCAGATACAAGAGCTCCGGCATAGGAGACGTAAGGCTGGGTAGGGCAAGGGTTATTACTAAGAACATGAAGGAATTGTTCTCGATTTTGGACAATGGAATCTGAATCTGTAAATGACCGCTTTCTTTAGTGCTCCAAAGAAAATTATCCCGGATGAATAAGCTTGCCAGCTCTGTCCTGTAAATAACAACAGCTATTTCCTTTCCTGAAAATCCACAACCTGGAAATCAGATTTTTCAAACGACTGAAACAAAGCACAACCTGTCTGGACAGAAAGATCAGGCTTTATGTTGTGAATGGGGTGAGGGTTCCATGAGTGCTTTACCAACATTATACACGCTATGATCAGTATTGGCTGACTTGATTCACAACGCTTGGACGCAGAATTCTCACACACAGATTCTGCTTGCACAGAATTCCCACTTAAAGCACTAAAATTCTTCCCTCATAATTTCTGCCCTGTTAAGTGAAATGAGAATCAGGCTATGGGGCACAAAGCAAAATGATTAATCCTTTCCATATCCTTTTAAAACAGTAAATAATGCTCTGGAGGCTGGTGTTCACCTAGACAGAACATGTCATCAAAACACCTGAATCACCTTGGACTCAAAATTCTAGGCTGGACACCAAGCAGAACAGAGAAAGACCACGAGAGACCTTATTTTATAAGAAAATATTAATTTCCTCAGAATGAAACTATTCAAATCATCTTAAAATGACATTTATTGAGTACCTGTTATATGCCAGTCACACAACTAGATATTTTCACATTCTCTTAAACAACTCTAATAGCAAATGAGGTAATGACCTATAACGCTATTTTCCAGATGAGGAAATTGAGGATTCCAGAGAATAAGAGATTTTGTCTAAATGGTAGAGCATGACAGTATCAGAATTCAAATCTAGAACTCTTGACTCCAGGCTCTGTGCTCATACTACTACACTACGGAAGCAGGGAAAAAGCCTGAAAGAATTGAAATGGATGCAATGAAAATTGTTCCTAATCAAATTTTAGTAAAGGCCTCTCACCTGAAAATCCAAGATATTATTTCCAGGACCTTGTAGGGTTTCACAGAAATTAACAAAGATGGTCACTTAACTATTCAATCCCTTTATCTCATGAATAAGAATATGAGGAAATATTTAGCTTTTAGCATCTCCTTGTCCATGAAAGAAATTAACTTTTACACCTAATAAAGATGACTTTTAATTTCATTTCCCCTCAAATGCTGTCTTCAAAGCTCAGAGGCTTTAAGATGGCTGGGAAAAACCTTTGCCCCTCACTTCAAAAATCAAAATATTTTAAAATGTCAGGGCTGCTGAATTATAGCAGGGACAAAACATTTCAATTTTAATCAGAAGATGATATTCTGTCAGGGTAATAAATAAATTTAACTGTTTTTTCTTCTTTAAGATCCACATACTGAAAGGTTCAGAAAGGAGACTACATGAGAGTGCTTGTGATTTCTGTATCAATTAAGACTGTTATAAAAATAAACTTACTATCATGGCCTAAAGGGCTTATGGATGGACTTAGCATCCCTGTTATAAGTTGGCTGCAATTTCACTTCTGGGTTTAAACCAGAATGAGTTAGCACAGACTACACAGACAGAGGTATGATTTTTGCACTCAAGCCCAGTGTTCCAAAGAATGAGGAAAAGAGGAGGACTCTGGAAAGTGCCTTGTGATGGACACATTGAGGGTGGTATAGGCTTGACTTCTCAGACCAGGAGCTGAAATGCTCAGGGACTGCCCGATGTTGCTCCTTTTGCAAATGTGCCGAAAGACTTCAGTTGAGCGCTTACATTTTTATATGGTGTTTTTCCTTTCTGGAGCAAAGTATCTGAACCAAGCTCCTGGGGCTTACCCACATTAAAACTGGAGGAAATTGCCCATCTGACACCAAAGGCCACGTCTACAAAACAGACATGTTATCTCCCGTGACCCTGAAGACATATTTATGCAACAAGTTCCAAAGGCCAGGAAACAATTTTCAAAATCTTTGCCAAACCAGCTTCCAGTGAATCAGCAAACTCAACACTGGTGTGCCACACTTGGTTAATAAGTATGGCTGGAAAACCCCACAGCTGAAAAGGCAGGATCATTTCACGTCCACGGGGAATTGGGAGGGAAATGCCAGGCTACCCAAAACCATCCTTAAAAAGGGATTTAACAATTAATTCTGGAATCTTGTCACTAGGAAAACAAACAAGGCCATCTCATCTATTTGGCTGCAGGGAAAACAAATCACTCTCTCTAAGGCATCTGTTATTTAAAATGTGATGGGGCGGGATAACTCTTCCCTTAAAAACACCCTAACCAGGGACTTCCCTGGTGGCACAGTGGTTAAGACTCCGCCTACCAATGCAGGTGACACAGGTTCGAGCCCTGGTCCGGGAAGAACCCACATGCCACGGAGCAACTAAGCCTGTGTGCCACAACTACCGAGTCCACGTGCCACAACTACTGAAGCTCACATGCCTAGAGTCCATGCTCTGCAACAAGAGAAGCCACCATAACGGGAAGCCTGTGCACCACAATGAAGAGTAACCCCTGCTCTCCGCAACTGGAGAAAGCCCGCGCACAGCAATGAAGACCCAACGCAACCAACCAACCAACCAACCAAAACAAAACAAATGCCCCAAACCATGTGGCTCTTCTTGGGGAAAAGAGTTAAGCAATCAAGACTTGCTCCTCTACTTCTCTTTTCCTCCCACAGGTGGCCTCTGCTAAGGTAATTCCAGGATGTTATTTATTTACTAGAAACCTGACTTGACTTTGCATAAGGATCTGGAGGAACAAATGCGACCCTGAGGAATCCATTAACTTCCACAGACTTTTTTTGGGGGGGGCGGGGGGTTGGGCACCAACAGGGGGAGCAGGCAACACCAAACATTCTGAGATTCAGAAGCAGCAGCTGGAGAGAAAGGTGCATGAGGCTGGGAGAGGTACAGGCTAACCCTCTCTCCAGTTCCAGTTTCCAAATGTAAGGTGGGGTTTTCAAAGGAGCCTCACCGGCTATGTGTCCCCACCTGTGCAAGCTCTTACGAGGAAAGGAGGCAGTCTTGGCGCCAACCCCAAAGAGGGGCATCCCAGGGCCCAAGGTGTAAAACAGACAACCTGGCAGAAATTCAGAGTCTAAATAGGAACAACTCATACCTGTGAGCAATGGATCTGACATTCACCTAGTCCAGTGATTTCTCAGGAATGAATCACTTAAATACACCTTGTTTGAAAACACGCACATATGACTAAAAAATTACTTTCAGTAGAAAAGCAATGTGGAGAGCAAGGAAGCTCAGGGAGGCTACCTCGGTAGATTTGCACGGGGGAAAGGGAGAAATCTGATAGCTCTCTTCCCCTTGACATCCTGCGGGCCACAACTGCATACTCCTGAATTCAAGCACGAATCTGGCAGGTTTTCCGTGCCTCAGTGCGGGCAGCGGCTCGCCGCGTGGGAAGGCACCTTTCCAGGCACTGCCCAGGGTGACCGACCGAAGGTAACATCCACCTCCTCCCTCCCCCCGGGGACCGGACCATCCCTGAGGTTAAGGTGCCTCTTCCAGTCCAACCGCGAACCATCATCCACACTCAATTCCTGTCCGGGCAACGCATGGTTCAGGAAAAAAAGGGGGGAGCAGACAGGATTTTAAAAATTAAACCACATTTGCTTCCAAACGGGAAGAACCGAGAGCTCCTGCTTCCCTTTCTCCCTTACAAGCCCCTTTGATCATTCTGGGTAAAGCAGGAACCCGCAGCTCGCGGAACACCCAAACGGGAGTCCCGGAGGAGCTTTGTTCTTTGCACGCAGAAATCAACACCCTCGAGGGTAAGCCCCCTCGTGGTATCCGAGGCCGAGGGGGAGCCGAGGGACCCGAGCATCGGGTGCGCCAGCGCCATGCCCACCCTCGCACCCGCCCGCCCCGCACGCGGCCTGGGCGCTGGGAGCGCGTGAGGGTGCGCGCGTCGTCCACCCGCCACGCAGCTCACCTAGCACCACCGCAGCCACGGTGGAGAGTAGCAGCCAATTATTCCTCAGGAAGCGCTTCCAGTCGCATCCCTTCTTCGCCGGCTTCCCCATGGCTGGCGCCCGGGCTCGGAACCACAGGAGAGGCGGCCGCTCTTGTGCGTGGGGCTCGGCCGTGCGCGCGGGGGCCGGGGGAGCCCGGGGACCGCCGGTGGCTCCGCGCCTCAGTGCAGGAGGGATGCGGGCGCGCTGGAGAGAGGATATGCGTTGGCCGCTGTCGCCGCCTCCGCCGCCACCTGAGCTCGCGCACCGCGCCTGCAGCCCGTGCTAGCTCGGTGGCCGTGCGTGGCGGGCGCGCCCGGCTCCTCCTGCCGCCGCCGCGCTCTGCAGCGCCGCGGCCAACCAGCGAGGAAAGAGGGAGGAGCGGCCGGCCCAGGGAGGAGGGCGGGTGGGTGCGTGCGTGGTGCGCCTGGGGGTCCCGGCGGAGCAGGCGTGGGAGGGCGCCCACGCTGTGGCTGCAGCAGGGACGGCTGCGCTCCTCCCCAGCCTTAGGCTGGAGCCTCTCGCTTTTTTTTTTTTTTTTAAATTTAATTGGTCAGGCTAGGTTTTCGGATTTATGGTTTCCTCCTCTCCCTAATCCAGAGGGGTGGAGTCGCTGGCCCCTTTGGTTTGGACTTCATTCGGCACACCCGCACGCCTTCTCTTTCTCCATACCAGCCACTGCCAGTGCAGCACCGCAGTGGGGAGAGTCAGGGTCCCATTTGCTTCTCCACTGCAGCCTCGGATTGGCCAGCAGCCTGGAAAGCCTCCTAGAAAAGTCTAGGAGGAGGGGGAAAAAAAGAGTGCTTGTTGGGGGGGCGTGAGCAGGACAGGACTTTGTGAACTTTCTCACGAGGCCTCTAACTCCCCTGCCCCCCACAGGTATTATTAACTCTCCTCCTTAAGCCGAGGGAGGTGACGCTCCCACAGGATGGTGTGTGGACCCAGGGCTTGGAATGGGCCCTCTTAGAACTTCACTGCCGCTCCTTGCGACCGGCTCTGTGGCCGCCCAAGGCCTCAAAGCTGTGAGACTTGGCGGACTGAGAACCCGACCGAGCCGTTCTGAGGAGAAGGTGGGCGGGCCCATGCCTAAGGCCAGATGCTTTGGAAAGGCAAACACAGGAGAGGTGGAGAAACTAGGTAAGTGCAGCTAAGTGAATTTTCTAATTGTCTTCCATTCTTCTACCCAGTTTTTTCACCCTCGCTTATACAAAACTTTTTCCTTCCCTTGTACCACGCCACCACCTCTGCAGCTCCAGTCTGCCTTCTCATTAGCTTTCCTAACGTTGTCAGCCCTGCACCTCTTTGCTATTGTAGAGTCTCCTCTGATTGGGGAGGGTGGGGGAATCTCCCAGCTAGATTTTCTGGTGACTAACCCCTCACAATTAGAGCTCCATTCCTTTGGCTTAAATTGACAAAAGTGTCCTTGAAGAGAAAATAAGTTTTATGAACCATGTACACTTTAGTATGAATGAGTTTATCAGCTCCTTTCCAAAAAATAAATTTTGAGAGAAGGAAAGCTAGAGGGACACCAACGTCACTATGTGCCTGGGAAAGATCTGAAGAAATGTCAGAAGAAGGGAAACTATTGAGAAAGAGGGGACAAAGACATCCATCCCAGAGTGAAAAAGCTGGAAATACTCAGATGTTCAACGTGAAGAGTGGTAAATATATTATGGAACTGCCACGTAACTGTACATTATGCAGCGTCTGTAAAAGAAGTTTATGAAATTTCTAATAGCATAGGATAGCACATGTCATAATATGAGGGAAAACCGGAAGATTAAAATTGTATATATCACGTGATCACGACTATGTAAAACAAACATAGAACAAAACCATGTATTTAGAAAAAAGTCTAGAAGGAAACACAAAATTTTAACAGTTGTCATTTCTGGGTGATATTATTACTTGAATCTTTTTGCTTTCTATTTTTCTGTATTTTCTAAAGTGTTTACCATAAGCATACCTGTGCCCATTACAGTGTGGATAGGGCTGTATTTAAGAAATAAAGAGGTCCTAAAGAGAAAAATGTGGAAGAATCTAAGCAGACTTCGTACATCACAATTTTTTGAGGTGTATGTAGTGAGATAATTACACTTGGGTTTTGGGAGTAGGATATTTAGGTTTAAATCCCAGCACTACCATTTACCAGCTGGGTTACCTTGGGCAAGTTGCTTAAATTTTGTGTGTCTCATTTCTACATCTGTAAATGGGGGCATTAATAGTATTTATCTCATGAGGGTATTGTGAGAACTGAATACAAGAATGTATGTAAAAGACTTAGAACAGTGCCTGGCATACAAGTGTCATCATGAGTTTTACTTGGGGGTCAACCTGGACAGGCATCTTTTTACTTCCTCTCGTTGCCTGCCTGTCATGAACACACCCTGAGCCACTTCACACCCACAAGAACCCTGTATACATATTTTTTATTACTAATTTTTATTGGAGTATAGTTGCTTTACAATGTTGTGTTAGTTTCTGCTGTACAGCAAAGTGAATCAGCTATACGTATACATATATCCCCTCTTTTTTGGATTTCCTTCCCATTTAGGTCACCACAGAGCACTGAGTAGAGTTCCCTGTGCTATACAGTAGGTTCTCATTAGTTATCTATTTTATACATAGTAGTGTATATATGTCAATGCCAACCTCCCAGTTCATCCCACCCCCCTTTTCCCCCCGGTATCCATATGTCTGTTCCCTATGTCTGTGTCTATTTCTGCTTTACAAATAAGTTCATCAGTTCATTTTTCTAGATTCCACATGTAAGCAATATTATACGATACTTGTTTTTCTGACTTAATTGTGTATGACAGTCTAGGTCCATCCACGTCTCTGCAAATTGCACAATTACTAGAACCCTTGTATATTGGTCAATAGTAATTGCCTTTAGAATTACAATCAGTGGACCCTGAATCTATTGTACTTTCACACCTAAAGCCCATATAGTACATAGTCATTTTATGAATGTACATATTCATAGAATGTACATATTCATTTTATGCACATATTCATTTTATGCTTATTTAAATTATGCAATTTTAGGATAGTGCAATATAAAAAGAAAAGTAGTCTAAACATATACACTCATTTTGAAATAATTAAAATCTCCTAAATTAGAAATAAAAGTCAAGGGCTTCCCTGGTGGTGCAGTGGTTGAGAGTCCGCCTGCCGATGCAGGAGACACGGGTTCGTGCCCCGGTCCGGGAGGATCCCACATGCCGCGGAGTGGCTAGGCCTGTGAGCCATGGCCGCTGAGCCTGTGCTCTGCAACGGGAGAGGCCACGCCAGTGGGAGGCCCGCGTATGCAAAAAAATAAAAAAATAAAATAAAAGTCAAGAATCGAAGAAGTTCAAAGCACGTGGGCCAAGTGAATTATAAACTATGTTTATGCTATTGCTACATGGCAGGTCCACTTTAGCTGGTAATAAAAGGTAATTAATAAGCAAACACTTATAATACACTTAACATTTGCCAGACACCCTTCTAACCACTTTATACATAGTAACTACTTTGGTCCTCACAACAACTTAATGAAGTAGGGACTATTGTTACCTCATGGGGCTGCTGGAAGAATCAAGTGAGATATTGTGTATTATTATTATCTTCATTTTACAGCTGAGGAATCTGAGGCAAAAAGAGGTTAAGTAACTTGCTTAAGTTCCCTCCATTAGTAAGAGAAGGATCAAGGATTGAACTAGGTGGTCTTGCTCAAGCTAAATGCACAAACTCTGCATTAAACCAGGGGTCCCCAACCCTCGGGCCACGGACTGGTACCGGTTCATGATATCGGTTCATGGGCAGTTAGGAGCTGGGCCGCACAGCAGGAGGTGAGCAGCAGGCAAGCGAGCAAAACTTCATTTGCATTTACAGCCTCTCCCCATCCGCTCGCATTACCGCCTGAGATGATGCGATTACCTCCGCTTCCTGTCAGATCAGCGGCAGCATTAGGTTCTCATAGGAGCAGGAACCCTACTGTGAACTGCGCATGCGAGGGATCTATGTTGCGCGCTCCGTATGAGAATCTAATGCCTGATGATCTGAGGTGAGGCGGTGGTGGGAAGCGGCTGCAAATGCAGATTATCATTAACATAGAGGTTTGACTGCACAGAGACCATAATAAATCAATTGCTTGCAGACTCATATCAAAACCCTATCAGTGAGGGGCAAGTGACAAGCTGCATCTGGTGGCAGGCTTTACAGTGGCAAGTGAGTTGATGTACTTCAGTTGTACAGCTGCATCTGGTGGCAGGCTTTAAGTCAGAATCCGACACTTATTTTAGTCCACACGTGGCCCACCCATTATTTTATTTACCACTTCCGTCCGTGCCTCTTTCCCACACTGCACACGTGTCTCAGTCACAGTTTTGGTAAGCCCACAAGCTAACCCTAGCCAAAATGAGTAAAAAACAAACATCACTGGAGAGCTTCTTTGAAGAGGGCTAAAGACCCAATGATGAGACAGGAAAACGTGAACACGAAGAACAGAAGCAATTATTGAAGGCCACCACTTCATCAAATATGTCTGCACCGAGAGCATGGTCCTTAGTGGCTAACTGCATTGCTAAAGCTAAGAAGCCCTTTACTATTGGTGAAGAGTTGATCCTGCCTGCTGCTAAGGACATTTGTCATGAACTTTTAGGAGAGGCTGCAGTTCAAAAGGTGACACGTGTTCCTCTTTCGGCTAGCACCATAACTAGATGAATTGATGAAAGAGCAGAGGATACTGTGGCACAGTTGTTAGAGAGGATTAATGAGTCACCGTGGTACACAGTCCAGGTTGACGAGTCTACCGATGTTGACAACAAGGCAACAATGCTTGTTTTTGTGCGATATATTTTTCAGGAGGATGTGCATAAGGACATGTTATGTGCACTTTTGTTGCCAGCCAACACCACAGCTGCAGAACTATTCAAGTCTTTGAATGATTACATATCAGGAAAACTGAATTGGTCATTTTGTGTTGGTATATGCACAGATGGAGTGGCTGCCATGACTGGATGGCTTTTTGATTTCACTACTCGGGTCAAAGAGGTCACTTCTGAATGTGAGTCTATGCACTGTGTTATCCATAGAGAAATGCTGGCTAGCCAAAAAATGTCACCTGAACTTAACAGTGTTTTGCAGGATGTGATTAAAATTATCAACGACATTAAAGTACATGCCCTTAACTCAGGTCTGTTCACGCAGCTCTGTGAGGAGATGGACACAGAGCACACATGTCTTCTTTTATACACAGAAGTGAAATGGCTTTCTAAAGGTAGATCACTGGCCAGAGTTTTTGAGTTATGAGAGCTGCTCCAGAGATTTCTTTTAGAAAAACAGTCACCCCTGGCAGCACATTTCAGTGACACAGAATGTGTCGCAAAACTTGCTTACTTGTGTGACATATTCAACCTGCTCAACGAACTCAATCTGTCACTTCAGGGGAGAATGACAGCTGTGTTCAAATCAGCAGATAAAGTAGCTGCATTCAAAGCCAAACTGGAATTACGGGGCCGATGAGTGAACATTAGGATTTTTGACATGTTTCAAACATTAGCAGAGATTTTGAAAGAGACTGAGCCAGGGCCTTCTTTCTCCCAGCTGGTGCATGATCACCTATCTCAGCTTTCAAAAGAGTTTGAGCCTTACTTCCCAACCACAAAAGACCCCCGAACTGGGAAGGAATGGATCCGCGACCGGTTTGTGAGTAAGCCAGGTGAATCGACTTTATCTGTGCTAGAAGAGGATCAACTGCTTGAGATCTCAAATGATGGTGGCCTTAAAAGTATGTTTGAGACAACTTCAAATCTCCATACGTTCTGGATTAAAGTCAAGGCGGAATATCCTGAGATTGCCACAAAAGCACTGAAAAGCCTGCTTCCATTTCCAGCATCCTATCGTTGTGAAGCAGGGTTTTCTGCAGTGACAGCAACCGAAACGAGATTACGGAGTAGACTGGACTTAAGCAACACAGTTCATGTGTCAGTGTCTCCCATCATCTCCGGATGGGACCATCTAGTTGCAGGAAAACAAGCCCAGGGCTCCCACTGATTCTGCATTATGGTGAGTTGTATAATTATTTCACTATATATTACAATGTAATAATAATAGAAATAAAGTGCACAATAAATGTAATGAGCTTGAATCATCCCCAAACCATCCCCCTCCTGCCCCACCCCCACCCCGGTCCGTGAAAAAATCGTCTTCCACGAAACTGGTCCCTGGTGCCAAAAAGGTTGGGGACTGCTGCATTAAACCACCACCCCTTATATGAGGAACAAATACAGAATTGTTATGGGAAAATTACTCTTGAGTTACATGAATTTTACTTTATGCAAGATCTTCAAGAATCCCTCCGTTCACATGCAAGAGACACTATGGTGTCCTACAGTGCTGTGCTGAAGTGGAAACTGCATATATTTTATGGGGCAGTGGTTGAACTCTCGAATCCTCTCCCCATTGCTGCTACTGGAACTTAATAATTCTATGTTATTTCTCTGCCTAAGACAAGAAATGGTGTAGGAAGCATCACTTTGGGAAGGGGGGAAATTGGAGACCCCTAGTGCTCAAGTTCCATTCTTTCTTACTTTCTTAGCCTGGGATAGTCATGGACACAAATGATCACAAATTCGACGAGAGTGAAGAGGCATCTCCCTTGTAAACTCTACCTGAGGGGATCTTGACCCCTCAGCTCCTGGAGCAAAAACTTCACTCTCCTGATAAGATCTTAAAGCCAAGTAGAAAGAAGTGTTAGAATTTTACCCCCTCCAGTAGATGTTAACATCTCCCTTTTTCCAGGTCCCTCACATTCCTCATCCTGCTGAAATACACCTTTGGCCAGTTCTTACTAGATTACATTTTGCCAGTGCGCTTGCTTGCTCTTTTCCTCCCTCCCTCCCTTCCTTCCTCCTTCCCTCCCTCCCTCCCTTCCTTCCTTTCTTTCTACCATTTAAGTAACTATGCCATTTCCTTTATTGTTCCCCACCCCCCTTTTAAATTGTTACCTCATGGACTCTCTTGTTAGTTATTAAAGAAAGGAGACTTCAACTTTGCCACACAAGGTTAAATGAGCATGTGACAACCTGGCCTTATATATTGAGATGGAAATGGAAAGGGGCATTCAGAAACGAAAAGTTAGGCATCAGCTTCTGAGCATCTCTCAAAATAGTATGCTGGTTGCATTCTACCACCATAAAACATATGTAGTTGGATGCTTTGTCCTCAGGATGTGGTAATGGGGAGAAGGAGGTCATGGGTACCAGTCTCCTTCAGCATCTACAGCTGTGCAGCCATTCATGACTGATAGATGGTAAGACGGATGCTGTCAGCATATTCAGATGCCCTTTTTAGCAATCTCTTTTATCTTCCAATCTTGATTTGGGTTTCTCTTGGAATTAAAAATTAAGGAGTAAAAGAACTGTAATTCATTAAATCTTCACAATAGTTCTCCAAGCAATATTGTATAAAGATGATTTGGCCTGAAGAGACTTACATGTTAGTTAGATATCCTTGAACTCTTGGATTCAACAGAACTTGCCCCATAGGCTTTATTGCTTACTCTGACAAACTGAAGAGCAATTCCGTTTCATTTTAAAATATGAAAAAAATAAGTTATCTGCTTCGTAGAAGCTGTGTGTCCTTGAACAAGTCATTTAATCTCTCTGAACCTCAATTTTCTCATCTGAAGATATCATTTAAAGTAATACAAATGGTCAATACGTATTTGAAACATATGAAAAAATTTTCAATCTCACTAGTACTCAAAGAAATGAACATTTAAACCAATATTTGTTTACCAGCTGAACAAAGATATTTTAACATAAAATATTTTATTTTTTCACATCTTTATTGGAGTATAAATGCTTTACAATGTTGTGTTAGTTTCTGCTGCACAACAAAGTGAATCAGCTATATGTATACATATATCCCCGTATCCCCTCCCTCTTGCGTCTCCCTCCCACCCTCCCTATCCCACCCCTCTAGGTGGACACAAAGCACCGAGCTGATCTCCCTGTGCTATGCAGCTGCTTCCCACTATCTATTTTACATTTGGTAGTGTATATATGTCAATGCTACTCTCTCACTTCTTCCCAGCTTCCCCTTCCTCCCCACGCCCTCAAGTCTGTTCTCTACGTCTGTGTCTTTTTTCCTGCCCTGCCACTAAGTTAATCAGTACCACTTTTAAAAATTCCATATATATGCATTAGCATACGGTATTTGTTTTTCACTTTCTGACTTACTTCACTCTGTATGACAGATTCTAGGTCCATCCACCTCACTACAAATAACTCAATTTCGTTCCTTTTTATGGCTGAGTAATATTCCATTGTATATAATAGCATAAAATATTTTAAAATTCACAATTATAAAATTTATAGTTTTAACATTTTAATTATAAACTTAGAGAAGGTATGGAAAAATGGGCAGTATCACACACTGCTGGTGGACCTGGAAAATGCTATGATTTTTCTAAGGATAATTAGGCAATTTGTAATCTTTCCATCAAAAGTGTTTGTATTCTTTAATTCAACCAGTCTACTTCTAGAAATTTATACCAAAAAAATACTACAGGGCTGTTCATCCCAACTCAGTTGGAAACAACTTAACTGTCTAGTATAGTGGATTGGCTAAAGATGGATTAAGTGTGTAAAAATACACTGGACAATGGAACACCATTCAGGGATTGAAAAGCATATTTTAGCAGGATATTAAATTACATGGGAAAATGGTAAACACACACATACAACTATGTTTTGAGATGGCAAAAGTAATAAACAGTGGGTGGGTTGCTTTTTACAATGAAGATGTAGTCATTTATTATTTTTAAACCTAAAAAGATAAAACTTAAAATATGCATATTATAATTCCAAGTAAGTCTCTGTGTGTGTGTGTGTGTGTGTGCATGTGTATAAGAGTTGTGATATGAAAGTTATTAATGTGCTTTTTTCGTTTTCCTTTCTGAGCATATGTTCTTTGCCCTGCTAGGCCAAGGTGTTCATATGCTTAGGAGATTAGGATTTGTTATAGAAGGAATTTAAAGGAAATAAAAATGTACTAACATTACACTTCTGCATTATATATAATAATAATAATAAATAATAATAATAATTGTGAGAAAGAATGTTCCATATTCCTTCATCTCCCCACTAGAATATCAAAAGATCCAGTTCACAGAATTTTCCTGTAGTGTAGGAATGATACCCTTTTATCTATAGCAGCTGTCACTCTACTGGAGCAGGAGGTTAAGACATAGGGGAATTAGAAGAAAACCTTACCACTTTCTAGTCAAGGGAATGGTGGGAGGAAGAAACGGAGAGAAGGAGAGATGTTGGTCCTGTTTTCTCTCTCTAGGCAGACTTCATCCAGGAAGGGGGTGTATGTTAGAAAAAAGGGGGCGACATCTGTCCCCTACTCCCTATTAGGAGGCTGCTTCCCAGGCTCTCCCTTACCAACCTGGGGTGCAACTACATCAATGCAAATGTGGCAGGACAGTGTGATCAGGCAACAAGAGGCTCTGAGATTTCACTTCTCAACCACTCTCTGTTCCTGGTGGCAGGGATGCTGAGCTGAGAGTCACAGAATGGTCATGGCAGGATGAGGGGACTCTTCTTAGAGTCTGGGGGGAAACCATGTGAACTGGCCTCATGCAGAGAGATTCACTTATTTGTTACTTAGCGATAGCTGAGGTGAGACGGAGGCTGTGGGTAGATGCCCATTGACTCTGGCTCTAACAAAGTAAAGGAAAGGACAGAAATACATCTTCACAGCAGCAGATTTCAACCAAGAAGGCCCACAGGGCAAGTTCCAACCAGAAACACAGAGGACAGTACTCTGGAAACCAAGATCCAAATGAGTCCACACATTACACTGGGTTGTTAATTTTGCATAGTCTCTTTATTCTACAACAGATGCTCCTCATCTCATTTGTTGAGGGGTCATTTGTCCTACAAAATTCCCCATATTCTGGATTTGGCTGGTTGTTTCTTTCTTTTTTTCCTTTCTTTTTTAAAATATGGAACGCTTCACGAATTTGTGTGTTATCCTTGCAAAGGGGCCATGCTAATCTTCTCTGTATCATTCCAATTTTAGTATAAGTGTTTCTTCATGGTGGCAATTAATTTGTTTCTCTACCTCCACTCTTTCCTCTAAGCTGGTGATTAGATCTGGAGGTTTGGTGTTTAGCGATGCTAAGATTGAACAGTGGATTCTGATGTTGCCAGCCTGATTCATCCGTGATAAATTCACCCATCAACCCTTTTGAATATTGTTTTGGCATCTGTTGCTGATGGTTGCTTAATACCATTTTGTTTAATTCATTCAAATTCTATCATTCCTTCTGAACACATTTGCTGAGATTCTTCCGTAAAAAGAATTTCTACTTCATCAACTGTTTGGTTACCCTGAAATAGAGTTTGTACGGAAAAGGTAGGATTCATGCTTAATTTCCTCCCTTTATTGGTTTTCTCAGTAGTGAATTGGTACACTAGAAACATCCAATGGTGATTGATGAGGTTTTGTGTTCTTATTTTTTGTTAGTATTATTATGAACACATGGATTTATGCGTTGTGGATGGTTTTATGTGTTTCAGTCAGTTATAATCATGATTCTTTTCCTTGCTCAAATTGTCCCATCTTTGGTAAATGGGAGCCCCTTCATTTTGACTCCTGTGTCCTTTTGACAGAACTATTTGTCTTCAATAGTGTCCGTATTTTCTGGCTCAGCAAGATGTCCTAAGGCCATCTCTTACATTTCTTGCCCTGGAGCTACAATCAGCCATTTCTCAAAAGAGTCCAGGTTCCTCTTGGTGGAGAATAGTATTTAAAAGTTATGATCTTGGTGATGGGGGGGCTCATTGCTACTAGGTTGTCAATGCTTCTAGACCTTTTTAGTGGACAGCCCTCAGAAATACATATTTCATGGTAAGAGACAAATGTATAATGAGTTCATACTGATGTTTCCTGTACAGTTGTTTTATTATTGTAAAATATTCATAATTAATTTTACCATGTAAACAATTTTTAAATGTATGAGTTTGTGGCATTAAGTACATTCACATTGTTTGTCAAGCATGACCACCATCTGTCTCCAGGGCTTTCTCATCTTCCTAAACTGAAACTTTGTACCCATTAGACACTAACTCCCTACTCCCTTTTGCTCCAGCTCCTGGAAACCACCATTCTACTTACTATATTTATGAATATTTTCCCTTTTGCGGCTGGTTTATTTCACTTAGCATAATGTCCTCAAGGGTCATCCATGTTGTGACATGTAATTTCTTACTTTTTAAGGGTGAATTATGTATACATTGATGTATATACCACATATTGTTTATCCATTCATTCGTTGATGAACACTTGGGTTGTTTCCACATTTTGGCCATTGTGAATAATGCTGCTACGATAATGGGTGTATAAATACCTGTTCGAGTCCCTGTTTTCAATTCTTCTGTGTATATACCTGGAAGTG
This sequence comes from Physeter macrocephalus, assembly GCF_002837175.3. NCBI lineage: Eukaryota > Metazoa > Chordata > Mammalia > Artiodactyla > Physeteridae > Physeter > Physeter macrocephalus. The sequence goes on along the minus strand of NC_041222.1, from coordinate 47,534,982 downwards.
GAATTGCTGGATCATATGGTAATTCTATGTTTAATATTTTGAGGAACTGCCATACCATTTTTTACATTGGCTGCACCATTTTACATTCCAATCAGCAAAGCACAAGGGTTCCAGTTTCTCCACATCCTCATCAATACTTGTTATCTTAATAGTAGGTATACTAATGGGTGTGAATCAATTCAAATTTAAGATTACAGAGTTTTGATTAAACTTCTTTGATTTTACTCATATCAATTTTCTCTTTACTTCGAAAATCGTGGTTCCCAAAGACATTAATTGAAGTATTTATTTCCTAATCCAATAATGTATATATAATAGTTTTTTTAAAGTATCAATATTACTTCTAATAATAAGACCACTGAATGCAGCTTAAGAATTCTTTGTGGTTCTTTTGTCACCCAGATATATACCACAAGGGATATATAGTCAAATTTCTGTGTTTGAAAGTCACTCAACAAACATAACTAAAGAGAAACAGAGTCATAGATACAGAGAATAAACAGGTGTTTCCTCGGGTTGGGGGGATGGGATGAGAGAAATAGATGAGGGAGATTAAGAGGTACAAACTTTAAGTTACAAAGTAAATGTCACAGGTATGAAATGTATAGTGTGAGGAATATAGTCAATAATTATGTAATATCTTTAGTGACAGATGATAACTATTCTTATCATGGTGATAATTTTGAAATGTATAGACATATCGATTTATTATGTTGGGTACCAGGAACTAATGTAGTGTCGTAGGTCAATCATACTTCAAAAACAAAACAGACAAACTCATACAAAAAGAGATCAGATTTGTGGTCATTGGGGGTGGGGGAAAAGGAATTGGATGAAGGTGGTCAAAAGGTACAAACTTCCAGTTATAAGATAAATAAGTACAGCATGATAAATATAATGAACACAGCTGTGCATTATATGTGAAAGTTGTTAAGAGAGTAAACCCTACGAGTTCTCATCATAAGGAAAAAATCTTTTTCTATTTCTTTTATGTTGCATCTCTATGAGATGATGGATGTTCACTAAACTTATTGTAGTCATCATTTCATGATGTATGTAAGTCAAATCATGATGCTGTACACCTTAAACTTATACAGTGCTGTATGTCAATTATACCTCAACAAAACTAGAAGGAAAAAAAAAACCATGGGTAGAATTCCAAGTAAAACGACCTAAGAGTCAAAAATAATAAAACAGCACAACACTGTGAATGCACTAAATGCCACTGAACTGTACACTTTAAAATGGTTAATTGTATGTTATGTGAATTTTACCTGAATAAAAAAATTGAATTAAAAAAAAGTCACTTGAAATAATTATTTGCCCTGTGTATTTATGCCATCAATTTGATATACAGTTAAAATCATAGGTTTCCATTTGGTGTCAATTTTTTTAATTTTTATTTTTTGGCCACACTGCGTGGCATGCGGGATCTTAGTTCCCCCACCAGGGATTGAACCCGTGCCCCCTGCAGTGGAAGCTCAGGGTCTTAACCACTGGACCGCCAGGGAAGTGGTTTTCAAATTTTAGAAATTGGTCTTTAAAAATTCAATAATTTGGGCTTCCCTGGTGGCGCAGTGGTTGAGAGTCCGCCGGCAGATACAGGGGACATGGGTTTGTGCCCCGGTCCGGGAAGATCCCCCGTGCCGCAGAGCGGCTAGGCCCGTGAGCCATGGCCGCTGAGCCTGCACGTCTGGAGCCTGTGCTCGGCAACAGGAGAGACCACAACAGTGAGAGGCCCGCGTACCGCAAAAAAAAAAAAAAAAAAAAAAAAAATCAATAATTTTTAAAATATGTAAAACTTTTACATAGTTCAGTCAAAACTGTAAAACAGCACAGTCAGAGAATTCTCCATCTCCTTTCTTCCTTTACTCCCCTACCTCCCACCATATGTAACAGTTAGCAGATATCACTTACTGTTTGGTTTATCCTTTAGTTGCTTCTTTTTAGGAAATAGAAAGAAATATTTATATTTACATTCTCCTTCCCTTTATTACACAAAGGTGACATTTTACAAGCCCTGTTCTAGGCCTCACTTTTTTTCATTTATCCTGGTGCTCACTCAGTGTTACGTACAGAGATCTTCCTCATTCCTTTTTCTGTTCAATACTCCTTTGTGTAGGTCTTATTGTAAAGAAATCTTCCTCAGTCCTTTGAACTGCTACGGAATATTATACTGTGTGAATAAACCCATAGTTAATTTAACAAGCTCCCTACAGCTGCTATGGGGGACAGTATGGACGTTCCTCAAAAAACTAAAAATAGAGCTATGGTACCATCCTGCAATCCCACTCCTGGGCATATATCAGGAGAAAACCATAATTTGAAAAGATAATGCACCCCAGTGTTCATTGCAGCACTATTTACAATAGCCAAGACATGGAAACAACCTAAATGTCCATTGACAGATGAGTGAATAAAGAAGAGGTGGTATACACACACAATGGAATATTACTCAGCCATACAAAAAGAATGAAATAATGCCATTTGCAGCAACTAGATGGACCTAGAGATTATCATACTAAGTGAAGTAAGCCAAACAGAGAAAGACAAACATGATATCGCTTATATGTGGAATTTAAAAAAATGATACAAATGATGGGAATTCCCTGGTGGTCCAGTGGTTAGGACTCCATGCTTTCACTGCTGAGGGCCTGGGTTCCATCCCTGGTCAGGGAACAGAGATCCCACAAGCTGCACGGCACAGCCAAAAAAAAAAAAGATACAAATGAACGTGTATACAAAACAGAAATAGACCCACAGACATAGAAGACAAACTTATGGTTACCAAAGGAGAAAGAGCAGGGAGAGGGATAAATTAGGAGTTTGGAATTAACATATATATACCACTATATATAAAATAAATAACCAACAAGGATTTACTGTATAGCACAGTGAACTATATTCAGCATCTTCTAATAAACTATAATGGAAAAGAATCTGAAAAATAATAGATATATATGTATATATATATATGTATAATCAAGTATTTTTTATCATTCCAATCAACTTATTGGTATACAATCTTTATTCCTTTAGTGGTTATACTGGAAATTACTACATCCATTCTTGAGTTATTAGTGTCTAATATAAATTAGCACTTCCCACATAATGATAAGACCTTAGAACATATTAACTCTGTTTACATTTGATGTTTATGTTGTCATGCATTTTTAATTTTACATAAAAACCCCACAAGACAGAATTAATAGTAGTAATACTAGTATTTTTTTCATATAGTCAATATTCATTTAGGTTTACTCATGTATTTACCTTTTTTGGTGCTCTTAATTCCTTTCTGCATTCTGTATTTTGGCTTGGGATCATTTTTCATTTTCCTGAAGAATTCCCTTTAATAGTTCTTGTGGTGTTGGTCTCATGGCAATGAACTGTCTTTGTCTTTGTTTGTCTGGAAGTATCTTTATTTTATGTTCTCTTTCAAAGAATGTGTTTGTTTTTGTCTTAGATCCTACTCTGGCCCAGGGCAGACACTTCATGGTCCAGGCCTTCTGCTGCCCTTTTAGTGACTAGGCTCCTAATGCCGAACTCCCTCCTCATGCCCACATACCAGCTTTGGCCCATCTGAACCTTGGGAGGGTGCTTGTTTCTTGCTTGCCTGGTAACTGTGGACCAGTTCTTGCCTGGGCAACCCAGAGAACTTTTTCACTGTCGAGTAGGCTATAACTATATCTTCTCCAACTTGGGTCTGTGTCCCAGCCTTGGGGAAAGGACCTTCTAAATTTGTCCATCCTTGGGTACTTTTGTCAGGTCTAGTTTATTCTTTAGCATTCTCTTTATATATTTATAGTTGCTCCCCTGTTGAATTAGTGATTTTTTTAAAATCAAACTTTCCCCATTTAAATTACTGTGTGATTTCTCTCTACTGGTTAGACCCTGAATGATACACCAACACATATCCCCAGGATAACCCCTTCTGTCATGATGTATTATCCCTATTGGATATATATTATCCAATATAATAAATATATATTTTTAGATTAAATTTGCTAATATTTTGTTAAGAAGTTATACATCTATGTTATGAGGGATAATGTTCTATAATTCTATTTTCTTTTAATGTCTTTGTCAGTTTTTGGAATCAGGGTAATACTGGCCTCATAAAATGATTTAGTGTTTCTCCCTTTTCTATTTTCTCAAAAATATGTGTTTGGATTGGTATTTCTTTTTCCTTAAATGTTGGATGGAATTCACCAGTGAAGTCTTCTAGGCCTGGAGTTTCTTCGTGGAAGCTGTTAACTATGAATTCAATTTCTTTAATTGAAATTGGGCTGTTCAAATTTTCTATTTCTTCTTGGGTCAATTTTTGATAATATGTGTCTTTCAATGAATGTGTCCATTTCATCTATGTTATCACAATAATAGTTGTTCATAATATATCCTTATATCCTTAATATCTTTTAGGTCTGTCGTGACGTCCTCTCTTTCACTCCTCATGTTGGTAATTTGTGTCTTCATATTTTTCTTGATCAGTCTGGGTAGGAACTTGTGAATTTATCAATCCCCCCCAAGGAGAACTAGCTTTTGGGTTCACTGTTTTTCTACACCGTTTTTCTGGCTGGTAGACTACATTTTTGGGGTTCCCTCATCACTCTGATCTTGTACTCTAAAATTGTGGCTGCTAAGGCAATTTTCTAATGATGTCAAATAGACTTACTGCCTTTAAATAGATTTCATTTTTGTATTTTTTTTCTGGCTTTTCAAGTTGTTCTCAACAGGAGCACATGTTGCTTCATTACAGCCAGAAGCAGAAACATGAGAGAAATAATTTCAGGTGGCTGGTATTGCTGGAAAAGCACTGATTTGGAAGCAGGATTCTTGGGTTCAAGACTTTTCTCTGTTGCTTACTGATACTGCTGTTAACAACCTTGGGCAAGTCAACTTGACTAAGTTTTCGTTTCCTTGTTTGTAAAGTGGGGATAACAGTAATATCTTACATCACAGTGCTTCTGTAAGTATTAAGTAATCCAAAGTGAAACTGTTTTATGAACTATGAAAAATTTCATGAATATAGCATGGCTCATATTTAATTTGTACAACTGTGGATGCCTTGGAGGCAGGGACTGAGTCTTTTTGATCATGATTCCTCAACACCTAGCACAATTCCTGGAACATATTTTGGCGCTTTTTTTTTTTTTTTTTTTGTGGTATGCGGGCCTCCCTCTGTTGTGGCCTCTCCCGTTGCGGGGCACAGGCTCCGGACGCGCAGGCTCAGCGGCCATGGCTCACGGGCCCAGCCGCTCCGCGGCACGTGGAATCCTCCCAGACCGGGGCGCGAACCCGGTTCCCCTGCATCGGCAGGCGGACGCGCAACCACTGCGCCACCAGGGAAGCCTCATATTTTGGCTTTTAATAAACCTTTGTTGAGCTCAACCAAAGCTATTTTACATGAGTGGTTAAAACTCTTACACACTGACTCAGTATAAATTCATACTGTATGCCCATAGTTATTGGCAACACCTGAATTAAGCCAGATCATGCTGAATTGTTTATTATTGTTATTTAGACTAAAAATGTATACAATATCATGTGTAAACTTCCTGTATTATTCTTATAGGATTATCCTTTTTCTGGCCACAAATAGAAACATGTGCTGAAAATCTATAAATAGTGGGAAATCCCTAAGTGTTGTCTCATAGGAGGAAGAGGTAAAAAGATGCCTTGATTCTGGTAATGCTGTAGGGTGAGTGTGCAAATATAACAGAGGTTCCTAAGTGATGTGTCACTGCAGCTTATAAGCTCTAACATTCCTTTATAGTTTCTGCACGTGGGGCTATTTGGAGGAATTGAACTATACTACCTACAGAAGACAGGTTTGTGTGTTATCTTAATACCATCTCTGGGTCCCCCCCTGCCCGCTTCCCCCCCATATGCATGCATATCTCTCTCCTCAGTTTTAATTCAAGTGTGAAGTTCATTCAGGCTAGATCACTGTTTCCCCAGCTTCAAGATTCTGCATACCACCTTCATAATTCTTTTCCACATCTATGTACCACTTATACTATTTACCTAAGATTTTCCTTGAACTAATTTTATTTTTCCTAAACTAATGTATTTTAAAAGAAAATTATCACTATCACAAATTGAAAATCAACACCACCTTCCAAGATCGTGGTAAAAATAAAAAATAGTGAAAACAAAACAATTTGTTTTAATTTAAATGCTACAAAGAGATCATTGCCTATTGAAGACTCTGAGCCCAGGGCCTGCTGTCTTTCAGGGATATACTGGATCAGATAATCTCTAAGGTCTCTGATTTCAGCTTTCAACATCTATGGTGTTCCAAATATTTTCTCTTCCAACTATTTGTGTATTTCCTCCCTCAGTTCTCACTCATGCAAACTGTCCTTGCCTTATACCTCATGTACAAATGATTCCTTTTTACCAATGACCGCCTCCATTTTTAGTGTTGAGAGTCAGTATGAAAAAAACTTGGGGATTCTTTGTAAGAAATAGAAAAAGGGGAGAAATTGTGAAAAGCAGGAAGTGATTGGGAAGAGGTAACTTGGACAAGAGTCATCCTGCCTCCTTGACCTAGAATAGTTTCCTCTATTTTCCCAAACATATTCTTTTCATTTCCTTTTACTTCCCCTTTGAGGTTTGAGTTAAAATAAGCATATTCTCTAAAAAAGATAGATACCTCTAGAAGGATTAAGAGGCCATTAGTGATCTACACCTAAGTGTAAAATAATCCAATCTACTTATTTCCTTAATACTTGAAATTGCCTACACTGAACGAAAGGGAATGAAACAATTTTGATGAGTGGTATGTTTTGGGAGACTAGGGGAACATAAGAGGAGAGAGGGTTGGCTGAGAAGGCATGGAGAGATAGAAGATAATAAAAGAAGGTGAGAGAGTCTAAAAGAAAAGTTTAGCATAGTTTAACAATTTCTCTCTTTCCCCTTCTTTTTACCCTATCACCTTAATTTCTGTTCTAGAGACCCACAAGTTAAATTAGTATAAAAAATTATAGAGTTCAGCTACTTCTTAGATCAAGTCAGTTTTTTTTTAACATCTTTATTGGAGTGTAATTGCTTTACAACGTCTGTTAGTTTCTGCTTTGTAGCAAAGTGAATCAGCTGGCTAGGATTCTCCCCACCATTAGTAAAATTGCTTCTAAGAGAAAATGTATTCTGCATTCTGTGACACAGTATTTCATAACCTGAGAATTATACAGTGTTCCACACACAATGGGTAATTAAGAAATGTTATTACTACTGTCTGCCTTTATAAATCTCCAGTGGGACAGAAAATGTCAGGAAGATTGTTAATATGGACATGGATTTTCCCAAGAGAACAGTTCAACTTTGCTTATAGTGTTTCTGTGTGGTTTAGGTCCTGTATTAGGTTTCTTATCACGCTAAGTGCAATGATTGTTCTGATGACTTCCAGGCACCTTCTGGGTCAATGCTTTTCAAACTGTCTGTGGTGAAGAGCCAGGATTTGTGTGTGTGTGTGTGTGTGTGTGTGTGTGTGTGTCTGATCTGTGGAAGACCAATCTTAGTATGCAGCTTGTGCCACATGTGACTCACCACGTCATTCTGACAATGCACACACTGTTCTATTACCTCACTGAAGAAGACAATTTGAATAACCTTGAGTTTGGATGTTCTGGTAATGTCAAATTGCTATAACAGCTTCTAAACACACACTCCTAATTTCTGGGCTTATCTCATTGAAGAATGATGAAGAAAAGATCACAGACTACACTTGAGTAGTCTGGTCTAGTAGGTGTGTTCTGAGAGTTCCTCTTATAAAATGACAAGACCCCTCCAGCCCTGGGGAGTCCTTTTATTGACCTAAAATAAATGTAATATTAACAGTGTGGTTCATGGACAAAAATAATCTAAGAATTATTGGTTTGTAACACAAATTTTCCAACTCACTTGGCATACTCTTGTTGCTATTCTCATTTTTAAAAACTCTACCAGAAAATTAGGAGCGCAGAAAGTTTGGAGATCTTATAATTTTTGCCTCTTATTGTAATACTTATATTACATAAACATAATGTGTAAAATAATTTATAAAGCACTTTCTGTCAGTTTAAGTTATGCTGCAGTAACAAATGGTCCCTGAAATCTAAGAGCTTTATAGCAACAAACATTTATTTCTTGTTCATGCTGTGTATCCATCAGGGGTCCATTTAAGCTCAGCTCCAATTTATCTTCATTTTAGGACCCACAGTAAGAGAGTAGTCTAGGTGGAACATTGCTGGTCTTGTGGTCAGGGAAAAGAGAAGATGGCAGCCATGTGATGGCTCTTAAAGCTCTACCCAAATTGTACACATTACTTTCTCTCACATTTCAATGGCCAAAGCAAGTCACATTACCAACCCTGAAGTCAAGGGGTCAGGGATGTATAACCTTCCAGAGGCAGGAACCTGGAAGGAGGGGCAGCAAAGAATTCAAACTAATAACACCTATGACACACACTGTTAAAATCTGAGTGAGAGTTGGGGAAAAGAGTAGAGAGGCATTTCAAAGTGTACGGAATCTAGTTTGTAACTAAGAGAGATAAAATTACTTTTACTAATTTTAATACCAGTTTGAGAACATTTAACTCTTTTTTTCCAGCTTTATTGAGATATAATTGACATACAACATTGTGTATGTTTAAGGTGTCCAGTGTTATGATTTGATACATGTATATATTGTGAAATGATTACCACAATAAGGTTAGATTACATATCCATTACCTCACATAGTTACAATTCTTTCTGTGTGGGCTGAGAACTTTTAAGATCTACTCTCTGAGCAACTTTCATATATACAATAGAGTATTGTTAGCTGTAGTCGCCATGCTGTACATTACATCTGCAGAATTTATTAATCCTAAAACTGGAAGTTTGTACCTACCTTCACCCATTTCCCCTACCCCACCACCCCCGGCAACCACCAATCTGCTGTTTCTATTTCAGTTTGTTTTTTGTGTTTTTTTAGATTCCATATGTAAGTGAGATCATACATTATTTGTATTTCTCTGACTTATTTCACTTAACATAATGCCCTCAAGGTTCATTCGTGTTTTTGCAAGTGGCAGGATTTTCTTCTTTCTCATTGCTGAATAATATTCCATTGTATATATACATATATGCACCACATTTTCTTTATTCATCCATTGGTGGACACTTAGTTTGTTTTCATGTTTTGGCTATTGTAAATAATGCTGCAGTAAATCTGGGGTACACATATCCCTTTTAGAGAGTGATTTCATTTCTGTTGGATCCATACCCAAAAGTGGTATTGCTGGATCACATGGTAGTTATATTTTTAATTTCTTGAGGAACCTCCATATTGTCTTCCATAGTGGCTGCACCAGTTTACATCCCCTTTTCTTTGTATCTTCCTCAGCATTTGTTATCTCTTGTCTTTTTGATAATAGTTATCCTAACAGGTAGGAGGTGATATTTCATTGTGGTTTTTATTTGTATTTCCCTGATGATTAGTGATGTTGATTGAGCACCTTTTCATGTACCTGTTGGTCATTTGAATATCTTCTTTGGAAAAATGTCTATTCAGGGTCTCTGCCCATTTAAAATTGGATTATTTGTTTTTTTTGCCATTGAGTTGTATGAGTTCCTTATATATTTTGGATATTAACCCCTTATCAGATATATTGTCTGCAGATATTTTCTCCCATACTGTAGGTTGCTTTTTCATTTGTTGATTGTTTCTTTTGCTGTGCAGAAGCTTTTTAGTTTGATGTAGTCCCACTTGTTTATTTTTGTTTTCATTACTTGTGCTTTGGTGTCATATCCCTAAAATCGTTGCCAAGACCGATGTCAAGGAGCTTTTTCCCTATGTTTTCTTCAAGGAGTTTTATGGTTTCAGGTCCTACAAGTCTTTAATCCATTTAGAGTTAATTTTTGTGAGTGGTGTATGATAGGAGTCCACTTTCATTCTTTTACATGTGAATATTCAGCTTTCCCAACACCGTCTATTAAAGAGACTATCTTTTCTCCATTGAGTATTCTTGGCTCCCATGTAAAATATGAGATGCCTGTACATGCATGGGTTTAATTTTGGGCTTTCAATTCTGTTTCATGTGTCTGTTTTATGCCAATACCATATGTTTTGAGTACTATAGTTTTGTAATGTAGTTTGAAATCAGGATGTGTGATGCCTGCAGCTTTGTTCTTTTTTCTGAGAATTGTTTTGACTATTCAGGGTTTTTTGTGGTTCCATATGAATTTTAAGATTTTTTTTCTATTTCTGTAAAAAGTGCCATTGGAATCTTTCTTTTTTTTTTTAAACTTAATTTTTTATTTTTGGCTTCTCTGGGTCTTCGTTGCTGCGCATGGGCTTTCTCTAGTTGTGGTGAGCGGGGGCTACTCTTCGTTGCGGTGCGCAGGCTTCTCATTGCGGTGGCTTCTCTTTTTGCAGAGCATGGGCTCTACGTGCGCGGGTTTCAGTAGTTGTGGCATGCAGGCTCGGTAGTTGTGGCTCGCGGGCTCTAGAGCACAGGCTCAGTAGTTGTGGTGCACAGGCTTAGTTGCTCCGTGGCATGTGGGATCTTCCTGGACCAGGAATCAAATTGGTGTCCCCTGCTTTGGCAGGCAGATTCTTAACACCTGCACCACCAGGAAAGTCCTGCCATTGGAATCTTGATAGGGGTTGCATCAAATCTATAAACGGTTTTGGCTAGTATGGACATTTTAACAATTTAATTCTTTATTTTACTCTGTCTTAAAGGCTCTTATGAGATTAGTTGTTTAGGTGTCATAGTGGAAAATGTATCCCCTATGGAAGAAGTATAGATAATTTATATTAAAAAAGAGAAACGGGCTTCCCTGGTGGCGCAGTGGTTGAGAGTCCGCCTGCCGATGCAGGGGATGCGGGTTCGTGCCCCAGTCCGGGAAGATCCCACATGCCGTGGAGCGGCTAGGCCCGTGAGCCATGGCCGCTGAACCTGCACGTCCGGAGCCTGTGCTCTGCAATGGGAGAGGCCACAGCAGTGAGAGGCCCACGTACCGCAAAAAAAAAAAAAAGAAAAAGAAAAAAAAAGAAAAAAAGAGAAACATCATGGGAATTTATCTCTCTCGGGTATATAGGGATGACATAGTAATAAGCATGATTATAAAGGAAACACAGAAGATAATAAAGTCTAATCTGATACTAACTGACTTTATGTCTGAGGTTTCAAAACTTCAATGTCTTTTATCTTGATTTGTGTGGTTCATTTTTTAAAGTTTATTTATTTTTGGCTGTGTTTGATCTTTATTGCTGCACCCGGGCTTTCTCTAGTTGCGGCGAGTGGGGGCTACTCTTTGTTGTGGTGCGCAGGCTTCTCATTGCGGTGGCTTCTCTTTGTTGCGGAACACGGGCTCTAGGCGCACAGGTTTCAGTAGTAGGGGCATGTGGGCTCACTAGTTGTGGCTCGTGGGCTCTAGAATGCAGACTCAGTAGTTGTGGCGCACAGGCTTAGTTGCCCTGCGGCATGTGGGATCTTCCTGGACCAGGGCTTGAACCTGTGTCCCCTGCATTGGCAGGCGGATTCTTAACCACTGTGCCACCAGGGAAGTCCCCGTGTGGTTCATTTTAGAAGATGAGAATATCACAGAAAAAGAGTAACATATTAACGTTCTGAACTTGTCAGAGAATTCCTGATTTGGTAAAATACAATTCCCAGAGAAGAAGTCAGACCGGTCTTAGCAGTTCTTAAAAATTAATTCTCTGAGGATAGGAGAGAAGTTTCCTCAAACCTTTCTTAAAATAGGGCTCATTTCATATCAAAGAATTAATAAGCCCCCTTAAGCATGTAACATACAATCATGGAGTAATTGGGCTCATTTGGGGCTACTGCTCTTCAAGATCTCTTTTATCTTTAAACGACTTCAGATTTGAAATGCCTTGTCAGAAATAGAAAGAAAGAATAAGGACAAATCCCCAATGCATATAGGGGATTCTTCTTCTTCTTCTTTTTTAGTTTTAATTTTTTTTAGTTTTAATTTTTTTTACTTTTCATTGTCTTTCATTCTTATTGATTTATATTACTAGTAAACACAGTATTTTGCAGTATAACAAGCAGTTTACTGTTCAGTTATATGATTTAGGAGGAGGACATAAAATTTAAACTTTTTTCTTCATAGTCTAGTGTGGGACAGATTACATACCCCTCTACCTATGCACACATTTATGAATATATACATATATCTATTCATATACACATGTACATATATAAATGTATATATACACATGTATTTATATATAAGAATAATATATAAATAAAATAATATAAATAAATGAAATCAACGTTTTTCCCCTCTTTTATCTGCCTCTTCCCTTTCCCTCCTTGCCAATGATTTCTCTTTTTTTTTCTATTCTCATTTCTTTTCTTTTTCTTCAGTCTTCTTTCCTCTCTTCCTTTCTTTCTGTCTTTTTTGACTTGTGCTACTCTTGGGATGGCTTTTTCAATTTTATGTTTTGAGAACTAGTAGGAGTACATTTTCCTAAGAACTCCCAGTGTTTAAACTTGGGGAAAAGAATTGTGTTCTTTTAGCCAGAACATCCAGCTATAGTTGTTTAAAATATATATGCTTCTTTATGGGGCACAATGTGGCCAGGGAGTGATGCCTGAAGATGTGCCACATGGGTCTGCACTTCCATTTTGTCATCATGATGGTAACCAATTATGCTTGTTGTGGTAACCTATCATGCTTGTATAGAAGTTACAGTATGTGCAGAGTTCATTCATCACATTCCCTTTTTTGATCTGATTTTGACATCAGTTCTGTAAAACTGGGACTTTTAACCCCATTTTATAATTAAAGTTTAAGTTACAGACCCAATGTTGGGGAGAGCCTTGGTGACCTCCCCTTCCTCCTTCCTTCCCCCTTTCTCCATCTGCACATATATCTTAGGTGCCCATGTTCCTACATTACAGCCTGAGAACCCCCACTGTTGATCAGTCTACCACTAACCCATCAAATTACCCTTCCCCTTGGTCATAGTTTATTGGTCTAAAGGTGAGTGCTTGATCTGAGCCACATTAATCAGGGTCCATCTTTAGGATTTTAAAAACTAGAACTGAGAATTCAGCACCTCTTCAGTGGTACAGCTTTTAGAGCATTTGTCTCCATTATTTCACTGAAAACAGCTCTTATCAAGGTCACCTATGACCCCCTGTGGTCCTATCCAGTAGTCAGTTCTCAGGCCTCATTTCTCCCCACCATTCAGCAGCATTTAGCATGGTTCATCAATTCCTCCTCCTGCATTTTCTCCAGATGGTTTGTGGGATATCACTGTCTCTTGCTTCTCCTCCTACCTTGCTGACTATTCCTTCTGAGCCTTCTTTGCAGATTTGTTCCCAGCTCCCAATCTCCAACAGTTGAAGACATCTGGGGCTCAGTCCAGGCTTCTTCTACTCTCTATCTTGGGCTACCTTTGGTTCTCTCCTCTTTTACCTCCAAATCGAGTACTTCAGCATATCATGTTGACTACCTTCAGAATATATTCAGCCTCTGACCATTTCTCACCCACTCTACCACTTTATCTCTTATCTAGGTTATTGAAATAGCCTCCTAAATAGGCCCCAGGCCTCCACTTTGCCCCCCTACCGTTTCATCTCCATGCAGCAGCCAGAGTGGTTCTACTAAAACATGAATCAGATCCTTTCACTTCTCAGCTCAATATTTTCCAGTGACTTTCCGTCCCAGAGTAAACACCCAGATCCTTACAATGATCCTGGATTTATATGGTCTGGGCATTGTTACCTTTCTGATCGTGTCTCTTAGCGCTCTTCTTTTCTCCCACTTCTACTCTAGCACACTGGCCCCTTGCTTGTCCTTGAACATGTCAAGAGTATGTTCCCACTTAGGAGTCTTTGTGTTTGCTGTTCCACCAAATATTCTTACTACTTTCTCCCTAACTTCATGGTTTGTTCATATATATCCAAATATTGGAACACTTTCCCTGACCACTTTTATAAAATAACACACACCACTACTACCACCACAACCACTCAGCACTCCCTAACTCCTTATACTGGTTATTTTTCTCCATAGCAGTTAACACTACCTTATATATTATTTGTACATTCGTTTGTTCTGTGACTTTCTCCACTCCACGAGAACACGAGCTCCCTGAGGGCAGACATTTTCCTTGTCACTACTATTTCCCTAGTGCCTAGAGCAGTGCCTGCCATGCAGTCAGGCTCAAAGGCAACAACTATTGAGTGAATAAGTAAATGTAACAATATAGAGCTGAGAAAGGCAGAGAAAACCAGTCTGAAAAAAAGAGAACAAAGCCAGCATTCTGGGAGGAGCAGAGACCAGGTGAAAGGTGAGTCCTGACTGAGCCTGAGTCCCTGATTGTTCCAGGTGCTCAGGTGCATTTCTGATCTCCTGCAGCTTGGTGGTTCAGTTCTCCCATGGAATCTATGGACCTTGGTGTTTAAGTGGCCTTGAGTTGTGTTTCTGCATCCACCAGAGTCCTAACAAGTACTGTACACCATAGTCATATATACAGAAGGAGCTACAGGGCCAGAATCCAGGTCTTGGATTTTTAATCCATCATCATACCAGGCATTTCTGCAGTTCAAATCCCTTATATGATTACAGGGCCAAAGATGTAAGCGCCAAAATCCACTTGAAACAAGGACACAGAGGCTGTCAAATGTGAATGATTTCCTGCCAGACTTGCTAAATATCTGCAGAGGGTGCAATCGCTTTCCTCATAAATACACATTTTCAAGATCTGAAAAGGTATAAGCAAAACATAATCTTTGCGCACCCCATTATTGATCAATTTATGATGATAAAGAGTAGACTTTATAAAATTAATGGTATGAATGACTGGAGAGATCCTACAATGTTAGGTTGGAAGGAATGTTAGAGGAAATTTCATCCACCCAGAGAAATATGATTGACCCAGGATAACTTGATAAGTGACAGAGTTAGAACTAGAACCCTACTATCCCGAGTCTGACCCTCAACCAGACTCTTTCTACTACACAGGATGCCTCATTCTTCTCCTCTTTCTTGTCCTTTCACTCTCATTCTGTTCACTGAGGTTACATACAGCTATGTAAATTCTATTAATAATCTCTCCATCAACAAATTGTGGATAATGCTATTAAGTTGTCTACAAAGAGTGTGGTGACAGATTTTAAATGAACTCAGGGCAACTGAAGACTATAAGATGGAAAGCAATATCACACAAGCTGTGAATGAAATATAAATCAATCCAAACTCAGCAATTTATGGGCTCACCCATGTGGAAGAATAATAACTTTAGAATATGTCACAAAGGCAGGTTTAAGGCTCATTATAAGTAGACTTTTTACTATTTCTATTTTAGTCTGAGAAATTAATTATTATCTCAGAGCTAAATTCTACTTTGCACTATCTCTCCAGGACTCTGGGTAAAGGTATAAATTACGAGGCGAAGTGGGAAAACACTAAACACTGCTTAATTCTTGATAGGTTTGGAGAGGTGAATGGTATAAGAATAAGGAAGAGCTATAATAAATATTAAAAAGAATAAAATAAAAAATATTTATCTTCACATATGCACAGGTTAGGTTATATGAAATAAAAGTTTCTTCAAATTTGGACGATTCGCTTCAGGATGCCAGCAAGGGAATGTGTCTCCTCCTACTATATGTTCTTTCTTGAGTAACCTTGCTCATATTGAAATTATGGAAGCGAGAACCTAATAGGCCCCGTCTGGGACACATCACACCCACTGACCAGAGGAAAGCAGGATATATTCGCTGCAGTAGGGGAAGGGTAGTTCTCCAAAACAGAAATAGAGGTATATTTACCAAAATAAGAGAAAATCCATGCTAGAAAGGGAGAAATAAGAGGTGTCCACTACTGTCTCCTATATTTGTCTGTTTGTCCCTTTGCCCTTTCCCCCATGTTACCATGTTATCATAATGTGTTGGGAAAGCAGGGTATAGGGCAAAGGTACCTGGATTTTAAGACTTAGATTTGATCTTCAGCTCTCTAAAATCTTGGACAAGTTGTAATAACCTTAGTTTTTTATCTATAAAATTGGAGAGCTTTAACATGTTGCAAAGATTTCTTCCTGTTTCAGATAATAAGAATTTATGGTATTGGGGCTTCCCTGGTGGCGCAGTGGTTAAGAATCCGCCTGCCAATGCAAGGGACACAGGTTTGAGCCCTGGTCCGGGAAGATCCCACATGCCGTGGAGCAACTAAGCCCGTGCGCCACAGCTAGTGAGCCTGCGCTCTAGAGCCCGCGAGCCACGACTACTGAGCCCGTGCACCACAACTACTGAAGCCTGCTCACCTAGAGCCCGTGCTCTACAACAAGAGAAGCCCCCGCAATGAGAAGCCCATGCGCTGCAACGAAGAGTATCCCCCACTCGCCGCAACTAGAGAAAGCCCACGCGCAGCAACAAAGACCCAACAGAGCCAAAAATAAATAAGTAAAATAAATAAATTTTTTTAAAAAGAATTTATGGTGCAAACTTGGGTGCTGTCCATGGTCCTGCCAATTTAAAGTGAATTATTTCCAACTGTACATCAAAGGCTTTATTATGATAAACAACCCAAATCAGAGTTTATTCTGACGAAACATCAAGAATCTGAAGGTAGACAAGTAGCCGCTCAGATTGGGATAATAGGGAGCTGTGGAAGAAATTTTGGACTGGGCATTAAGAGGATCTAGTGCAGTGATTATCTGTGTTTTTGTCTGTCTGGCATTCATTTACCTTTCTTCAGTTAACAGCACCACGATTTTCCTTTGATCAATCTGTCATCCCCCATAGCGCCATACAATTCAGGTAGAGTTTACCTCACCCTTCCACTTCCCCCCTCCATAGTCATTGTTGCAGTGAAGGATCATAGTTCTGTGTGAGATCCCAAACTGCAGTGAATCAGATGAGAGCTCCAAGAGTTAGCTTTAGTGACCAGTACCAGTTAGGGAAAGCTTCACTACTTTGGAGAACAAATAGGACAGGAACAAAAGTGAAAAGAACATAAAAGGGCAGGACCTGAACATGGAATACACTGGCCTCAGGTGCTGAACAGAGGACTGTGCTCAGGAGGTGGACTGCTTTACACAACCTCCCATCAAAAGAAGAGATAAAGTTACCTGGGTCCTTGGGGAGGGTATCCTTCATGAAGTCATCCATGGAGAGAAGATTTCAGCATCTCTTTCAGCAGATCAGCAGTACTTTGAGTCAAAGACCAGTCAAGAAGCAGAATGAGGTTCAGGAAGGGTGATCAATGGTCACATTGGAATAAGAATGAAGAGTTTAATTTCTCAACATTAGCTGAGATTTTGATTGGAACAACAGATATAAAATAAGAACTTGCCATACTGTGAGGTAAATGCAAGAATACATGCAGGACATTGTAAGAATATAATGGATGAACACATTGTGTGGTGTTGTGGTGGGGAGACTGTTCAGAGATTAGGTCCTGGTAGAAAGATAAGATATAATATGGGAGAAAGGTTCATTGCAGGCATAAGGTACAACATGAGCAAGTGACAGTCAGTGGGCATGTTCGTTAGAATCAGTAGGTGTGTTTGTAGAATTATAAGCTGTTCAGTGCTGCTGGTGCCTAAGCACAGGCAAGGACAGTTAGAAAGTGAGCTGAGAAGGAAACAGGGGCTGGATCACGAAAGGCCTTCGATACCATGAGAAAGAATTAGGCCATTTCCACAGGTTGCAAATTGGTAAATCATGGGCTAATTTTGACCCTTGGATATTGTTTGACCTCCACAACATTATTTAAAAACTTGAAATATCATTTAAAAATTAGGAGGTTTTACATATCAAAAAAATCTAGATTTCTGATCTTTCTAGAAAGAATTCGAAGATCTGGCAATCCTGGACCTACATGGTGATATGGTAAAAAATTATCCAGAAACAAATATTATCTGTCTTCTCTGAATGGGGCATATGCATTTCCAGTTCCCAACAGTCCAGTTCCAATACACTCCACTGATTCCTCAACTGGCAGCCAGCCTCTCTCTCTTTTTATCTGAATGACCCTTGTAGTAGTGATAGTATCTGAGAAGGATTCAAAGTCTGAGTTGCCCCCAACATGCTGTATGTCTACAAGTAGGTCATTTAATACCTCTGGTCCCCAGTTTCCCCATCACTTAAATCCTAACTAGTTTATTTCCAAGGTCCCTTCCTGCACCATTATTGTATAATTTTATTATAATTAAAACAGTGATGAAAAATGCTCTAGCACTTTACAGTTTTCAAAGATTTTGTATACATTTGTCACAGCTCCTGTGAGAAAAGTACTACATTCCTGATTGAATGGATAGTAAACTGAGATCCATAGAGGCTAAGAAACAAATCCTGCGCCCTTTCTCTCACACTGCGCTATATTGTAAGGCTGTGCTTGAATTTCCTTCTTTCCAATATTCCCCAGGGTTGATGCATACTGATTAAAATAATGAAATTCAACCAACTAGCATGAGATAAAACGTATGAGATGTAACTCCAAGGCAATGGGATAGATTCCATATGACAAACAAAAAATATATACTTAACTCTCATATTTCTTGTAAGATGTTTTGGCATCTTGGGGAAGAAGGAGCTAAAACTGTGCGCATTAAGAAGGTTTTCAGTCAGTTCTTTTCAGACAATTTATTCAAGCATAACATCTTTGAAACAATTTTGTAATCAAGTCCGAAAACAAGTTTTCAATCCTCAGATGCAATAAAGCCAGGGCTAGTGAGGGTAAGAGGGTGTGCCTGCAGGGAATGCAAATGTCACTGGTTTCATATACACTAGAGGCTTTGGCTCTTCTTATGTGTTCATCTAAAAGGAGAAGTAGGGGAGGGGAGGAAGCCAGACTTCTAATGATGGGATGGCTTGCTGTCTTCATGATAACTGACAAGGTAATCAGAATACCAGACTTGTGAAGTCATGTCCAGCAACCAGATGTTTTGCTTCATACAGGTGAATTTGAAGTTGCTGGAAAGAAGAGACATCAGATACACAATAGAATTACAGGAGTCTGGCTTAATGATTCACATATGAAAGAGAGACCAGAGCCAAAAGCTCCTCACTCCAGTTCATTCAAGAAAAGTATGTAAACTAGAAGATACTTAAGAAAATGTTGCTAACTCAGACAGAAAGGTGAGAGGACAGCTTAGCATGTGATTATGTATCACTTCTGTTGGGAAAACAGAAAGGCATTATGTAGCTGTCTTTAAGTTGTGTATGTGAAGCAAAGTAGTTATTATGATGCTCTTGTGAATTAACATAAGTGGTATACATTATTTTGCAGAAGAGATTTTGCATGTTTGAGATACTGATTGTTGGAAGGGCATCCCAAGCTGAATTTTAAAACCCAAGATCATAAACAAACAAACAAAAAAACCGAAGATCACATTTCAAACAATCAGCTCCTGTCACTTTCTCCTGGTCATCACTCCAGTGATCAACCACCAGATGGAGAGATTTCTTTTCCTTCTACCATGTTCTTACCCCTTAATTCCTTCCAGGGTTGCTCCTCTGTGGTGAATCACCAGTACCTCACCCAGCTGTAGGGAGTCAAGTCACCTTGACTCTATTGTGGAGAAGCTTGGGATAGAACCGCTCTACAGCCAAACAAGAGAAAGGGACACACACAGCAGAACTGAGCATGTCAACCTGAGATAGATTAACATAATTTGGGCTTCTTTGAACCTACCTCTTTGAATCCAGGCCAGCTAAGCTATTTCCTTTTGCACTTGGGAAAAGAAAGGACCTTTCTGACTGAGTTCCCAGGACAATCCAGAGTTTAGGTCAAATCTGCTTTCTTTGCAACACGTGACGTATAAGCTTATTATTCCTTTTCCTGGACCTCACACTCACTTCTCGAACTGGCGTCTAGAAACATGTTTCACAAGTGTATTCTCTAACAGCGTCCTCTTCAGCGTCCTTTAATCCCCTCTTGCCCCCATTTTCAACCCTGGCTATTTCCTTCTCCATCAATGCTCCCTCCCATTTTAGTCTCCTTAATTGGGTAACACTTCTTTTCTTTGATCCTTATTTTTGACCTTAAGAATGCTGCATCTTCATTATTTATTTTTCTGACAGTCAACTTCCAGCTCACATGAATGGGAATTTCATTTTAAGGGAGAAAAGAGACTTATGGTCGAATTGGAAAAGGAAACTATATTTGGACACACACACCCTGTTCCAAAATGCAGACACAACAGATAAAATATGAAAAAAGAAAGCAAAAAATATTAAGTTGAACTTTCTGTGATTGAAGTTCTCATAGGTTAAAATTGTCAAATTTTAGAAATTTTATATGGTTCACCTTAAAAGATAAATGGACTAAAGAAATAAGATTAAATGTCCCTGTATATTAGAAATGAACGAACTGTAAGTGGTAGGTGGTGCTGGAGTTACAGGGTTGCTGGGCTCTGAACCTGGAAGCAGGCAGTAGCAGTTAGGAGCTTGGCTTTTTTGGGTAACAGAGACTTGAAAATGTTCCAGGAGAGTTGGAGGACTGGACACAGGATTACTACTTGAAGCCAGGTACTGGAATGGGACTCATTTCTCATAAAAGAAGTTTAAGGGGGAAAAAACTGCTACCAGCTAATTCTTGGAGCCCGTACATCCTGTCACATGCATGATTTGGGAGGAAGGAGAATAGAGGCTCAGTGGTTTGACCAGCAACCGAACCAAACTGCCTGCTGACTCAGTGACTTTATTGGAAATATCCCAATTATCACCCCAGGGCTTTTTTTTTTTTTAAATAAATTTATTTATTTTATTTTTGGCTGCATTTGGTCTTCGTTGCTGCACGCGGGCTTTCTCTAGTTGCGGCGAGTGGGGGCTACTCTTCATTGCGGTGCATGGGCTTCTCATTGCGGTGGCTTCTCTTGTTGTGGAGCACGGGCTCTAGGCGCACAGGCTTCAGTAGTTGTGGCTTGCGGGCTCAGTAGTTGTGGCTCGTGGGCTCTAGAGCACAGGCTCAGTAGTTGTGGCACACGGGCTTAGTTGCTTCGCGGCATGTGGGATCTTCCCGGACCAGGGCACGAACCCGTGTCCCCTGCATTGGCAGGTATATTCTTAACCACTGTGCTACCAGGGAAGCCCCCCAGGGCATTTCTAAACTATTTTTATGAGGTTGTGTTCTGGATTGGGGTCTGGAGCACTATGTGGACACAGCTTCAAAACTCTTAGAATGAGGGACAGCAAAGTGGGAGAAAGAGAAAGTGAAAACAAAATCCATTTGATTTAAACTAAACCTGCAAATTAATAACTGTAAACATATAAAGGAATCTAATGGTAAGAAAGACATGAATTCATTATAGATGAGATTAGCTTATTCATTTATTTAATTTATTAATTTTATTTTATTAATTTATCTGACAAAGACTTTGAACTAACTATATATGTTTAAGGTATTCAAGGAGAAAAATGAAGAAATAAAATTCACTGAAAATAAGACATTGTAGAACAAAAGTAACAGAAATGAAATCTGAAATGAAAAAGGTTGAATTAGAAATCCTGGAAAATAGAAAAAAACTGTAGTCTTTGAAATACAAAATTTCATACTTATAGGGAGAATTAATGAATTGGAAAGTAGTACTGAAGAATTCACTCAGAATGCAGCACAGAAAGACAAAGGGACCAAAAAATTAAAGCATGTTGAAGAGGCAATAGACTGAGATTGAGAGGGAGGGACCAACACTGACCATTGTGTACATTTTGATTGCACATTATGGCCCTATGTATATAATTCCTAAAGGCAGGCCAGACAATGCTATATTTAATGAAAATCTACATGTGTGGTAGGATTATACAAAATATGCAAGGAAATGATAAACACCAGATTCAAGATAAGATGTTGCTTCATTCGAAGTGGGGCCGAAGTTAGGGTAGAAAATATTTCGCAGGCTTCCCTGGTGGCACAGTGGTTGAGAGTCCGCCTGCCGATGCAGGGGACACGGGTTCGTGCCCC
>NC_041222.1:47458819-47512917 GCF_002837175.3 Physeter macrocephalus | reverse complement strand
GGCCACAACAGTGAGAGGCCCGAGTACCACAAAAAAAAAAAAAAAAAAAAAAACTTCCCATTGCCACCATCTCACATTCTCTTTGGCTCATTCCATCCCCCTTAGGAAAAAGAGAGTCAGTTACCAAACCCTCAGAGCTTCCTGTTGCTGATTACGGGGTGGGCAGACTTCAGTGGGATATGGATAAATACAGTCTGCTTGTTATCTGGCTTTTCATTGCTTTTAATTAATATGGTCTTCACTACTAAAACAAACATTTTAGTTGTATCAATAATTTTTTTTCTTTAAACGTGTATCTAAAGAAAATATGGCAAAACATTAGGATTTATTAGGGTGGCATGATGGGTACCTGAATATTGGTTATTTCAGTCTCATTATTATACTTTGTTGTAGAATGGAAATATTTCCTTTGAAAATAAAAAAGAATAAGAAGCTATGTAGTTGGTGTCAGTGTTTGGGGCACTGGTTCTGGAGTCAGATTGGTAGGGGTCATTTCCTAACTCTTCAACTACCGGCTGTATGACTCTGGGCAAATTGCCAAACCTCTCTCTCCATGCCTTAGTTTCCTAATCTGTGAAATAGTTGTCATAATGGTGTCTACTTCGAAGAGGTACTTGAAGAGTAAATGAAAGAAATTCTATATATACGCACACAAAGCTAGAGAATTTAGAAAATATAGATATGTAAAAAGAATAAAACCATGTCATTCACATATTAATATCCACTAAGATATTAATATCTTAGTGGATAAAGGCCTGCATCTCTTTTTCCTTGTGGATGTGCATATAAATATAATCCTAATAAATGTAAGCCCCTCATGGAGTTTTGGGCCCAGCAAGCAAAATTAATATTTAAGAAATCGAATTCTTTATTGCCACTTCTACAAAACCATGAAGGGGTTAAAATACATTTCCATACTAAGTTTTCACAACTTTCCTCTTCTGTCCCATTTCCTCACACCCTGATGCTGTTCTACATCCCCTAGGAAACTCTTCCTCTTCCCCAGCTCAAGATACCTTTTCTCTATATTAGCACTTTATTATGTAGATTCAGTTGCCTTTTAGATGGAAGTCCTCCTTTTTCTTCTTCTTTATTTCTGTCTCTCTCTCCATTACCCAGATTACATAGCACAAAACTCAAAGAATTTGTCTGAGAAAAACAGAACTCTTTTCTTAAGGTAAGATGTCATTGATGGGGATGGTATAGGTAGCCTGTGGGTCATGGAGGCAGCAGTACTGGTAACCTGGGCAGGCAAAGACTGGATTCATTTTGGAGGTAGAGGGAGGAAGAAGGTGAATATTACAATGGTGCAATTTTTATCTTATTTCCTATTAACATGAGATCATAGTTTATATTAATTTGAAACCAACTTTTTAATGTAATGTATTACAAATATTTCTCTTTGCTATTTTTCTATAACACCGTTTTCTTTGCATAGTATCCCATAGTATAGATTAAACATTTCTCTATGGTTGTTTCCAAGTTCTTATTACTATGAACAAAGCTTTGATGAGCCCCCTCATAGCTATATCTATGTTTATATCTAAATTTTTAGAAGAGGCATTATTGGGTTCAAGGATATACCAAATGTCTAAGGCTTTTTTTTATAGTAAAAAAAAATCAGCACCAGTGTTGTGAGTCGCAAGTGAGTTTTCTTCAAGTATTCATGTTTATACCGAATACCCTTAGGATAGCTACAATCCACAGAAAATTTGGGGGGAGATTTTTGTTATAGGCTATTGTCTTAACCTTTTTGGCAGAGATTTAAACTGAAGAGGCTTTTCAGTGATACAGCAAATCTGTCATTAAATACTAGGCAGACCCAGGATCAGATAAAATTAATATGAAAGGACCTGTGTAAGAGGATGCCTTTTGAGGGTCCTGTGACAATGGTCAGGAGACCCAGGGAAGGAAAGAGACACTTGTCTGGCAGTCTGAGGCATACTCCCCACTCTCCAATGAAGAAATGAGAGAATCTGCTCAGCTTCTGGAAACTCTACCTTTTGATTTGTCTTTCTGGGATTTTATCCAGCCTTCCTTGTGCCTGCCTCCTGCCATTGAGTTTCATAATCTCATTCAGTTTGCACTATCAGTAGTAATTCTGAGTATGAAACAGACAGTGGGGAGAGGGGAAAATGAAGGGGGTGGAGAACGGAGAAGAAGGAAAGAAGCAAGGAAAGAAAGTGTTTGCCAGGCTAGGCATACTGTCATGGAAGGGAGGAAACTCGAGAAATTCTTTAGGTTGGCCATATTCAAACCCTCTCAACAGGCTCAAAGACGTTTATCTCCACAAATTGTTTCAGATAATTGTGAGAGACAGAAATCTCAACTTCAGCTGTATTAATGATTGTGAACTTCCCAAATTCTTGTATAACTTTGAGTACAAATCATACAATTTGGTACTTGCTGGCTTTGTTCTGATTTATTTCTTGAATACAAATCTTGATTCTCTAGTGACATTATAATTTATTGGTGGCCTGGATCAAATCTCCTTTGGCATCTCTCCCCAGCACACTGGGCTCACAGTGAGTATGGAGTTGTATTCAGTATCCCATTTGCTTACATGTGCATTAGGATGAAAATCTTTCATTCTCAAGATTTAAAATTTTTAATTTAACAGAAAGAGAAAAACTAGAATGTCTTCTCTAGAGCTGGAGGTGGAATTGGAATTAAACCTCAAGGCACACTGGAGGTCTGTATGGAAGAAAGACTGACTTACTCTGGGTAGAGGACAGTACAGGGTTTCCAAAGGTTTCTTCACATCCATCCTTCCTTCCATCCATCCATCCATCCATCCATTCCCTTAGCAAATATTCATTGAATATACATAATGCTCTGTAATCAAATGCTTTCTCTACTTGAGATGCTGTCTTCCCATTCTCTCTAAAGCTTCTATTTAACATCTCAGCTCAGATATTATCTTTTCAGAAAAGCTTTTTCTGATCCTATCGACAATTTTAGATGCCTCTTTTCCTATGTACCACTTTGACCTGGACATACCCCCACAAAATAAATTATAATACTGTAGTGTAAACACTTGTTTGCAGTGTGACTCTCACAGGCTATCTCTGCTACCTCTGGCACCAGTGCAGTATCTGGCACACAGCAGATACTCATAAATATTTGTGGAATAAATGAGTGAATAAATGACTATTAACATTAAATGTCAGAATGAGGCACTGGCACTGGATGCTCCCAATTTTGAGGCTTCCTTTCAGTTGCAGTCTAGGTAGACCTTACATGAATGTCAGAACAGATTTCTCCAGCAGCAGGTGGAAGCAGGGAGACCTGCACAGAAGGCAGCTGAAATCAATGCTTTCAACACAGGTGGGTTCTGAAAAACAAGCCCAACAGGTTTGTGTCAATTAGGGGTAAGTAGTTCTTTTTAGGGATCTAGAAATGAAGGCCCAGCTAAATAAGCTTCTGACTTCATGGTTCCACCTCTATGCAAATTACTTCTCAGTATCCAAATGAGTTGGCAAAAAACTTGAGTCTATATTTTATCATGGCATACCCTTCCAGGAATTTCAATAGTTGGCTATAAATCTCTGTACATGTTAACTGAGGAACTTTTCCTAGGAAAGCTTATTTTAGGTTAAGACAATGAGAATCAGAGCAACATTTATATAGCTCTATAGCTGAATAACTTTCTGTATATGTTGGTTGAATAAAACAATTCTTCTTTGCAGATACTTAAAAATTATAAACACCTGAGAAACAAGCTTCTGTAGACCAATCTGGGCCTCTAACTCCCATTGCTTATAGTGTGTTAGAAAATAGTCTGTGTTTCAAACAACAAATTTACAAACAGATTTTTGGCACCCAAGATTTGTGTGTATACTTCTCAATAACTTACAGTGGCTCTCTATTGCCACTATATGTCTAAACCTTAAACCTGGTGTTCAAAACCTTTTTATCTTCCCAGACTTATGTCCCTTGATTCCTCCAAATAACCCTGTGTTACAGCCAAACTCAACTACATGTGCTTACTAAACCTACAATGCTTCCAGCTGCTACACATTTGCTCAAGCTGTTCCCCACTTCTCTGTTAAAATCCTATGCGACCTTTGAGAATCAACTGTAACCTTTCCTAATCTCCCTCAATTAAGTATGACTACTTCCTCCTATAAATACCAAAGGTACTTTATTCCTGTATTAAAAACAAACGATGGGCTTCCCTGGTGGCGCAGTGGTTGAGAGTCCGCCTGCCAATGCAGGGGGCGCGGGTTCGTGCCCCGGTCCGGGAAGATCCCACATGCCGCGGAGCGGCTGGGCCCGTGAGCCATGGCCACTGAGCCTGCGCGTCCGGAGCCTGTGCTCCGCAACGGGAGAGGCCACAACAGTGAGAGGCCCGCGTACTGAAAAAAAAAAAAAATGGTGCCATTTATTGAGCAAATCCTACATACTGACCTTTGCACTAAGCACTTTACAAACATTGTTTAATATAATCCTCAGAACAGTTATATGGGGATAGGCATTAATTTAACATGTGCCTCTTCTGTGTTGCTCACTCTTTATCTACTGTCTGAATGCAGAGAGGGACAAGGTCCTAGAGCAAGGGTCAACAAACTACAGTCCACTGCCTGTTTTTGTAAATAAAGTTTTATTGGAACACAGCCATACTTATCTATTTACTTTTTTTTTAATATAAATTTATTTATTTTTGGCTCTGTTGGGTCTTCGTTGCTGCGCGAGTGTTTTCTCTAGTTGCAGCGAGTGAGGGCTACTCTTCGTTGAGGTACGCAGGCTTCTCATTGCAGTGGCTTCTCGTTGCAGAGCATGGGCTCTAGGCATGCGGGCTTCAGTAGTTGTGGCACACGGGCTTCAGTAGTTGTGGCTCACGGGCTCAGTAGTTGTGGCTCATGGGCTCTAGAGCACAGGCTCAGTAGTTGTGGTGCACGGACTTAGTTGCCCCGCGGCATGTGGGATCTTCCCGGACCAGGGCTCAAACCCATGTCCCCTGCATTGGCAGGCGGATTCCTAACTACTGCGCCACCAGGGAAGTCCTCGATTTACATATTGTCTCTGGCTCCTTTTGTGCTGCAGTGGCAGAGCTGAATAGTTGTGACAGAGACCATACGGCACACAAGGCCTAAAATGTTTTCTATATGTCTCTTTACAGAAAAAGTTTGCCAATCCCTGGACTAAGAGATGGTGAAAGCACATGATGGAAGGATCCTGAGTTCCCGATTAACCACGTGGAGCAGAACTCTTCATTCCCCTGCCTCGCCAACCCGCACTGAACTGCGATGGAAGTAAGAAACAAATTTTTATTCTGTTAGTATGTTAAAAGTTCTGGGTTACTTGATCTAGTAGTTAGCCTAGCCTCACTAAAGTGATGTAAATATGCTATCTCTCCAGGACAGCAATCAAATGATTCCTCTTTCTATGATCCAGGAATATGTGAAGTTTGTTGCTGATTTCTTCTATTGACTTCTGATGCCTTTTAAAAATTACAAATGAATATAAGAAAAATTCTAGGACTTCAAATTAGGATATGCTTCACAAAATAACTTCCACAAACGCCATGGAAACTGAGTTGCTAGTGATTTAACTAAGTAAATAAACACCATAGGAAAAAAGATCCCAACAATTTCTGAGGCATGTACTTAGCTGGTGTTTGAGTGGGGAAGGTCAAACTGAGAAAATCTGTGAAGCTCTTCTACATGCCAGGTCCCTCCAGAGTTAGAGGAACTGAAACTAAAAAGCAGATATTTATTTGATCATAGCTTCTCTCTTGGAAGAGCAGTTTGTTACATCTTTTTATTCCTTTAATGAAAAATGCTAAGGAAAGGAACCCAGAATGAGATAAAGATGAACTTTCCCATGATCTCTGGCATATTGAAAGTGACTGCAGTTCCTATTGGGAATTTGAATTAAGTTAAGGGCCATTATCAGCTTATCTTTGGACTATATTTTTTTTGGAAGGAGAGTAGCCTAGTCGGTAATCTACACATTCTCCAGCAGTGGCCATTTGAGTTCCTTGCCCATTGCCTTCCTTAGGATCATGGGAGGAAGATGTTTATCCTCCTGTGGTTGTTGTTTCTTTGCTTTAACAGAACATAGTGATCTTGGAACAATAAAGCTGGTTATAGATTAACTGATCCTAACTTTTCAGTTTTGCAGAACTATCAAAGTTCAAGTTGGATAACTATTGCTCAGATTATTTATGAGGGCCCTACCCAAGTATTTTCCATGCAAGGTACAAGCATAAGTGTGTACTGACAGTAGTGCGTCTTTCCTGCTACACTCCCATGCATCTAGACTGGGGATGGCAAATTGACATCCACAGTCCACATTCCTCCTGCAGACATGCTCTCTTTGGTCTGCACAGTGTTTTAAAATCAGAATGACTGCACACAAAAGTCAAGGTTTGAACTTCTCTTAAAAATTAGGACAGCCTAAAAATACTGGGCCTGCATTCCTGTATACCAATAATAATTTAGAGCTAGAATTATATGCACGTTCCAGCTGGATGTGGTTCCCAACACTCCGTCTTATCTTGGTTCTGACCTGCCTCAGCCTTTACATTACCTGCCCAGCTCCTGTTGTCACTGGAGTTCCTGGCTCTCACTCCAGGGTTCCTTGCTGTCTCCTCTGCTTATCTCAATTGTTTTAAATAGAAAGACGGCTGGACTTGGAGTCAGATAACCTTGATAGGCATCTTAGATCTACCATTTTGTGACTCTGGGCAAGTCATTTGATATCTCTAGTCTCCTTGTTTATAAAATGCCTGACGCAAAAGATGGAATGTTTTTCAGATTAGCCAAGGTAATGCATGAAAAAAATGGCCTTGGTTTCAGTTGCTTACCTTCTCCTACAAGACCATTGCCTCAGTCTCCACCTTGGTAACCCTGCATCCAGTCTCTTCACTCCTCTGTTCCATGGTTTTTAATGTTTCATTTACTCAAAAGCATGTTGAGCACCTACATGTTGAGCACCTACTCTGGCACTGGGCTGGGGATTCAACGGTCAGTGAGAACAGACTCAGTCACTATCTTTATGAAACTTACAGCCTTAATGCGGGAGGCAGACATAAATCAAATAATCATACAGATAAATGTAAAACTGTAATTGGGGCAACTCTATGAAGGAGATGAACTTGGCATTAAGAGAACATATGATGGGGCCCTTGATGAGGCCAGGGAAGTCAGACAAGGCTCCCGAGATCTAAAGGATAAGGAGTTGTACAATTGAAGAGGGTTTAGAAGAATATTCTAGGCAGTGGGAAAAGCATGTATAAAACCTCTGTGGGGGGGCTTCCCTGGTGGCGCAGTGGTTGAGAGTCCGCCTGCCGATGCAGGGGACACGGGTTCGTGCCCCGGTCCAGGAAGATCCCACATGCCGCGGAGCGGCTGGGCCCGTGAGCCATGGCCGCTGAGCCTGCGTGTCCGGAGCCTGTGCTCCGCAACGGGAGAGGCCACAACAGTGAGAGGCCCGCGTACCGCAAAAGAAATAAAAATAAAAATAAAAATAAAAGCTCTGTGGGGGAGGAACATGGAAGGCATGAAGCACTAGAAGAGATCCAGTGGGTCAGGTTTAGAGGGAACGAGGAAGAGTGGGAAACAGACAACTCGGGGGAGGTAGGGATCAAATGGCATTGTAGGCCATGCTTAGGAGCTTAATCTTTATCTTAAGAGCAGTAGGAAAGCCGTGGACAGTTTAAGCAGGGGGCAGGTAAAACATGATCAAATTTGCTTTACGAAAAGGTAACTCTATTTGTAGGGTGGAAATCAGATGGAAGGAATATCAGGTTGACTCATATGAAGTTGCCACATGCAGACTATTTGTCCTATAAGATGGCAATTTCATATGATTCCACCTGATAAAGTGGATGCAGGGTAAAACAGATAGGAGGCTAGCAAGAGATGATTAATGGCTTGGACTAGGATGGGGCATTGGAAATGGAGAAAAATGGACAGATCTGATAGATATTTAGAAGGTAAAAATCAGTGAGCCTTAGTGATGGTTGGTGCAGGGTATCAAGGACAACTCCCAGACTTGTGTGCCTTAGTGGGAAGTGGTGCCATTCATGAGTAGGGTGCTTTGGCAGATGACCAGGTTTGGTAAGCAGGGACGATTCCACATTGAGTTCAAAGTGCCTTTGCAACAATCCCAAGGAGATGAACTTTGAAAGTGTCCCTACAGAAATATCTTGCCTTGGCTTTAGCTGGACTGCTGGGGGGATGAATGACCCTAGGCTATGTTAAACCATCAGCTAGAGGTTCCACATTATGAATGTTTTATAAATTAAGGCCCCAGACCTGTGTGGCTCAGAGTTTTGATTTTCACAGGTAATTATTTTTACCCCTCTCAAAACCCCAAGCAGATAATGTGTTTATGCAGGGAGTTCAGTTCTATTCTTTCCCTCCTTTGGGCCTGAACTCACATTTTTTTTTTTTTTCTGTAGGTGTTAGAAGTCTAGCTCCCTTGCCCCAGGGGGTCCATAACTCCACCTGAAACTCCTGTGGCCTCCTCCTGATATCAGCTCATATTTGTTCCTCTGACTTGATTTCATGCTATTCTTGGCACTTGAAAATTCCTTTTTTTAAAAATCAAACTTGGTTACATGGAAGGTATTTTTTGTCACATTGTATCTAGTATTTCTATGTGGTTATGTGGCAAGGGCCCTATTTGGGTCAGCTCAGTGGGCTGGGTGGTCACAAATGGTCCAGGTAATTTTCTATACATATTTTTAGAATTATTTTATAATGAAGTATGACATGCTATTCTGCCATTTGACATAAGTATACATCTCTTGTCACAAGAGAGGAAAATCTTGCAGAGTGGTTGCCATCTGGCATTGGGCTTCAAGCTTATAGAATATGAAAATTTGTATATAACCTGGGTCCTGAGCTTGAATTCCAATGCTAAAGAGCAGGTAGTTTGCAGGAGCCCAAGAAGGACATTTCTGATCCCTTACCACAGTGTATGGCACCCGGGAGTTGCTGAAGAGACGTCTATATAATTGAAAAGGAATTGAAAAAATTTTAATTGGAGGAGATGGGAATTCTTGGCATATCCTTCATGGTGTAATAAAAATCCTGGGATTAGGACAGAGAGATGTAATCAGGATGTTTTTTCAAGACCCAGAAAGATTTGTAGTCTCAATATAGCATCCATCTTACTGTTCCCTGGCATCTAATCTATTCATAAAATGTAGATGACAACAGTGCTATCTCTGGTTCTTAGATTACATGTTTATGGATGATTCATTTAAATTCAAATATCATATACTAGTTATTTACTATGTGCAAAGGTTTGTTTGTTTGTTTTTCTTTCTAGGTTCTATGAGGTATAAAGTGATGACTAAGACCCAGGGTCTACCCTCAACTCCTTTATAGCTTAATGGTAGGGGGTGGGGACAAAAGCATACAATTAAAATAAAAATAACTAGCCCTTATCAAATGCTTTCAGTATGCCAGACACTGCGCTAAGAATTTTACATGGATTAGCTCACTTAACACTATGAAGTAGGCTGTTATTGTCTTTATTTTGTCAGTGAGGGAACTGAAGCACAGATAGGTTAAGAAATGTATACAAGGTCACATAGCAAGAAAGACAATGAGTCGGGATTGAAACCCAATCATTCTGATTTCAAATGTCAAGAGTTCAAATATTCTGCTGTATGGCAGCCCAAATAATCCATGTTAGAAGATGTTCATACCTAACAGATGTTGAAGCTCAGGCTGAGAGCACAAAGGAAGTGTTGGGGAAAACTTTATAAAGAAGTTTATTTTTCCATGGTCTTGAAGAATGAGTGGCATTTTGACAGACAGTGATGAACGAAGAGGGTCTAGGGGTAGGAAGTTGTTGAGCAAAGGCAGAGGGCACAAGAAGGCACCTTGGCATGTTTGGGAAACAGCAAATAAACAGTCCAACATGGCCAAGTATGGGCTGTTTGTGTGAGATAATGCAGGAAAGGAGAGGTAGATGGGACTTGAATTTCAGATAAAGGACTTCAGAACAGGAAGTGGGGAGGGGTGTGCAGCATTCTTCTCATTGTTGGTCATAAATAACGTAAAGCCCATGAACAATTGATGCTTCCAGAATTGACTTGGTCTACTTTCATTTGAGAGCAGAAGTGGAGAAAAAAAAAAATTGGAGGACTTCAGAGGTTTTAAAATCTGCTCTGAGGTTCAAAGGCATGACATATACACACTGCTATATATAAAATAGATAACTAATAAGGACCTACTGTAGAGCACAGGGAACTCTACTCAATACTCTGTAATGATCTATATGGGAAAAGAATCTGAAAAAGAGTGGATATATGTATAACTGATTCACTTTGCTGTACAGCAGAAACTAACACAACATTGTAAATCAACTATACTCCAATTAAAAAAAAAAAAAGACTTCTTAGCCTGGGGGCCCTGGACTCATGAATAGGCTTCAGGGGGCCTGGCACCTCAGGAAATTGTGGGCAAAGTTTTGTGTTGCATGAACATATATGCTTTATGTCTAGGGAGGTGGTCCATAAGATTCATCACTTTCTCTAAGCATTTATGGTCAAATAAATATTGCAAATATTTATCATCCTTAGACCTTATGATGGTCTAAGGAGAGAAAGTCAGCAACGATCTCAGTGGGGCCTTCCTCGGAGTCAGGAACTAGAACCAGTGTCCTATTGTGTATCCTGAAACTTTGAGATTCTGCAGAAGTCAAAACTGAGAGTTTGAATTCCCCACTGATAAGCAAAACTGACCACAGAAATATCATCACCATTAATCAGTAGAGGCCTGCCTTGTGTCAGCCTCTGCCCCAGGATTGCAGATTATCTTGGTTAGCAGTCCTAACCAGGAAGGTATTAGGTAAAGCAAACCTCATTGTAAAAGTGGCAATAGGAACTGGGTCACTTTTGAGCTTCTGCCCCTGGATGTTTACAAGGGTAATAGGAAGCTATAATTTCCAGGCAGATGACAGCTGTCTGGAAGGATTTCTACCATTGCACTTTTAACCCAACCCACCGGAGTCACTCAACAGTAAAACAGCCTTGACAATTGGCAACTTGTGGGCCAGGCCTATGAGAAAACCTTTCATTTCCTCCTGTTTGCAAAGCTTGCCCAGCAGGCCCTGCCATCAATGACACCAGCTGAGGCGACTGAGGGTGGGAAGCCAGAAATGTCAGTGATGAAAACAAGGTTTCCAGGTAAATCCTTTGGTTTGCAGAAATAGCTGTGGTGGAGGCTGCTTTGGTCATTAGTGTTGTGATTTATATAATGATACTCTTTGATAAAGAGAAACAGAGTCCTGTGTGTATTAGTCATGATTAGGACTGTCTGCAGGTGACAGAAAACTGAAGACAACAGTGGCTTAAACATGATAGATATTGATATCTCACTCATGTAAACCAATCTAGAGTTGGGTAATCTGGGACTGGTTTGGCAACTCCATGATCAGCAGGAAACCAGGTTGCCTCTAGTTTATTCCTTCCTCAAACCTAGGGAGCTACTGGCTCCTCAACCTCCAGCCTGGAGGAAGGAGAAAGAGGGGAAGAAAGGAGCCCCGTCTTTTTTTTTTTTTGCGGTATGCGGGCCTCTCACTGTTGTGGCCTCTCCCGTTGCGGAGCACAGGCTCCGGATGCGCAGGCTCGGCGGCCATGGCTCACGGGCCCAGCCGCTCCGCGGCATGTGGGATCTTCCCGGACCGGGGCACGAACCCGCGCCCCCTGCATCAGCAGGCGGACCCTCAACCACTGCGCCACCAGGGAAGCCCAGGAGCCCCCTCTTTTAAGGACACTTCCTCAGAAGTCTCAATTCCATATACATCCCATTGTCCAGAACACAATGGCTGAAACTAGTGATGAAGATGGTTGGAATGTAGTCTTCAATACGGGCGTCCAAGTGTCCAGTGAAATATTGGGGGGCCTATTCCGTACATACATATATGGACAATTAGATGTCTCTTACAGTGTCCTCAGAAAAGATGGAATGTTTTGATGCTGTTTTGATAGCTCTAGAGACCTGGATACTCCTCTATTTATTTAGGTTATTTAGTTAGTTCTCCTCCTGCCATGAAAGGCACCTTTAAATAAATAGCATCCTTTATTTTTGTTAGCAGGAGTGTGAGAAGCAAGATTTCTCCATTCACTCACTCATTCATTCACTCATTCATTCAGGTATCAGTACTGTCATGGCAGAGATGGTCAGCTATTCACCAGATTTATGCCTCCTATTCAAAGCATAGAGTTGCTCCTGGGAAGTGGTTGTCCAGCCAGGGGCTAGACTTACCCTGTACCATAGAGGTGGGCCCATATGACCAGCTTTTGCCAATGGAATGTCAGCAGAGGAGATGCATCCCTTCTGGGAGGAGGTGGTTAAAAAACAAGCATGCTTTCTTCATCTCCTATTTTCCTACCTGCCTCTGGAAGCAAGGGACCCTGAGGCCTATCAGACAGCAGAGCCACAGGTGGAAGGAGCCTGGGCTCCAGAATCACCCCAGGAAAGCTGCCCACCAAATATGCACACTGGACTGTTACATGAACAAGAAATAAACTTCTATCATCTTAAGCTTCTAGTATGAGGGTGTTCAGTAAGTAGCCTGCTCTGACACAACACTAGGTTGAGGGCTCAGCTCTCACATCAGATAGAACTAGATTCCAATGCCACGTGCAGTACTTACTAGCTGTGAGATTTCAGGTAATTTCTACTAATCTCTCTGACATTTATAAAATGTGGCTTAATAATAGTACATACCACATACAATATTTTTTTGGTGAGAGGCTAGCACCTATTAAATGCATCATACATGTTGGTTTTTATTCTTATAATCACATCTTGTTGAGTTCCTCCTTTTCTATTCTATTAGGGTAGCTTTTGCTAATTTAGGGAGCAATCAAAAAGTTTGGGCTCTCTCACTTAGGTGGCCCTCCAGGTTGTGGGTCTCTCTGCTGATGGTCATCAGTGATTCTGCACAGAAGATGTCGCATTCCCCAGCTACTCTGTAGTAGGCAGAATAATGGCCCAAAGATGTCCATGTCCTAATCCCCGGAACCTGTGAATGTGTTGCTTTACGTGGCAAAAGGAATTTTGCTGATGTGATTAAGTTAAGGACTGACAGATGGGGAGATTATCATGGATTACCAAAGTGGGCCCAATGTAATCACAAGGGTCCTTAAAATATGGGAGAGGGAGACAGAGAGTCAGAGAAGGAGATATGATGATGGAACAGACATTAGAGTGATGAGGTTGCTAGCTTGGAAGATGAAAGAAGACCATGAGCCAAGGAATGCAGGCAGCCTCTAGAAGTTGGAAAAAGACAGGGAATGGACTCTCCCCTAGAGCCTTAGAAGGAACACAGCCCTGCCAAACCCTTCATTTTAGCCCAGCAAGACCCACATCAGACCTCTATCCTACAGAACTGTAAATAATAAACGTATATTGTTTGTCCTTAAGTTTGTAGTAATTTGTTACAGCAGCAATAGGAAGCTAATGCATACCCTACCCCTAACATGCTTTGTTGCAAGGTTCATGTGAATTTCTATTTTTTTTTTCATCTTGGAATATAATTGCTTTACAATGTTGTGTTAGTTTCTGCTGTACAACAAAGTGAATCAGCTGTATGTATACATATATCCCCATATCCCCTCCCTCTTGCCTCCCACTAGCTACCTATTTTACATTTGATAGTGTATATATGTCAATGCTATTCTCTCACGTCATCCCAGCTTCCCCTTCCCCCACTGTGTCCTCAAGTCCGTTCTCTACATCTGCATCTTTATTCCTGCCCTGCCACTAGGTTCCTCAGTACCGTTTTTTTATATTCCATATATGTGCGTTAGCATACGGTATTTGTTTTTCTCTTTCTGACTTCACTCTGTATGACAGACTCTAGGTCCATCCACATCATTACAAATAACTCAGTTTCATTCCTTTTTATGTTTTATTGAAGCAGGAGGGAAAATCTCAGAAAGGAGTCACAGTGCAAGAAGGACAAAGGCCAGGGTGGGGTGGCTAACATGAACTTTCCTTTGTATCATACAAGGAAAGGTACTTCAAGACTTGGGCTTTCCCGAGGGGGCTATCCCCAACCCCCCAAGGATGCTCCTCAATTTCTGGCCAGGCTCTCCATCTTTGTTTTGTGTCATGGACACTTCATGGCACCCCTTCCCCAGCCCTCCCACTGCAAGCTGTGAGCCTGCCAAATCCCATACTAAGTGCCCTTTAAGTAAGAACATGTCTCCTATTTCCCTATTGGCAGGGCTCTGGCTTTGAACTTGAGCAATAGTGGATCCCATTCTTGTAGTGAGAGCTTTGGGATGTTTCTGCCCCTCCCACCCCTAGACCAGGGAGCACCATAAAAGGGACACACTGACTCTGTGTGTGTGTGTGTGTGTGTGTGTGTGTGTGTGTGTATTGAAATTCACATAAGCCATTTTAAATTGTACAATTTAATGGCATTTAGTACATTCATAATGTTGTGCAACCATCACCTCTATCCAGTTCCAAAACATTTTCTTCACCCCAATTAAGTAGTTCCAATTAAGTAGTCACTCCCCAAGTGCCCCTTCCTCCCAGGCCCTGGCAGCCACCATCTGCTTTATGTCTCTATGGATTTATTTTGGAAATTTCAAATAAATTGAATAAAACAATAATACAATGTATGGCCTTTTGTGTTTGGCTTTTTCCACTTAGCTTAATGTTTTTGAGGTTCATCCACATTGTAGAATGTATCAGTACTTCAATTCCTTTTCCTGACCAAATAATATTCCATTGTGTGGCTATACCACTTTTTGTTTATCCATTCATCCATTTATGGATACTTGGGTTGTTTCCCCATTTTGGCTATTGTGAATAATGCTGCTATGAGAATCCGTGTATGAGTTTCTCTTTGAATACCTCTTTTCAATCCCGCATGGACCTGTGTTTTCATATCTCTAGGGTATGTTCGAAGGAATGGAATTACTGGGTCACCCTGGCCTTTGATACCTGCTTATTTTGTTGTCAAAGATAAATGTCTCCAGCACCACTAAATTACTTATTTTCAGGATCTTCTCTAGGTGGAAAGTGTGTACGGGGGCAGAGGGGGATGCTAATTTCTCTACCACATTGCTATTATCAAGCATGTTATCCCATGCATCTTTGTAGCCAAAGTGCTACCATGTGCTAAATTAATGGTGACCTGGAAGTGACGGCTATAGGCTGCATCAGAACCCAAGACACCTTCCGTCACACTCTGACACATTAAGCAGGTTACTTATACATTCACTGTCTAACTCCTTTACTGACTATATGAGTTCCACAAGGGCAGGGATTTGGTATGTTTTGTTCATTTCTGTATCCCGAGTGCCTGTGACAGTGCCTGGAACAATGAACACATGAACATTTGGGAGGTCTGACCAGCAATGTTCTCTGATTCAATGTCCTGTCTCTCCTTGAGGTCCCAATCCTAGTAGCTGGGTCTGATACCCAGACGGAGGG
Source organism: Physeter macrocephalus (assembly GCF_002837175.3). Lineage (NCBI taxonomy): Eukaryota > Metazoa > Chordata > Mammalia > Artiodactyla > Physeteridae > Physeter > Physeter macrocephalus. The sequence continues at coordinate 47,497,495 of NC_041222.1, read as the reverse complement.
TAAGACTCATATCCAGGAACTCTTTAAATGGCACCTTTGTATCCATTTTTCCTTTCAAGACTCAAAAATACCCTGGAGGTGTACAGAGTAGGTATTCTTTTGTCACTTTGAAGATGAAGAAAATGATGATCAAAGTCATTAATTTGTGTCAAATAACTCAACTAGTGGGTGGTGTCAAAGGAAGGTAAGGGTGGTGTAGTAGTTTCCTAGGACTGCGGTAACAAATTACCACAAACTGGGTGAGTTGAAACAACAGAAATTTATTCTCTAACCATCCTGGAGGCCAGAATTCTGAAATTAAGCTGTCAGCAGGACCATGCCCACTCTCAAGACTCTAGAGGAGGACCTTGCTTCCAGCTTCTGGTGGCTCCAGGCTTCCTTGGCTATGGCAGCCCAGCTCCAATCTCTGCCTCTGTCTTCACATGGCCTTCTCCCCTGTGTCTCTGTCTGTCCTTTCTGTCTCTTATAAGGACATTCATCGTTAGATTTAGGGCTCACACTAAGCCAGGATGATTAATCTCAGGATCCTAAACTTAATTCACCTGCAAAAACCCTTATTCCAAAGAAGGTCACATTTTGAGGTTCAGGGAGACACATCCTTTGGAGGCCACCACTGAACTCACTGCAGGTGGGTATCCCAGTGAGAATGTCTCCTGATTGAGCTCTTTTTCAGTGGGAGCCTGATCTGCACTCCAGGCTTCCCAAACTGTGTGCATGTAACTGGTTCCTTGAGACAGTAGGTGTTGTGAAAAAGAGGGCTGCAGGCAAATGAGTTTGGGAAACTCTGAGTTAAAGCTAGGCAGGAATTTTTACTGCAGGATTTCTCAGACTCTTTAATGGGCTAGTATTCACTGTAAATCTTCGCGAGAGGAAAACATATGGAGCACTCTTCAAATTCCTTTGATCTGGAAATCCTTTGAAAAAAAGTGTAATGGAGAACAATGGAGCTCTCACAGGGTGAGGCTGCCTGGAATATACGTGGGAAGCGATGCTCCTCTCTTTCTCTTCCTTTTCTCTTGGGGGGACTCCATTCCTAGGAGAGGTCCCATCAGAAATGGTATAAATCACCCCAGAGAGGCTAAAGTCAAGCGGCATGGAAACGATCAAAAATATAATGCCAGATGTATTCTTTCCATCAGTAAATGTCTAATTAAAAAAAGAAAAATCTACCAACTGCCTAAAAATCCCATATGATTGTCATAGTGATCATGCATCCCTTAGTGGACCATATTGGAAGTTTGAAGATATTTGCTAGGATTATGTTCCTGTTAGGAATCTATTGCCTAGTGCCACGTGTGCCTATTCTAATTAGAAAGGCAGAGTTGTAGAGCTGCAAGAGGTCTTAGAAATAATCTCTTCTAACCCAGTAATTTTACACATTAGGAAACAGAGGCCCAGAGAGACAAAACAGTACCGTGTAGAACCTGCTCAAGTTCACCCAGAGAACCAGGTGCAGAGCTAGTTCTGGAACTTACATCAACTGATTTCAAGTCCAAGGTTCCTTCTGCTACCCCGGGCTTCTTTTAAAATATTGCTGTAGAAGGAATTTTACACTGATGTTTCACTGGAAATTTAAGGATTTGGGGATATTCTTATAACTGAACTTTTTGCCAAAAGTCCTTTTACCTCACCTCTGGATTTGAGGAAATACTTCTGACATTTATTGTCTTTACTCAAGATGCAATTTATTTTTTCTTTAAGATGCATGATTTTACAGTGGGTTAGGTCTATTGTCTGACCACAGACTTAAGTGGAGATATAGACTGTATAGGAAAGAGATTAGCAACACTTTATAAGAGATGTCAAACTTTCACTGATTTTCTTGTGACATTTTAAGTATGTGTGTGTGGGACGCTATGAAAAAGAATAAAGCAACTGAAGGTTTAGAAGTATCTGGAAAGGTAATCTGATAGGAGGAGTTGGTCCACTTTTCAATAAAAATGGTTCCATGTGCCCTTTATGGCATTTGTGCAGTAATTTAGCCCACACTTATTATAGGGCATAGGGCTGAATGTTCAATGACCTTGTGATATCCCCTGAAATTATTAGTTTTAAAAAAATAAATCCTTTATATGAGCTTGTTTCATAGCCACTGGGTAGGATTTTTGTAGATTTTAATAAGTTATAAGTGATGTCGTAGAGGCTGCTCACAGACAGGAGCTTTGATGCCATTTTTTCATTAGGAAAAAGTGATTCTCCTAAAGGTCAATGTAATAGGGTCAAACAAGTAGCTTTCCCTGGATCCAGCTGGGAAAAAATGTGAAGATGTGTGGAGTAGAACTCTTGTACCCACCGGCAGGCTTTGGAAGGTAAAAGTGAGATGCATTTTAGAGGCAAATAGTTGCTGTTCCCCAATCCCTATAATAGAGAGGTTATTTCACTGCTGCAGGCCTCTCAAAATCAGGGGTGTGGGCTCCATGATATCAGGGGTGTGGGCTCCATGATATCAGGTGAAACATAGTTGTGGATCCTCTCCAGGAATGAGGTGGGACCTCTGATTACAGCAACTTTTTGTCTGAAAGGCAGACTTATGAATTGGTCTAGGAAGGCTCAGGGTTGTTCAGAGGTAAAAAGGTGCCGCCCTCTGCCTTCGGTACTCCACATGTGGAGAATCTGGACATGGCATATATGAGGGCCCTTGATATACATCCCCAGTGCTGTTTCTGACCACTTGTGTCCATCTCATACCCTTGGCCACCCCAAATTTCCTCTTCTAATTCCTGTGATTTGTTTCTTTCTCCAAAAAGCAGGGCATGGCAGGGAAACAATTACTACTAACTCAAGGGAACTGAGAGTTTACTTGTTTTTGTCTCAGGTCCTGTGTCCTGTCAGTAAAATTCCTCCCCCAGATATCCTCCTCCAGGTCTCAGCATGACTTGTGTCCTCCGAGAGACCTTCCCTGTCCCCTTAGATGTCCCATAGCACCTCTTGGAATTTGCTCTTTATCTCATTACCCTGGTTCATTTTCTTCAGGGCTCTGCTCTCTAACAGAAATCATCTCGGTTATGTATTTCCTTATGTGTGGTTGGCTCTGACTTCTTCCACTAGACTGGCAGGCACAGATGCTGTATCCCCAGAGCCCACAAAGGGCCTGGCACAGGAGAGATGGAAGCAGAATCTAGGTGGGTCCCACTAGACTAGAAACTGGGGGGTTAGGGGGCATGTCTGCTACTATAAGGCATCTCTCACACCTAAACTTTTTAAAAGAGCTCTTAGTACTGTTTTCAATTATATATTGGTGTGATTATTTCTCTAAGGCCTATCTCTCTTACTAGGGCAAGGATTCATAACCATTTTGTGCCAAGATACATTTTGGTATCTGGTGAAGCTTATGGACCCCTTCTCAGAATACTGTTTTAAAATGCATCAAGTAAATATATAGGATTATAAAGGAAACCAAATATTGAAGTAAAATCATCAAAATATTAAAGTATAAATTTGCAATATAGTTACATGTGCTTCTTCATTAAGTGACACATTAAATAACAAAACCGACCATAATTTTTAAGTGGTGATGAGCATAATCCATTTTTTGAGATGTCTGCAAAAACTGTAATGTGAGATAAAAATGTCTGTGATTTCTACTGGTGACAAAAGCATAGGTACTTTTAATACTGCTGTGTTTTGTTGCCTACATGCATGATTAAATCAAATGCTAAATTTCAGTTAGAGATTAGTGAAAATAAAGATGTAATTCTTCCCATTTAAGCTCACCAATTCCCTGAAGTCTTTCCACAGATTTGGGGGGATAGGCGTGAGTGGGGAAGGGTCCATGGAGCCCAAGTTAAGAATTTCTGCACTAAAAAATATCAGTTAAGTTTGTTTCGCCATTTTAACCCTAGTCCCTAAGGCACAGTAGTAGATACTCCTTATATATTTGTGGAAGGAAAGAAAGAAGGAGAAAAGGAAAGAAGGAGGGAAGGGCAGTCTTCTTTGCATCTGACACTTTTTGGTGTTTGCTTGCTGAATTAATGAATGAATGGATCCTGTAGGCAGGGCACTACCCTTAATAAGCTAGTCCTTAATAAATGAGAGTACCCCTTTCCCGACCTGTTCCAAATAACAATTGTATTTTGGGTAAGGTCCTTTGCATACTACTGAAACCCACTGAGTGCCTCACCCATAGGTGACACAAAATACATACTTGAATGATAAAATGCCTCTTTGACTGAGATAACCCCTACACTGTGAATTATCAGGTATGATGCATCAGTGCTTTGAGACTTCTATCAGACCAATCAGCTTTCCCCTTGGGCTGCCTTGGGTTCCATTTCCTGTCAGCAAGTTCAGAGCTTCTGAGGCCATGGCCCTTTTATCATGACAGCACCCGTGAGTTGACACTAGCCACCACCACCAGTCCCCCACCCCTGGTGAGTCATCTTGGAGGGACCTTTTTCCTGCTTCATGAGAAGAGAAGGCCCATGGGGACAGCAGGCTCACTAGGAATCTGGCTCTATCATCTGACAGAGATTACTTCAGGCTCTCATGAATATCAGCTGGAAAGATCAGTGCTGTGGATTACTGCTCTCACTGACAGGACTTTATGAAAACTCAGGGCTAGTGGAGATGAAATCTAATTCTTTATTCAACGCTTCAAAACCAAATCCTAATATATCAGCATCAGAGATGCCAACATGCATCTCTTGGTAGCAGACACTTTTTGAAAAGTTTGGAATGCTTTCTAAGACAGTTAAGGACAAATGAATATTTATGAAAGTGCTACAAAAATGAAGGGCCTATTTCTTTTTTTTTTAAACATCTTTATTGGAGTATAATTGCTTTACAATGGTGTGTTAGTTTCTGCTTTATGACAAAGTGAATCAGGTGTACATATACATATATCCCCATATGTCCTCCCTCTTACATCTCCCTCCCACCCTCCCTATCCCACCCCTCTAGGTGGTCACAAAGCACCGAGCTGATCTCCCTGTGCTATGTGGCTGCTTCCCACTAGCTATCTATTTTACATTTGGTAGTGTATATATGTCCACGCCACTTGAAGGGTCTATTTCTTAGTAGGGGAAAGATAAACAGCTTGGGAAATAAGCGGCAATAAAAGTGGCTATAAAAACTAGACCTTATGCATGGACCTGCTTTATTGTAACTGCACAGTGGAATCTTTCTATGTTATCACACAGATCAAATAAATGTGCTCCATGTTCCCTCACGCATCCTACCCTCAAATCGATTGACTTGCTCAACACAATACTAGGCAGTGACTAACTGTAACTTCCTTGAATCACAAAGCCCTATGAGGGACTTCCCTGGTGGTCCAGTGGTAAAGAATCTGCCTTCCAATGCAGGGGACGCAGATTCGATCCCTGGTCGGAGAACTAAGATCCCACACGCCGCGGGGCAACTAAGCCCACATGCCACAACTACTGAGCTTGCGTGCCTCAACTAGACCCTGAGTGCTGCAAAACTACAGAGCCGCCGTGCTCCGGAGCCCACGCACCACAACTAGAGAGAGAAAACCTGCATGCCACAGCTAGAGGGAAGCCCACGCGCCACAATGAAAGATCCCGCGTATATCGCAACTAAGACCCGGTGCGGCCAAAAAAAAAAAAAAAGATTAATAAAAAAACCCAACACCCTACGAGTAATGGTTTGGGGCTAGAGATGCTTATCCAGCTATATAATCATCAAATTATCTTTCCTCTCTTTAAGTTTGTGGGGTGTGTGCTTTCTCAGATAACATGGTCAGGATAAGGGAATATGGATTAAGCAGTGGAAGAAAGTGAACTTCCTGAACTCCATAAAATTCCTGGTCTATCTGCAAATGTGGCAGTGGACTTGTGGATTCATGATCCCCAAACTGCTTCTTCCTCTCCATGTGGGGTCACTGGTCTCCTGTTTGATGATTCCTCAAATCTATGGCTTTCCATCCTGGAAAAACCACTGCCCATTAGAATCACCTGGGAGTGATTTTTCAAAATTACCACACATGCCTGGGCCCTACTCCAGGCATTTTAAAAGCTCCCCATGTGACTGCACTGAGCAGCTAGGGTTCAGAACCACTGCTCTAAAATCTCCACCAACTACTCTTGATGACTTCTGTTCAGATCCCTGTACATGGCCCTCAGCCCACTCTCCTGTTTGAAAGAGATTAGCAGCTGTTCAAACTAGATGAGCATCAACTAGATGCTCAAACTAGATGAGTCTTTTTCTCTGATGTAATCAGGAAAATTGAACTTTTGGGAGAGAAAGTGACAAAGAGACTCCCATATTTGAGGTCAGAAAGCAATACTCCTGGACTTCATCAATTGGGTCTCCATCTCCCTTTCTAGCTTTGTCTTGAGTTGACTGTGCACCATACTCTACCTTTCGTTCCACCACACAGGGCGGCAACCTGTTCCCTGAAGAAGTCCGGAATGTTTCCACCTCTTGCCCTGGCTCATACTTCTCCTCCTACATACAATGCCTTCCTCCTAATCTCCACCATTTGAAATCCTACTCATCCTTAAAGATCCAACTCAAATACTACCCATGAAGGCCATTCTTTCTTCAAGGCCTGAATCAGCATCTTTTGCCAATATGTTTTTATAATACCATTTTGTATTTGTATTTTAGCCTTTTCAAAATTCTTATATAGTCCTTTCTAATTATTAGTTCAGAAAGTTTTACTAGAGCAAATCCTATAACATCCTCTTTTTAACCTTCTCATTTGGGCAGCATTGTGATTTGCGTAAGGTTATAGTCTACATGATTGTCTCTCCCACCTGAGTACAGTGACCTCAATAGTTAAAGCTAAGTTTCTTTCCTACAATAAACATTTGTGGAACTTAAAAACCTGTTTCAGTATTCTCTAGCATAGTTTAAGGTTCAGGGTGGCTTATTCAAAGGACATCTGGCTATACCCAGTCCATTTGTTCAGGATGGCTCATGAGTGACTGTTAAGTCTTGGTAAGAAGACTGAGATGTCCACCCAGTGGTTCTCAGCCAGGTGGTCCAATCCTAAGTGGGCTTTGGAAATATGTGGCTTTCATAAAACCTGGAGGTGTTATAGGTATTTAGTGGGCATGAGCCAAGAATGCTACCTGCTTTGCAATGTGTAGAAAAGCTTGTACAAAATGAGTTGTTCCATTAAAAATACCAATGGTTCCCCAAACCTACACCCATCCTAGCAGATTCTAACCAATCCACATTATAAACTACTTAAAAAGCAGAAACAAAACCCAACGTGGTTTGGAGAAATGAAAGAGGCTCATAAAACTCACTCTGAAATCACATGAAAAGTGTCCTGGGCATATTATCAGACAAACAAAGAAAGCTTGATGGTATCTGGTTGGTGAAATAGGAATTCTCACATTCTGTAGGTGAGAGTGTAACATGATGTAACCTTTCTGAGGATAATACTTATCAATATTTAAAACACACATTCCTTTAGATCTAGCAATTTCACTGCTAGGAATTTATCCTGTAGATATATAAAGGCTCAAAGGTGCATGAACAGGGATGTTCATTACAACGCTGGTTGCCATCACAAAAAAGTGAGAACAATCTATATGTCCATCAATAGGAGGATGGTTAAATAAGCATTGGCACATCCATATGATGGTATGTAAGCATATGGAATGAGTGCCAAGTTATATTAAGTAGAAAAAAGTGAAGCCAAGGGATACATGATATGATCTCTATTTTTCTTCAAAGTATATACATGTACTTACATACATATATACACACACAGAATATATATATATTCACTTTGCATGGTTCTGATATAAACAAATTTTGTTACCATGGGTGAGTTAAATAACACCAGTCCCACAACAACATGATTTCAGTTTTAGTTACCAAGGTATATTAACTGAGTCATTGGATAAAGTACAAACTTTGTTGCTACCTCTTCAATCCACAAATCATTACATAAATAATAGACACACACCATGTTCTGTGACTACTCACTAAGACTTCCTTCGATGTCTGTTGGCGATAAGTCACTGAACATTTGTTATCAGTTCACAAACAGATGGCAAAACAAGTAGTTTGTCTTCCCCAAACCTACACCCATCCTAGCAGATTCTAACCAATCCACATTATAAACTACTTAAAAAGCAGAAACAAAACCCAACGTGGTTTGGAGAAATGAAAGAGGCTCATAAAACTCACTCTGAAATCACATGAAAAGTGTCCTGGGCATATTATCAGACAAACAAAGAAAGCTTGATGGTATCTGGTTGGTGAAATAGGAATTCTCACATTCTGTAGGTGAGAGTGTAACATGATGTAACCTTTCTGAGGATAATACTTATCAATATTTAAAACACACATTCCTTTAGATCTAGCAATTTCACTGCTAGGAATTTATCCTGTAGATATATAAAGGCTCAAAGGTGCATGAACAGGGATGTTCATTACAACGCTGGTTGCCATCACAAAAAAGTGAGAACAATCTATATGTCCATCAATAGGAGGATGGTTAAATAAGCATTGGCACATCCATATGATGGTATGTAAGCATATGGAATGAGTGCCAAGTTATATTAAGTAGAAAAAAGTGAAGCCAAGGGATACATGATATGATCTCTATTTTTCTTCAAAGTATATACATGTACTTACATACATATATACACACACAGAATATATATATATTCACTTTGCATGGTTCTGATATAAACAAATTTTGTTACCATGGGTGAGTTAAATAACACCAGTCCCACAACAACATGATTTCAGTTTTAGTTACCAAGGTATATTAACTGTGAGTCATTGGATAAAGTACAAACTTTGTTGCTACCTCTTCAATCCACAAATCACTACATAAATAATAGACACACACCATGTTCTGTGACTACTCACTAAGACTTCCTTCGATGTCTGTTGGCGATAAGTCACTGAACATTTGTTATCAGTTCACAAACAGATGGCAAAACAAGTAGTTTGTCCCTTTGGCTCCCAGTAATAAACCCACGTGACATTTTAGAAAAATTGGGTGCAGCAAAGAAAAGAATAGTGATAACACTAGAAGGTAAATTTTGAATTGCACGAAATGGAGGCGTAGAAGAAATAGATGACCGTGGGAACATTGACGCTGCTGCCACTTGAGAGACTCAAGATACACATCAGGAGAAACTTAGTGAAGACCCACTTACCAGGAGCAATTAAAATTGTTGTGAGAAAAGAGATGAAGGTGCCTCAGAGGAAGTGACACCAGCAAAAAATTTCACATGAAAGGAACTCTTGGAATTATTTTCTGACATTGAAAGCATAAAGGATAAAATGTTGGAAATTGATCCAGATTCAAAAAGGAGTATGACAATTCGCCAAGGCATAGAAAAGACACTCTCTCCATATCATCAAGTTATATGACAAAAAGAAGGCAAGGCTACCTGCTAAATTTTTTACAAAGAAATACATCACTCTAATTCTCAGTGCTTCTAATGTTTCTAAATAAATAGTAGGTTTACTATTGTTTTCCTCTACATTTGTAACCAACAGTGAGAGTTTTGTATTTTTTTTAACAGTGAGAGTTTTAATGTTTTGATGAAAAATTGTAAAGATAATGCAACAGTTATAATTTTCCCCATTGATCATTAAGATCACTTTGCATGGTTTCAGTTTGCAGTTATTTTCACGGTCCAGCACTACTGTGCAAAGCCAGGCCTGCCTGTATACATAAAATGCACATATATCTACATGTACATATATGTGTAATTTAAAATGGAAGTATATACAAGGAATCATTAATAGCAGTTACTTCTGAGGAGTGGGGCTGAGGGAGAGATGGTAGCAAAGGGAAATTTTATTTACATTTTATACCCTTCTGAAATGCTTGACTTTTTTTCCCTTTAGTATGTATTAATTTTTGATATAAAACCAAACCTATAAAAATAAATATAATGAGAAAGATAAGTTAATAAAATATTAAAAAATGTTCTGTGAACGTGATTTGTGCTGTTGTCAGTCCCTCCACCCCCACCCCAGGGAGATAATCCAAAGTTTTCGTTAATTAAGAATTTCAAAAGAATTCATGACACCAAAATGGTTAAAAATCCATTGCTGTAAGGTCATATTTACCCTGTTGCCAAGCAGAAAAATTACAAAATGTGCAGGTTCTTCAGATGAATACGATCTTAGTTATTGATTTAATTTGTCTGTAGGGAGAACTGGCCTGAAAACAAGTCCAACTGATGGTGATGTTCAGGTGCAATTTGCAAACAGATGCCCTAGACAAAATGCTTCCGCTGTGTCTGATGATTAAACATGCATCTGTTTAGAAGGCAGCAGGATTGAGGCCAAGTATGACCTTGTGCACAACCTTGAACGTTTACTTGCTGGCAAACAAAAAGGCAAATACATAGCAAGGACCATTTAGAGATATAATGTTGAGATTACTGGTGTATTTACCCTGCCAAGACTTGGTATACTCAGAAAATGAAGGGTCCCATCAGGATTAGACTGAAAACTTAACCACTGATGCAGAATGAGCAACCAGGATTTGGTCTGAGAGAGTTCATAGGGTGGAAAGATCCTGAGATGCCTAAATTGACCTAAACAATACGTTTTGACCTTCTAGCACATTCCCTGAGGCCTTCTGTATAGATGAGGAAAATGCAAACTTATTATAACCAGGAAAGACTCTTGAAGGTCTAGGGAGTGAGCAGGAATGACTAGGTAATTCTGAAGCATGCAGGATACAAGGCATCAATCAGTGTTTTATATGCATCATCTTATGTGACCATTAAAACCATCCTATGATTATTTTTACCACCCTAATATCACTGATGAGACAACCAAGGTTCAACAAAGTTCAAGGAGATTAAATAATTTTCCCATTACCACATAGGGAGTAACTGGTAGAGCTATGACTCCAAAGTGCTTGGAAACGCCTTTGGGCTATACAGGTTTTGCTGCGTCTTCCATTTACCAGCAATCTTGCTACTGCTAGATTATCTAAACTAAAATCTTCCCAGCCCTGCTATACTGTGGTGCTTGCCATTATGGGCACTCAAGCCTTTTGATCTTGGATTCTGCCCTTTTGTGTTTCTCTTACATGGTGTCTGTGGCTGGGAATCTCCTTGCTTTTGCCAACTTCACATTCCAATCAGTTCAGAGGAAATGTACACAAGCCTTAGTGTTTCCCCTTAAGGGACAGTATGGTTCTGGCTTTCACTGACTTGGCAAAGGCTTCTACGTCTACAAATAAGAAACATCTGACCACGGGTCTATAAATGAAAATGATGACAAACTGGGCAAGGTGGAATTCTATAATCTGGCAAAGTTGAGCCATATTTGGATAGCCAAAACTTCATTTAGCAAAATCCAAGTTTTCATTTGGATTAAATCTTATTGGGTCTCAGTTAATAATTTGAAAAATGAAATTGTGTTCTTTTGGGGGCATTATAAGTAATGGTTAAAATGGGCAGTGGAAAATATTCCCTACTTGGTATAAGACTCAGCGACATGGAGTCCCCTCCTCCATTTAAAGTCATGCTAGGTCTGGGTGGCACTGTTCAGGATGCTATTGGGGTTCCTTCCTAAATAACAGAGCCAAATCTGAGCTCTTTACAGAACTTGTTAGCACACTGAAGAGTTTGACAATCTAACAATTGTCCACAAACAGGACATATTGAAAAGTATGTTTCTTGAGAGGTGGAAACTGGAACTTGCATACTATCTTTGAGATAATACATAGCTGAAAAATTATCAGAGTTCAAAATGTGCAGTATCAGAAGGCAAGCCCAGGTCTGATGGAAACTCCTTTTTTAAAATTTTTTTATTTTTTATTTTTTTGTGATACGCGGGCCTCTCACTGTTGTGGCCTCTGCCGTTACGGAGCACAGGCTCTGGACGCACAGGCTCAGTGGCCATGGCTCACAGGCCCAGCCGCCCCGCGGCATGTGGGATTTTCCCAGACCGGGGCACGAACCCGTGTCCCCTGCATCGGCAGGCGGATTCTCAACCACTGCGCCACCAGGGAAGCCCTCCTTTTTTTTTAAATTAGAAAAGGGATTAAGCATGAGACCATGAAACTGGAAGAGACCAGGAAGTCAATCAGAGAGGACTGCACTTCCCACAGTCATGTAGTCACACTAATGGTGTGATTCAATGTACTAGGCATTATGCTAGGGTGGCTGTGGCTGATGTGTTCTAAGCCAATTGCATACAGGTTATTTCTTTGGGAGCATTATTCTGCTTCAGAAGAGGAGCTTAGGTAGTTGAGCATAGAGCATCTAGCATGAGGGATCTCATGTAATCTTCTCAACAACCCTGATTTGGGATCAGGGTGCTAAACGTATACCCAATGTCTCTGAGTTGGTGGGTGTCAAATGCAGAACTCAAGCCCAGGACTGACTCTAAATAGCACACTTAGCATTGTGATACCTTTCCTTCAGTAATGTCAATAAAGCATCATCTATTTAATGGGTTGTATTAGTTAGGATAGTACAGCTGCTGAAACAAACAGACCCTAAATATCAGTGGCTTAACAAAAGAGAACTTTATTTCTTACTCATGTTAAGTCTAATTGGCAGCAAGGGGGTGGCAATAAGAGGCTCATTCAGGGATCCAAGCTGACACAGGCTCTGCCATCTTTAACACTGGCTCAAGGTCACTCTGGGTACTAATATCCAGAGGCAAATGGGAGAAGAAAGATAGAGGGGGATCATATGGTAAGTTTTTATGGGCTGGGCCTGCAAGTGACATATCAATTTTTGCCCAATTTACTGGTCAAATTCAGTCGTATGGCTAGACTTACCTCCCAGGGAGCCTTGGAAATGTAGACTAGTTGTGGGCCTAGGAGGAAAGGAAAAAGGGTTTGGTGAATAGCCAGCCAGTTCCTACCACACCTGTGTTTTTCTATAGTTACCAGAATGTAAGTATCATAAATAAATGTCACCTACTAAATACCAAATTCCATGCCAGGTTCTGAGGATTTAAAAGTGAATAAAACCTGAATTCATGTCCCCAAGTCTAGTGGGGGACTAGACAGATACAAACACACAGACTGATATGGATTGTATCCTTTACATAGATAACTAGGCCATTTGGCTCTTAGGTTGCATTTATGGATGCAAGGATCCTCTCTAGTTCAGAATTACTGATTTCGCTCCTTTTGAGGCTCTAGAATTGTCTGCTGCAGGGTCTGAACTTAGGTGCCAGACTAGGGTAGGTTTTTTTTCCCCCCTTAAAAAAAACTATGACTATAAAAGAACCCATCTGTAGGCTCCCAACACAACCCAAAAGCCACACTGTCTACAGCTCACAACTCATGTTCACATTATCAAGCTGTCATAGCAGGATAAGCATTCCACCTTGCTAGGCCTAAATAGGCATGCTTCTTAGAATAGCACCACCTAACCTTTAGGCTAGCTATTGGGCTGTATAGATGGTAGGATAAGCAAGATATTCTCAGAAAGTCACTGAGGACAGGGGTGCTATTAGAGACTTAGACAATTTTGTCAGAGTGACAAATCCATTATATTTTGGCCTACAACTGTAACTAAAAAAATAAGATTACCTTTCCTTCCTGTCTCTATGCTAAGGAGAAAAAGGAACTGTTTCTCTGTTGTTCTAGCTTCCTCTTAATAGATGAAAAAATAAATATTTAACTTATATGTAACCTAGTCCTTCAGATTTAAAATACATGGGGTTTTCAAGAAATTACTCCTGTTTTTGCATGTACTGTCAAAAAAGATACTGAGAATCATTTATAGGCACTTGGGGATTGAGGAAATTCCAGTAGTCATGCCTGAAGTCAGAACTAGCCAATAACAATGCTCTTAGGTAGGCTTCCAGGTTTGCTTTCCCTGTGGCCAATATTATTTTTCTTTGACCATCTTTATATTTTGTGACCAGTTCCCTTTTTCACATCTATAGTTTGTGGCTTATTATTTCTTCCTCTCTTGTTTTAACTCATGTTTAATAACTCACCAAGAAAATGACTGTTTGCAGTTAGAAGCATAATTTTATTGAAATTACTAGAATCTTCAGTGTTTCCCCTAATAGTTTTCGTTTATGACATCATGCTGTGACAATAATTCTGTGTATACTCTATAATGATCCAATTATACAAGTAAGCATGTTCACCTGTAGTAAATGACTGAGGAGACTTCCTGTAACCATAACAAGGGCAAATTTGGCCATAAGTACTAGCAAATAAAGTGGTGTTCACATATTAATTAGGAGATAATTTGTAGGAATATTTTTGATAACATACTCAAGTATGTGGTACTAATATCTACACCACTGCTTAAGTCAAAAATGGAGGACAACACCCTGATGTCCTCATCTCTATCACACTCACATTTCATCGATCAAACCCTACTGAGGTTTACCTCCTAAATAGCTCTACCCTTTGCATCTCTATCCTTCCTGCTATTGTCCTAATTCAGGCCACCATCATCTCTTGTCCATATTATTTTAACTGCCTTCTAACTCAACTCCATCATTTTTCTCATGCCCTCTCTTGGATCTATAGCCACACAGAAGAGCCATCTTTTCTAAAACGCAAACGTGATCGTGTCCCTCCCATGCTTAAAATCTTCAATGATGCTCCTTTTCTTCAAACCCCTTATGTGGCTTCTAAGGTTCTTCATAACCGGAATCCTGCTTCCATCTGGGTCTTTTCTCATCCCACTGACCATTCTCCCTCCTCCCCACCCCACTCCAGCCACCCCTAGCCTGTTCCAGCCATACTATATTTCTTTCTTATTGTTCCTTGAACTGGCCACATGATCTCTCGTTTCTGAACTTCACACTGTTTCTCTGCTCAAATATTCTTCTCCCCATGTTCTCCTTCAGTTTCCAGCTAGAATACCATGCTTCAGAGTAAACTTAACCTCACAGCCAATGCTGAATGAGATGTCCATCCTGTGGGTGCTCACAGCATCCTACACTTAGCACCATGGTATCACGTATCACAGTGTACTGGTGCTTGAGCAAAGGGACAAGGTCTTGGGAAAAGAATTGCATTCATACACACATACACACACACACACACACACACACACACACACACACACACACAGAATGTCTAATAACTAATTACACCTGGCATTGTGGTTATAAAAGAATGTCGGCATGATACAGAGGAAAGGACAGACCAGGGCTTGATCTTGCCTTTGCCTGCTGACCATCTATGAGAACTTGGACAAGTTATTTGATCTTCATGAGCCTTTGTTTCCTCATCCATAAATGGGGGTTATTGTAAAATGTTCTGACTCTGTACCCTCCCCCCTCCTCAAAGCACGAGGGAAGGAACAGAAGATAATCAAAGGAATCTAAGAACTTGACCATCTCAGAGTCCAGAGGATGGTACTGGGTGTAGGGTGAGGTGCGAGATGGGTGGCTGAGAAGCCACTTTTAGCTCAATGAAATCTACTGACCTGTCCCTTAGATGGAACCACTCTTCAGTCTGGGCTCAGGTTGGAGGATGAAGGAGGCAATTCACTCCAGGACCCCAAGGGAACTCCAGCTTAGGTGGTAAAGATGTGAGGATGGTGGTGGAGGGCACTTCAATGTGCACACAGATCACTTGGGACTATTGTTAAAATGCAGATAATGGTTCAGTAAAACAGGGTGGAGCCTGAGATTTTGAATTTCTAACAAATTCCCAGCTAATACTAATGCTGCTGATCCAGGGAGCATACTGTAAGTAGCAAGGATGTAGAAAATAACCATTTATGCCATCTCTTACTGGTGTAATGATATGGAAAAACTATTAGCCTCTGAGTAGGTAACATAAGAATTCCTTTGGGGAAGAATACCCTGTGTGTTTAAAAAACATACTCTGATAAATTACTGGGTTTGGGCTGAGGGAAAGTGACTTACCAAAGCACATATCGAAATAATTATTGACGACCTTAAACTGCCTTCTTAGGAGGCGGGGCGTCCCATTAACTTCAAGGCCTTTTTGTCTGTGCACCAGGATGAGTGGGGCATCTGGGTTTGAGGGCAGAGAGTAATTACTCTGCAGAGGAGAAGAGGGGAGCCAGAAGGGATACAGATTGAGTGGGGGAACTAGAGAAAGAGAAACCCACATTAGAGAAGTGTCTATATTATTATTTAGAAGTTCTTTGGTTGACAATATACTCATTTTTGTTCTTCCCTTCCAAGGAATCCTTTGGACTTCTCACCAATGCTTTTGTTCATGTGGTTTCTTTCTTTCTTTGTAGGGGGCGTGGGCTTGAAGAGGTGGATGAGGGGGACAGCTCACAGCAGGGTTACACTAGCTGTAAAGGGCCCCGATAGGTTCTCTTCAGCAGCTGGAGTGGGGTAGGCAGGAGCGAGAGTGGGACACATCCATCTTCTGTTGTCGAGTAATATGGCTCTGCTGCTATCAAAATCAGTAATTAAAGCCAAGAGCATTAATGGGTTAGCAAAAACACAGAGGCCACAATGACAAAGGAGATGAAAATAGGATGCTTGGGAAAACGTTAACAGTGCCCGGAGTATTTACCTAGAAAAGAGCACAGCCATCGTGATGATCAAATTTTATCAGCCATATTCAGGCCTTCTTTATTTCATAACCTCACAAAACCATAACTCAAGGAACTGGCACTAGTTTTAAAACATAGACTCTTAACTGGGATCCAGGAAAGGGCTTGGAGAAGTGGCGGCTTTGAATTTCCTAAAATTATGTGCAAAAATTATATGCATATGCATATCTTTCTAGGGAGAGGCTATGTAGCTTTCAGCAAATTGCATACTGAATGGACATATGAAATAGTTAAGAATCGCTGATTTCAAAATGAAAACCAGCTAGTAATCTTGCCTATGAAAATAATGAAAAAATGGGGAAAAAAGGAAACTAGGAATCTTGTCAATAAGAATTAAAAGAATCAGGCCAATGTTACACCGTCATTCTCTTAAAAATAGTGAGATCCAATCAGAGGAAGATGAAACTTTTGCATCTGCTTAGAAAAGTAAAACTGGCTTCCCTTGATATTATTCAATAGAAAATAATGGCAAATTAATCTCTTTCTCTACAGTAAATAAAAACAACAGCAAAACTACCAAATGTAAATTAGATAGCTAGTGGGAAGCTGCCGCATAGCACAGGGAGATCACCTCTGTGCTTTGTGACCATGAGAGGGGTGGGATAGGGAGGGTGGGAGGGAGGGAGACGCAAGAGGGAAGAGATATGGGAACATATGTATATGTATAACTGATTCACTTTGTTGTAAAGGAGAAACTAACACACTATTGTAAAACAGTTATACTCCAATAAAGATGTTAAAAAAAAAAACCAAAAAAAACACAACAGCAAAAACATGACATCAGATTGTAAAAGTACAAATTCAAGTTGGATCAGTAGTTCTCTCCCCCAGGGAATATTTGGCAATGTCTGGAGACACTTTGGGTTGTCTCAACTAGGGGTGTGCTACTGGCATCCAGTGAGTAGAGGCCAGGGATGCTGCTAAACCTCCTACAATGCACAGGACAGCCCCACAGCAAAGAACTCTCCAGTCCAAAATGTCAACAGTGTAGAGGCTGAGAAACCCTGAGTTAGAATAAATGAAAACTTCCTGGCTATGAGGAGTATGAATAATTGAAATAGGTATCTTAGGAACTGTAAAATCTCCTTCTATGAGGTTTTTAATGATCAAGAACCTCATCCCTAACTCACAATGCACCTTCATTTTCTGCAGAGGTGAAGGTACAATCTATGGAGATGAAGCTCACATGAGAAAAGACTTGATATTTTTCAATTTCATGTCCTCACAGTTCCTGTGTTTTCAGAATAAATAAATATCTCTATTTACTACAAGTGACCTGCCACTAATTCAACTGCCTCTAGGGTCAAATGCCTTTCTCAATAGGAAGGATAATCATATTTCGCCAACTTGAAATTGTAAGGAAATTTAAATAGGAAGGCCATCACCTGATCTGGAATTTAGTCAGACTGGTGGCAAGAGCCTGCTGGGAAGTAGTAGCAATCCCTGGTAAAGTATCCATATAAGCTTCTCAAAGGACCAGTTTGGCATGGGCTCAGCCCCTTTCAGAGGAGAGGTGTCACCAGTACCAAAGTGACCCATGAGTTGTGTGGGGATCCCTTCCCTTTGGATAGAGCATCAAAGCTGGCTGAGTAGCAGACACCACCACATACCTCAGGCTGCCTTTTGAGCCTGAGGCATAAGATGAAAAGCAGATTGAAATCTCTGTAACAGGTATATGTTCACACCAAAATATTATAGTGAGTGAGTTGGGGGAAATAAAAAATCATGTCAGCACCTCAACAAAATTATCAGACTACATGTGCAAATCACCTTATTTTGGAAGTCATGTATGTAATCACTGGTCAATGAATACATTTATATTCTGCTTGTAAAATACTACCTTTTAAGGGAGAAGATGTGATTGGAGTTTAATAAGCTGAATTATTAGGATTTGAATTAATGGGCACAATTTGTAAATTTAGGAACATGGTCTGCATAAAACCCTCAACATTAACATTTCGTAGGTTGGAGACATGCAATAGAAGCCCATTTTATTCTTAATGAATAATTGGAAAGCATTTTACACTGTTATAGACTTTCTACAGTCATGGTTCCGAATTTTTCAGTTAGCAATTAGTCATCTACTGGATATTCAGTGCAATAATAGTACTCAGTGTGTTTTCCCAAGCCAGTCTGATTAAACAGATAATTATAGTGCTAGCTATTGCGGCTATGGCCTCCAAGCTTAAAGATATTCATAATAGCTAGACATGGCTATATTTGGCAGTGTTTTGCTATTGCTGTAATACAGAGAGAGCTATATGAGTTATGATCTTTTCTCATTGTTAGTGAATGGAATGAAGAGTGCGCTTGCATTAGTCTGTACTCTGTAAAAACAAATGTAGAGTCAGATGTGCAAAATCAGGAAAATCAAATGAATGTAGTGGGCTACCTTTTCTGAAAAACTTTGGCATGAGATACACAGCTGACCTTTTGAATGGATATGAATTATTTCTCACATTTATTTCATCTGAATTAAAGGTGAGTCTTCTTTCTTCCACCCACTCGATGGTACACAGCACCACTAAATTAAAGCTTGAAGGTTATGGTTTTCCTTTGCTTCTTGTTCAAGAATTATGACCTTAAAGAATTCTTCAATATTTGAAGCACAGATCCCAGAGCCTAACTCCATGTCCCTTGAGAGACTGAAGGCTCAAAACAGCCCCAGATCACTCCTTTAGTCCTTGAGTTGGGGCTCTGAAATAACAACGACTGAATTGAGTACTCCTAAGAGAAAGATATGAAAGTCCCAAACCTCATCTCAAACCATTTTGTGCTTTATGCATTCCCTGAGAAGAATCCTGAATTGTCAGAGGGAGCAGACCAAGGCAATCACAATAAATTCAGACATAAATTCAGTCAAAAATAAACGTAGAATATGAAAGGGATTTTTTTTTTTTTAATGTAGACCAGTTATCCTGGAATTGGGCCTTTAATGGAACCAGGTTCAGCAAGTCCCAGTTCTATGTCCTTCTGGTTCACCCAGAAGTACCATTTTCTGTTCCAGTTTTGGTTACTCTGTGAGTAGGGTAAAAAGTCCAAATTCAGGTGTTCTGATCCATGAAGGTCACAGGAAAGATAATGCTTTAATTGGCAGTAAAAAGAGAATCTATTAAAACATAGCCCCTCTTATATTTTTAACAACAACAATGATAAGATAAAAAGACTGTCTCCCATTAATTAAGTGACCAAAGTTAATCACTAAAACAGACAAACTAACATCATGTGCCTCCTGATACGATGTACCAAGAAGGACACAACATTACTTCTTTGGTTTTCCTGACAAAAATGAATAACCTGAATCTAATCATGAGGGAACATCAGGCAAACTCAACCTATGGGACATTCTACACAATAACTGGCTTGTGCTTTTCATAAAAATCAAGGCCAAATAGCACAAAGAAAGGCTAAGAAACTGTTCCAGATTAAAGAGGAATAAAGAAACATGAAAACTAATGCAATGTGTGATACAGGATTAGACCTTGGTCTGGGAAAAACCAAATAGTTATAAAAGATATTATTAGACAATTGATGAAAACTTAATATGGATGGTACTCCACATTATATATCATCAGGGAAATGCAAATTAAGACGACAGTGAGATGTTACCACATACCTATTGGAATGGCCAAAATCCAGAACACTGACAACACCAATACTGGCGAGGGATGTGGAACAACAGGAACTCTCCTACATTGTTGGGAATACAAAATGGTACAGCTACTGTGGAAGGCAGATTAGTGGTTTCTTATAAACCATACAATCCAGTAGTCATGCTCCTTTGTCTTTACCCAAAAAAGTTGAAAGCTTATGTCTACACAAAAACCTGCAAAATCATGTTTATAGCAGCTTTATTCATAATTGCCAAAACTTGGAAGCAACCAAGATGTCCTTCAGTGGCTGGATGGATAAACTGTGGTACCTCCAGAAGATGGAATATTATTCAGTGCTAAAAATTAATGAGCTATCAAGTCATGAAAGATATGGAAGAACCTTAAATGCATACTACCAAAGTGAAAGAAGATAATCTAGAAGGCTACATACTGTATGATTCCAACTATATGACATTCTGGAAAAGGTAAAACCATGGAGCCAATAAAAAAATCAGTGGTTTCCAGGAGTGGAGGTGAGGAAAGATGAATAGGCAGAACACAGAGGGTTTTTAAGGCAGTAAAAATATTCTGTATGGGGGGCTTCCCTGGTGGCGCAGTGGTTGAGAATCCGCCTGCCGATGCAGGGGACACGGGTTCGTGCCCCGGTCCGGGAGGATCCCACATGCCGCGGAGCGGCTGGGCCCGTGAGCCATGGCCGCTGAGCCTGTGTGTCCGGAGCCTGCACTCCGCAACGGGAGAGGCCACAACAGTGAGAGGCCCGCATACCGAAAAAAAAAATATATTCTGTATGATATTATAATGATGGATATATATCACTGTACATTTGCCAAATCCACAGAATGTACAATATTACCCCTAAGGTAAACTATGGACTTTGGGTGATTATGATGTGTCAATGTGGATTAATTCTTAGTAAAAATAATGTACCATTCTGGCAAGTGATTTTGATAATGGAGGAGGTTATGCATGTGTGGGAACTGGGGGTATATAAGAAATCTCTGTACCTTCCTCTCAATTTTGCTGTAAACCTAAAACTGCTCTAAAGAAATAAAGTCTTAAAAAAAGAATATAGATTGTTGATAATTAGTATTGTATCAGGTTAAATTTCCTTTTTTTTTTTTTTTTTGTAATTTTTGGCTGCATTGGGTCTTTGTTGCTGCGTGCGGGCTTTCTCTAGTTGCTGCGACTGGGGGCTACTCTTTCTTGCAGTGTGAGGGCTTCTCATTGTGGTGGCTTCTCTTGCTGCGGAGCACGGGCTCTAGGTGTGCGGGCTTCAGTAGTTGTGGCATGCAGGCTCAGTAGTTGTGGCTCGTGGGCTCTAGAGCACAGGCTCAGTAGTTGTGGCACATGGGCTTAGTTGCTCCATGGCATATGGGATCTTCCCGGACCAGGGATCGAACCCATGTCCCCTGCACTGGCAGGTGGATTCTTAACCACTGTGCCACCATGGAAGTCCCCAATTTCCTGGTTTTGATAATCACAGTGTGGTTATAAGAGGACACCCTTGTGCTTGTGAAATACACACTCAATTATTGACTAAAGGGGCACGGTGTCTCCAAAATTCTCTCAAAAGATTTAGGAAAGGAAAATTACAGATAGAGATATACATAGAAATAGAAATAGAGATATAAATAGAAATGTGTGTATACAGAGAGACATGCATGTATAACAAATGGAGAAAAAAAGGAAAATGTAAGCAGTTGGTGAATTTATATAAAAGGTATATACAAGAATTCCTTGTACAATTATTGCAAAAATAAAAAGTTATCTTATAATATAAAAAATGGCTAAGGGCTTCCCTGGTGGCGCAGTGGTTGAGAATCCGCCTGCCGATGCAGGGGATACGGGTTCGTGCCCCGGTCTGGGAAGATCCCACATGCCGCTGAGCGGCTGGGCCCGTGAGCCATGGCTGCTGAGCCTGCGCGTCCGGAGCCTGTGCTCCGCAACGGGAGAGGCCACAACAGTGAGAGGCCCGCATACCATTAAAAAAAAAAAAAAAAAAAAAAAAAATGGCTGCCATTTATTGAGCATTTACTATGTGTGAAGCCATGCTCTAGATGTTATATACACATTAGCTCAGGTAATTCCCACAATTGATTTAGGAGATAGGATGGCCCCATTTTACAGAGGCGGAAACTGAGGCCCAGAGAAGTTGAGTGATTGTTAAGTGACAGAGAGGCCTGGTCTCATCCTGGGTTGTCCAATGCCAAACCTGGGGTTTTGGCCACTATGCTCTCCTCTCCATGAGAGGCATATTTTTATACTTATGCATGCCAGTTACCACCCAGACTAAAGCAATATCCTCTGGCAACTCTAAGCTGGCTCTAATACACTATTCCTCCTTCAATGCAAAAGCCTCCACACAGCCATGTGCACATATGAGCACTGGAGTTACTTCTGGGGCCAGAGGACAGCCAATCCCTAAGCAGATCTCTAGCCTCCTCAGCCATTATCCCATTAGTAGAGCCCCCTGACCAGGCATCTCCTTTGATGTTCTTATTCTCTTCCTTCTTGGTGCTCTCCTGGGCCCCACACTTCTCCCTGATGCTCACTGGAACCCCCAGTGATTTCCCTCTTTGTCATATATATATTTTTAATTTTATTATTTGGCTGTGTCAGGTCTTATTTGTGGCACACAGGATCTTCATTGTGGCACACAGGCTTCTCTAGTTGTGGTGCACAGGCTCTCTAGTTTTGGTGCACGGGCTCAGTAGTTGTGGCGCGTGGGCTTAGTTGCCCCTCGGCACGTGGGATCTTAGTTCCCTGACCAGGGATCGAACCCACATCCCCTCCGTTGCAAGGTAGATTCTTAACCACTGGACCACCAGGGAAGTCCCTACTCTTTCTCATTTTTTTAAGTGAAAGTTGGCTCCAACCTCAGGTTGCTGCTACCTGCTAAGTCCCCCTCCAACAAAGATGTGTATTGTTCTGTTTCTCCTGTGATTCATGTTCTTGTGATAGGATTGGCTTTTCCAATTGTCCAAGTGTTGAATAGTGTCCCCCTAAAAGATATGTTGAAGTCCCAACCCCCAGTACCTCAGAATGCCACATCATTTGGAAATCGGGTTATTGCATTAGTTAAGATTAGATAAGGTCATACTGGAGTAGGATGGGCCCTGAATCCAATCGGTCTGATGTCCTTATAAGATGTGAAGACACAAGAGTAGAGAACACCATGGATGATGGAGGCATCTATCAGCCAAGAAATGCCAAGGATTACCAGTGGCAACCAGAAGCTAGGAGAGCAGTATGAAAGACATTCATTTCAGAGCCTCCAGAAGAAACCAACCCCACTGACATCTGGATTTTGGACTTCTGGCCTCAAGAACTGTGTGAGAATAAATTTCTGTTGTTTTAAACTACCCAGTTCGTGGTACTTTGTTATGGCAGCTCTAGAAAAACAAATACACCAAGGCTGCTTCAAACTCCTTCTCCTATATCAACTGGTAAAAATCTCAGCTCTTTTAAGGGTCCTGCCACTAGGTTGTACCTCTTCTACTCCTTCTGATCACTGAAAACTACCAGCCTCCTGGCCACTCTTTTTTTTTTTTTTAATAAATTTATTTATTTTATTTATTTATTTTTGGCTGCATTGGGTCTTCGTTGCAGCACGCGGGCTTTCTCTAGTTGCGGCGAGCGGGGGCTACTCGTCGTTGCGGTGCGCAGGCTTCTCATTGCAGTGGCTTCTCTTGTTGTGGAGCACAGGCTCTAGGTGCGCAGGCTTCAGCAGTTGTGACACGTGGGCTCAGTAGTTGTGGCTCGTAGGCCCTAGAGCGCAGGCTCAGTAGTTGTGGTGCACGGGCTTAGTTGCTCTGCAGCATGTGGGATCTTCCTGGACCAGGGCTCGAAACCACATCCCCTGCATTGGCAGGCAGATTCTTAACCACTGCGCCACCAGGGAAGTCCCTCTTGGCCACTCTTAACAGGTTCATTGACCCTTTGGCTCCTTTCTTCTCCACCCCTTCCCGTTACCTGCTGATATTCCATGTGTTCAAATGACCCTGTAGATGAGCCATCCAACACCTGAGCCTCAGTTTCTTAGCCCCAACTCCAGTAAACCCCACTTTACTGGAGCTACCTCCATCTTTGGCTTGGAACCATTCCATATTAGAAATCCTAGGTAACCACTCTCTGACAAAACCCCAAGTCCTCCCCAATATCATGTATCTCCTTTCTTGAAACTCTTGTTCTCTAGCTTCCTAGTGTCCTCTGTACCCTAAATCTCAGCCTATTATTCCAGTCATCCCCCTTCTAGCCTCACTTGTTTCCTTCCTTGACTTGGCCCACATGGTTGATGACCTAAGCTACAATTCCACTCAATCTCTTAATTCTTCTGCAGCCTGGCTTTTATGCCACAGCCACCAGGCAAAACTCAATCTTGAAATTTGCAATGTGGCTTTCCTTCTGTACCCAGATTGTTAAGTGACAGGTTAGAGAAAATCACATCTCCAGGTGGGTTGGCTCCACTACAAAGCCAGGGTTAGCATAGCGGCTCAACTCTTTTTCTTGTCCCCGTCATCTTCTTTCCCTTTCCCCTCAGCAACTACTGTGACCCCCACTCTCCTCAGGTCCCTCATTCTCAGCAGAGAAGCTGTCTCCTTCATACACTACAATAGTGAGGTCTTTGGTGATGAACTATTCAACATTCTAGGTCCCCCTCTATAAACACAGCCACATCCATATGCACCTTTACCTCCTCCTGCCAATCTAAAAGGATAGAGTGCTTTCCTCCAAACCAAAGCCATTCCTTCTGCTTGTTCTTGTGACCCCAGCCTTCTCATTTCCTCTGGGACCCTAATTCTTCTTTCTTATAATTTCAACCCACTGTTAAAGTTTCTCTGATCCTAAAATCAATCAGTTCTTTGATTCATCACCCTCTAACCACCGTGCTGTCTTCCCCTTAACAGTTTCTTACCTCTCATTCACTCCTCAACTCACAAAAATCTGGCTTCTAATTCTATTGAACAACGAACTGCTTGTCAAGATCACCAATGACCTCCATACTTGTAATCAATGGGTCTTTTTAGCCCTATGTTACTTGTCTTCTGTGCTAAATTTAACATTGTTGGAACATTCTCTCTTGAAATTTTCTCCTTCCTTGTCTTCCATGACAATAGTTCTTTCTATTTTTCCACCTATATTTCTGCCTTTTTCCTCCTTTTCAGTTTTCCTTTCCCAGTCTGTACATTTGGTGTTACCTGGGGTTCCATCCTTCGTCTACTACTCTTCCATGGGTCATGATTTTACCCCCATACGTTATTTCCTTAGAGAGAACTTCCACGACCCCAGCTGCAAATCAGGTCCTTCTCTTAACTATCTTGTAGTAGCTTCACCTTTCCATTATTGCACTAAGCAAAAGCACAATTTTCAATGATATGTTTATGTGACTTTTTTGATTACTGTCTGTCTCCCCCACTAAATGGTTAACTCTTTGAGGACAAGAACCAAGAATTATTTTGTGCATCTGTTGTATACCCAGAGTTAAGTGCAGTGCCTGGCCCATAAGGTATGTGACTCCTAGATCCAACCAGGCAAGTATATTCTATGATTTCCAAGTTCAAAGCTCCAGCCCTGACTTCTCTCCTGAGTCCCAGATTTACATGGCCAACTGCTTACAAGACACCTCTATTTGTATACCTCACAGTCATTCTAGACTTTTCTAAAACTAAACTTATCTTCCTCCTCCTGATGCACTTGTTGTCTTCTATTATTTATCTTCAACCACCCAGACATCCAAACCAAAACCCTAGGAGTTATCTTACATTCTCATTCACCCCCACATCTAATCAATTACTTAATCTTACCTATTTTAGTCTAAATCTCTCTCAAAGTCATCCTTCCTCTCCATCTCTGTATCACTGCCCACATGCTGGCCCCACCATCTCTCATTGAGACTATTCCTCTGTCACCTGCCTGGACTCTCTGCCTTTGCACATATGTGTGTCTAAGACTGGAGTGATCTAACTGAAATGCAAACCTGACCATATCACTCTCCTTTGGAAAGCCTTTTCATGGCTCCTCATTGCCTGAAGGAAAAAAAAAACAACCCTCCGAATACCTCCAAATTCCACAAAACCATGTAAGGTCTTCTGCTATCTGGGCACAACTAGTTTTCCCAGTTGCATCGACTGTCTCTCATTATCTGGCACTTCCTACACTGATAATACCAAATGTTCACAGGCTCATCCATACATCCCCAGGTCTTTATTTCTGCAGGTCCAGTGACCAATGATGCTCTTCTCTCCATAAAAGCAGAAAAGTCATCATCACCAGCATTATCCTACTCATTTATGTGTCTGCCACCCTCCCTATCTCCACCCAATTAGACTGAGTACCTTGACAGTTTAGCCATGTGTAGTTCATTTTCATTGCCCTGTATCTTACTAGCACCTGCCTGACACATAATAGTTGCTCAATAAATCTTTGACAGCCTGACCTGAATATACTTGGAACATAAATGCGATGGGAGCTGGTAGTATGACAGTTTGGTTTTGAAACTGTTTTCCTGAGGTTCTGAATTATTGACCAAAGAAATTTCTTCCTTGTCCAAAAGAAAACAAAGACTTGCATGGTATCAGATATTTCCTAATGCTGCCAGTTCTGGTAAATATTAGCCTGTTATAAATGGCCAAGTTAGACAATAAACAATAACTAGTCCACTGGGTCATAATGTCATCTTGAAGTGCTTTTTTACCTCCCTGATTACCCTTGCTCTCCTCACAATGAAAACAAATCAAGTTCTATTCTACATTCTTTCCTTTCCAAATCTAACAGGATAAATATGCGCCCATAGTAACCAGCAAAATAATGGGAAAGAAAGAAAAATTTACTTTTAAAATTTGACCCTATAAATACTGTAACATTAAACAATTTTTACACACACCATTATTTTATTTCTGTCAAATCCCCCAAAGTGGGATTGCTGGATTAAAGGAAACTCCTTCACTTTAAAAAACAAATTAAGCTCCACTGTTTAGGGAATAAAACAAGCAGTGATTCAGGAAGAACAGTGACCTAAAGAAGCAGTTCTGGATTTTTTCCAGTTATTTCACTCTGGCAAGTGACATCTCTGTGTAGTCTTGTGTTTCCACTTGTTACTATAAGCACCAGTAGTCCTGACTCAGAGAATGGGGCTGCTTTGAGGTGCTCCCACCAATGACAGCAGAAATAAATGATTAATTCATCTAGAAACAAAAGGGTATAAACTGTGTGTCCTTCCTGCCTTAGCTTCAATACTTTGAAAAGAATGTTGCATCTTTGGGGGGGCGGTGATCTAGGTAGTAAAAGAAAACATTAAAATCCTGGATTGGATAAAAAAAGAAAAAGCTGCAACTGTGTCCCCCCGTTAGAATCTAAGGTTCAGGACTGCTCTGAGAGGTAATTGGCTTCAATCCCCTTTCCCAGGAGGAACCACAAATCCCAGCTAAGCCAGGCGGAGGCAGGTTCTACCTAGACATCCTAAGGCGATGCACCTTTTGTAAGAATAATGATAGCCTCCAGGTATTGCATGTGTGTGTTTCCTGGTGCTAAGTGCTTTACTGAATCTCTTTTGACAATGCAAGCCTCTTTCTGGTTTTTCTGTCCTCAATGGAGATAGAGAAATGTGATTATTTTTCAAATTTCAAATAAACATTTACATATCAGCTGGAAAAATAGTGAACACCCCATCTTACCCTACTCCACAAACACACACACACACCCCTCCTAGACTTTTATCAGTAAGAAACCTGACAATGAGGAAGAAACTATTTGAGTACAGTTCCATTGTCTCAGGTGACCCAAGTAGAGTGATTTTTCAGTTAATGTAGAAAGCCTTAATGAAAACCAGGCCTGGAGAGAGGTCTAGTGTTACTAATGCAAAAGGAGCAGGGTTAAAGCTATAATAACAAGAGAACATGCTCTCTATATAGACTAGAGAAGGTAATCTTTGGAAGTAACTACTTCTTTCACAGACGAAGTTTGTTTGCCTTTAAGGAACGTCAGAAGGCAATCTGGAGGCAGGCCCTTTGGAGGTGAAGCACCCTCAGCGTAAGTCCTTTCACAGGAGAATGTACCCTATAGAACAATTTTACAGAAGGGGGATCAGAGAAAGCCTCCACTGGCATCCAGCTGAAACCAAAGGTTGCAGAATATTCCAGAGTCAACAACTGGCCGGCACCAGGACTCTACATCCTGGCAGGAATAATAGGGAGTGACAGAAAGGGGAAGGGGAGATAGGGAAGGGTGGGGTCCAAATAGAAGAGGGGAAGACTCGAAGATAAGGAGACAGAGGAAGGTTAGGAAGGTAAGACACCTTCGTGGAGATTCTTTCTCGAAGCCCCCAAACATGGATGACTTATTCCCCTTCTGAGAAATAAATAAATGTTAGCTTTTTTCTTTCTTTTTTTTTTTTTTTTAAAAGCTACAATTTTTGTTTCTGCCCTTAACCCTCTGCTTCTTTGGGTCATACATGAATCTTTCAGGAAAAAAGTGATTGAAATCTTCTCCCAGTGCAATCTAGGGAAGGTGAGAAAGTATCAGGAGAGGTAGGCATGCTACATCTGATGACACTTGTTCTGTCCCATGATGGCCTGCTGGGTGGGGAAGAGCCACAACCAGATGAGGGTCCTACAGCCTGAGGGAGAGTAAGGTGATTCCCTGTGTCCTCTGGCTGCCGCCCCACCTTCTCAAGAGGGTCACAGGCTACTAGCAGTTTCAGACTTTACCTAACATACACAAACACTGTCTGGGGTTTGTACCTCCACAAAATTTACTTATGCTGTTTACTTATGCATATTATGAAGTGTTGCACTCAATGTATAGTATGAGTTATTGCATACTTCAGCCTCATCTGCTGCTTTTTTCCTGCAAATTTTATTCTCCCCAATTTGGAATGCCGCACAGTTCTTTAAACCCACCATGATCTCTTAGGCATCTATACATGCATATGATCTCCTCTTCCTGAAATGTCTCTTTTTCTCTTTGCTGGAAAATGTATTTATCCAGGTTTTTGCTCATTGCAGCACATAGTATGTATTCAGGAAATGTTTATGGAATGAAGGAATGAATGACTCCTTCATCCCCAAAGAGTTAATCACTCCCTTCTCTGTGCTATCTTAGAACCTTCTGTACATGTCAGTAGTTTCACTTATCATGCTATGTTGCCTATTTACTTATTTCTCAACCATAGACAGATTTTTTTTTTTGTCACCACCATATCGAATTTTATTCCAACGACACTAATACAGCTGAAGATGCTCATGGTGACATGGCACAAGATTTCCTGCC
The DNA here is from genome assembly GCF_002837175.3 of Physeter macrocephalus. Taxonomy (NCBI): domain Eukaryota; kingdom Metazoa; phylum Chordata; class Mammalia; order Artiodactyla; family Physeteridae; genus Physeter; species Physeter macrocephalus. Next base: position 47,468,175 of record NC_041222.1, on the reverse strand, counting down.
TTCTAGTTTCTGTCCAAAGAGAATGTATACCCACTTGTTCCTTCCCCCCTTTCTGAGAGAAAATCCACAATAGGCCACTTACCCAAATAAACCTCTTCATGTGTTTATTTTAAATTTTTGAGGGGGACATTTGAGTTCCCCTCTGAAGAAATGAAAAAAAAAAAGTGTTGGGTGTCCCCTCCCCTCCCCCACCTCCTCCGGCCAAATAAGTACCTGCTGCGAAGTTATTCCTGTTGCTCCGAAACCTTTAAATAGATATGAAAAGAAACGTCATCAAACGTCCACGATGAACGATGGCACCGACTGGGCCCCAGAAAGCCGGCAGGCGGAGCATCTCTGGTCTGGACAGTCTCGCGAGGCGTCGTGAGGAGAACGAGAGGCTAGAGGTTGTGTGGGTTGCCGGCTTGGACGCGGGCGCTGCCCAGGGAGACGGGCCGCGGCGGAGGTGCAGTGCAATATGCTGCTTCCAATCTGTCCTGGAAGTTGTCTGGGGCTGGGATGCCTTCCTTCAGGCCTGTATGCTTCCACGTGTCCCTCACAGCCTGGCTGGGGCGGCTGGTGTGGTCGAAGGGGTCTGCGAGCAGGGTCTGGAGGTGCCAGGAAGGGGAAGGCCTGGCCGCTCCTGTGAGCCCTCAAGTCGGCCGTGAAGCCAAAGGGCCTTCACGACAAGCATGGGGGTGCCGGCCACCTGGGACTCCTGTAAGACGTGGCCCTGCTTCCTGTGCAGGACCCCCTCGATGCCACCAAGCCCTGTTGCGGACATCGGATCTCCACAGGTGGAGGGGCTCCACGGGCCGAGGCAGAGGGTCAGCGCGGCATAGAGGCAGCGCCGGGCGCGGGGAAGCTCTGAATGGATCCACGTGCAGTGTCAAGTAGCGAATGTCGAAGCGCCCCCTGTAGGCCAGCCGCCACGCTGTCCCCATCTCGTTGAGGTACTGCGCGCCCTTGGCGATGTCGGGGAGGTGATGGGGCGGGTGCTTGAGGGCCAAAGCACCGCAGGCTTCGGACCTCGGCCACGTCTCACTCATACTTCATGGCCAGTTTGAGGCCTGTTACTTGAGCTCCTGGCGGGCGGACACCTCTGGTCGGTGTCCTTGGCCAAGGAGTCGAGGAAGGGCCGTGCTTTCATGTACAGCCGATTGTGCTCATTGGGGGCCTCGGACAGGCACTGCAAGTTAGACTCCTCGCTGACGGTCTCGTGATACTGCAAGACCGGCTAGGATTTCTTGGTGGGAATGCAGGTGTGGTTCTTCTCCTGGTTCTTCAGGCAGACCCACAGGTGCCGCTCACCACCCCGCTGATAATGTGCTCCCCCGATTCCTCAGTGGTGCAGTTGTACCACGTGGACCGACGTGGCCGGCCTCTTCAGCCCCTCCACCGGCTTGGACAGGTCAGCCAGTTGTTGGCCTCCGTGGTGACCCTAACAGTCGGGCTCATGCTGAACTTCATCACCCGCGTGTTGTGAGCGTGCTCAAAGATGGTGATGGTGCCTGTCTTCACCAGGAACTGGCCCATGCCCAACAGGCCAACAGTGTTCCCCCAAGGCACGTCCTCGATGGACTTTACATAATGCTAGACAGATTCTTGGTGGCCGACACTTGATGGCACTTCTGGTGTCTCAGCTGGTGCCCAGCCTTGCTCAAAAAATACACAGCCTGGATCATAGTCAGCGGAAGTTATCCCAGTGGTGAGGACACTCAATGGTCTAAGGAAAAAAAGTTAAAGAAATCCTGGGCTTGAAAAAAACCTGAGTAGGACATGGGAATTGAATGACACTTGCAAAGGGCTGTCACATCACAGGGAGGAGGGATAATGTCTTTGTGGCCTTGTGGTCTAGACCTAGACTGGTGGTTGGTGGCTAAAAGGAAATAATTTTCAGTTCAGAATAAAAATGAATTTTCTAATTGTTAGAGTAGTACAAAGGTGAAATATTTAGAGAGTTTACTGTCTTTAAACGTAGATAAATAAAGTGATCCTTGTAGACAGTGTTGAGGGGATGACTCACATATCAGATGAGGATTGAATTTAAGGACTTTTTGGCTTTTCCCAATATGGCATCCTTTGGTTCACTGAACTTGAGTTGTTTTAGTAAAAACACTAGTCATTTACTCATTGTAGCACAGTGAGGGAATCCTCCTTTATTTTGTGTAATGGAAAGAGCATGGTTTGTAGAAATAGACCTGGGTTTGAATCCCTCATCTGTCATTTTTCTGGTATACCTTTTGAGAGAACTCAAATAAGTTTCCAAGCCTCAATTTCATCGTTTTAAAAGTGAGGGTGCTACAATATTTACCATCTAAGATTGTTGTGACTGTGAAGCACGTGACAGAGTACCTGACGGTATGCTCTAGGAATATTTGTCATTAATATTAATGGTATTGTTGTGATTACTCTTATTAGACATCTTGAAATTTGATTATTTTGATTTCTAAGACTCTATCTCGAAAAATATTCATGGCCACACACAAAGATTTAGTCAGAAAAATGTTTATTACAGCCCAATAATACATATTTATATAAGTAATTTATTATTATAGTGGAATAACACTCTAATACTGTTTGGTGACCAAATTTTCTTCTGAGTGTGGTGATTATGGGGAGAGTTTATTTTTAGTATCTCTCTCTTTCTCCCCCCTTAATTTTCTACTGTGTATATATGTTTTTATAATAAAGAGATTAATCATAATAAAGCATTAAGGAAGGAGTCAATTCCTCATGCCCAGGGGTCGTTGGTCCCTAAGTGGGGAACCAGGAAAGATACCAGCATCAGATGGGAATAGAGGTGGATAATCTTAAGGTTTCTCTGTATCCTGAAGTATTTTATGCAGTCAATGAGTGGTACAGATGCTAAGTGCTATAGGAGATTAAAAGCTTGTGAGGCTCTCTGGACAGGCTTGGACTTTTGGAAATCCCTGAAATTTTTATTTGCAGAGGGAAGCTGAGGAGAAACTGAGTATGGGAAATGCAAGAGGTTGCAGAAACAGTCCTGCTGTCAAACTGCAACAGATGGTACTCTAGCTGCTATTAGTTCACCGGGACAATAAACTGTCCCTGATGTGTGTCAGGAGATTTTCCTTTATTTAGAAATTTGAAACACACTTTAAAATCTCTCATTCTCTGGTCATTTTACAAGCATTTTCTAAGAGGCTGAGCCATCTGCCTTTGGTTTCTGGCCCTCTGCAGGGCAACATAATGAAATTGGAGCAGCTGAATTTTGACAGGTGACTTGAAATTGTGACAGTGATGGTTATAACCCAGCACTGTGCAACAACATCTCATCTGAGGCTCATGTTCCCAATTTGGATATCAAGGAATAGAAAGTCTTTTATCTGATATGCTTTAGATAGCAGGGTTGTGTCAGGGGGTGGGGGCAGGACACAGAAGTCTGTAGATATTAACCAGCTGATGTTAGAAATTTCTCAAAACGAAAGGCAGTTCATTACCTAGCTTTTGGATGTATAGGAAGCTGGTAGATGGAGAGTTAGGTCCTGAAGTAAAGCAATGAGTGGCATCTTGCTGTCCAGGGAAGAAAGAAGAGAGTGGCTGTTTTTTTGTTTTGTTTTGTTTTGTAGCTTAAATTGACAACTTAGAAAATTAACTTTTACCTTCATGTGGAGTCTCCAGAAAGTTCTTTTCCAGTGAGGGTGAGTCCTAACTAAATGAAGAGTATTGCCTAAAAAGCTGCTCCTGTCTTTTTTTTTGGCATCGTTGCTGTTACTTCAAAAGAGGCCCCCATAACTGAAACCCAAAGGTCATCAAGGTCCAGCAGCCTGGGTTCATTGCAAGTGTGGGTCCCACATAGTAGGTAGGAGGAAAACTTGTAAACACCATTGACACAGTCTCTGAACAGAGTGCTGGGAAGTTAACCACAAAGGGCCACAGCTTCTTCAGTACTAAGTGGGGAACAGATGGGACTAGCTTGATGCCCTGTAAGTGAAATGACTGATGGGCAACCAAGGACGCAGAAATTCCTTCAGAGGATCATTGTAAAATGTAAGTAGAGTCTGGCTGTTCACTGGGAAAATGGGGGTAGTTCAGTGGATATTTAGGGGAGTAAGTCTTGAAGGAAAGGAATCTAGGGGTATTTAGGGATTCAGGGTCTCTCTAGGACCACCCAGCTAACACAGGTTAAGGAGGGGGCCTGTTTCTACAACTGGAGAGCCATTTACCATTCAGTACTTCCCTCTTCATTGAAATTTAAGCCTCTGAATACAACAATTTTGTGGTCAGTCAATATGAAGAAAGGACAGATTATCCAGGATATTTACTTTTGGAGAGATAGATGCTCAAGTGGAGAAAACCAAGGCATGGTGTTACCTAAGAAGGGTTATAAGGGACCTTTGAAGGCCCCTTTTGGATCCATAAATCTAGAATTCAGTTCCTTTCAACCATCTTAATGGATTTTTAATGCAGTCGGAGAACTGGAATTCAGAAATGTTAAAATATAGCTAGGTCTCAGCTTGTGTGGAAACTGCTTTTGGAAAACATGCAGTACTCAACCTGTTAGTAATTAAAATTAATTACTGAATAGCTTCTGTCATAGGTGAGCGTTCTATATCACCTTAAAAATAACATAATAAATAGCTCATGGTAAACCTAGATTGGTTTGCTCATCCAGGAGTCAGGAATAATTTAAGTCAATAATGTGGGAATAGTAGACCTAAAAGGAAAATTAAATTTTCAAATAACAACTGCAAATGTTATTAAACAAAAGGTGAATAAAAATGCAGTCTGTTTGGAGTTTAGTTTTTCTTGCAAGCTCATTAAGCTTATTTCTTAAGCTTGTTCTTCAGAATGCTAATGCCAAGAACCTAATGCAATGAAATCTCTAGCCTCAGGCCAAGGAGAGGCTTACTTCTGCTCTTTTTAGTTCTTGCTTCCTCACTTGAAGCCTGGCAGCCTCAGGACATGCCATCATTTACTTTCAGAGAACACAGGTTATTTGTACTGTTTAGGTTTTGCTGTCTATTTTCTTGGCTGGGTTTCTGCATTTCTCTCTTAGGAAAGAAAACTGATAGAAAGACGGATGAAAGTATGGAATCAGTGAGTCCAGGGAAGGTCAAAGTTTACTACTTGAGATGCTTTTCATTGGGCCAGAAATATTAATTGGGCAGTAGTGACACCACCTGGTCTCCTTGGGAATCTTCACTTAGTCAGTTCATTGAAAAATGGACAAGTTTTACTGTCTCTGCATGAACTGTGTTAGGCACAGTAAAAGCTACATAAGAAATGAGAGGCCCCTGACCTTGAGGGGTTTATTATCTGAGGAATATTTTATATGCCTTTTCTACCCCATCTCGCCCACCCCTTACTCCAGACATTCTGACTCAGGCGGTTAAGAGTGGCAGTGGGGTCCTGGCATCTGGATATATTTTTCTGAGGATTCTGATGATCTCTCTGGCTTAGGAAGTGATTCAGGGGAAGACTGTGACTGATTATTTACCTGGAGAAATACTCTAGAAATGAGAGAACCAAAGAACCAAAAGAATTCAGAGTAAGTAGATCAAGCCTAGCTGGGGTAATCAGAGAGGCTTCAATGAAGAGGAAATTCTTGTAGATCTGTGTGAAAAAGCAGAGCGGATTAAAAACAAAAACAATATAATAAGGTAGTATGAGCTAGGAGATATTCTGGGGTGAGAGGCAGGTATTTTATCCCCTACATATGCTATTAAATAATAACCCAATTCTCCAATTTAATTTCAGTTTCTATTCTGGATTCTTATGGAACACATGAAATGTTCTCTAACCTCTGCTTTTAATATCTAATGTAATCACATTTCCCCTGATTTTACCAAGTGTGTCAGTCAGAGTATTGTCAAAAAAACAGAAACCACTTCTGTTTCAAATAGAAGTTTCAAACAGAGGGAATTTAATACAAATCTTGGTCTTATGGGTGTTGGAAGGGATTTAAGAAAAAAAGAAAAAGCAAGGGAGCTTGAGAAGCAAAAAAGATAAAGAGTGATACCCAGAGATTAGTATTTGTAGGAAGCAGCTATAAACTCTAGGACTGGATCCCAAGATCAGGCTTCTAGGGGTTCCACCTAGCCAATGCTAGGGCTGTGGAAGATGGTCTCCCTGGCCACAGCTGGGACCACCAAAGAATAGCAGTTACAGCAGAAGCTTGGATCACTGACGGGATGCAACTACTTCCAGAAACACCAGCAGAAGCAAAAGAGTATGAGAAAGAAATAATGGTTCTTTCTTTTGCCAGCTAATGAATGAGTCTGGGAAATGTAGTTTGTAGATACCAAGCCCCAGCAATACAGAATAGTTGGAAGAAGGTGGATGTGGAGCTGAGGGGAAACAGGTAGATAACTGGTACATCAGGTAAAATGAACCAAGATGTACTTCCTTCAGGAAGACAAATAAACATGTCCCAGTCAGAGGTTCATGCATGACTGCCAACAGGTATTAGTACTAAAATATGCCAAATCTTGTAACAACCACTTAGCAGCTCAGTCCAAGAAAAGTAGAAAATGAAGCTTATGAAGTTTGGTGAATACTATGTGAATGTGCAACTCTTCCCTTGGCTTTTCTCATTTTAACCTGATTCACCAACCCATTCATCTACCTACCCATTAATCCATCCAGTTAGTGCTTACCATATGCCAGACATTGTGGTGCACACTGGGGATACAAAGATAATGTCATACAGGCCTCCTTAACTAGCTTCCCAGCCAGGCAGGCAGTGGACAGATTTGATAGTCACAGAAAATGCTTCAAGAAATAACCATATTATTTACTCCTTATGCTTTTCAAAGTAGTTTCTCATCTCCTATTCTAAAATTCTTGTAGGATATTTTTTAAAGATAATTTCACATTGAACATATTTTAATTTATTTCTTGCCAAAAACTTTCCATGAACATTGTATATCATTTTCTTATAAACATAAGGACACTCACATTTTTACTATTTTTCACTCACCTGCCTCTTACTCTCCTTTTTGATGAATAGGCTTTTTCCTCTGACCAGTGACCTTCCCGAATCTCTTCCTTCTTTGTAGGCCTCAACAGTGGTACCATGCAAAATATTGCCACTGTTTATCCTGTGGCCATTTCTGTCCCTCTTCCCATGTTTTTATTCCAATTTTATATGGCCTCTTAGACTCTTGGATTTGTCCTTTTCCTCCATTATCTTCGCCAACTGACTCTTGTAGATCAACTTTAAAGACTTTTTGAGAGATCAGACATTGCTTTGAATCTTGTCTCTCCTGTCCCAGAATTTATATTGAAACAAGTGTGCTTTCTGCTTTCTACCATTTTCTTTTTAACTCATTGCCTTTAAAAATCTTAACTATATATTTGTAGAGACCAGTGTTTCCCAAAGTGTTCAAAATGGACCACCTGCCTCTGAATCACCCAGGGAGCTTATTAAATATCCAAATTCCCTGGCCAACTCCAGTCCTACTGACTTATAATCAGTGGTGTGTGGTCCAGAAATTTACATATTTGACAAGTTCCCCAGATGATTCTAATCACATGAAAGTGTGAGATGCACTGATAGAGATCTTTGTCTTCAAGCTCTGAGGCTCTGAAATTCTCACCTCCTTTGGTGCTTTTGAAAACACTGGTGTCTTTAACAGAATACTTTCTTATCATCAGACTTACCCGATGGGCAATAATGATTTGAAGTTTGCCCCCTTATTTCTGAAATCATTTCACTTTGAATCAGTTATAATTTCTTCTCATAGTAGCATACAGCCAAGATGCCTTCTAGGTTTGAAATCTTGTACCAAAATACTCCTGTGGAGTAGAGCAATATTGATGTCAGACTACAGTTGGTGAATATGAGGCTCAGAAGGAGTACGGGACTAGCAGAAGGTCATATAGCCAGATCATTGCAGAGCTGAGATTGAAGCCTAGGCCGCCGGGGACACTTTCCCTGTCTTCCCCCAGTTAAGACCTCCTCTTTTCGGATTGGTATCTGTAGTAAAAGATAAAACACACACAAACACACATTTCCATCCTTTGCAACGTACCATGAAATGTATTGAATACTGGCCTTTTTTGGTACCTACCTTTCGCAAAAGTAAAGTGGCATCTTTTCCCCAACAGCAAAAAGATGCTTGAAAATGCCTCTGTCATCACTAGTGTCACTGTGAATTAACACAGTGATGCTGATTGTAAATGCGGAGGGATGGTGCACACTGAAGTGAAGCAAGCAGTCATGATCATTTCAAGCTCCACTGAAATAAGAGAAGACGAGTCAGCTGCCACTATCCAATGGAGATGAAGCAACTCCAGGTTTAGCTCCCAGATCTTGAAATCTCATCAACTCAAAACAACTTATAAGCATTTACATGTATTTACATGTTTACTCTCCCATCTCTAGATAATTTGCACTAAAAGCAGGGACTGATATTGTCAGTCTTCCAAAATGGCTGATAATTCCAAAGTCATTTAGATTTGACTTTGCAACTTTTTTTTATGTTTAGTATTTGAATTTGGGCTTAACGTATTCTGAAAAATTATAACATTTTAAATAACAATAACACAGTAGTGAGAGCCAGGTAATAATATCCGTCTTTCTTATTCTGCCTCTTGATTTAACACTTCTCCTCTATATGGTCCATAGTAGGAATGCTGGTGATCTCCTACTGCATCAACCAAAACTGAATCTCTGTTTCCGACTCTCTCTGTCTCTGCCTCTGTTTTTTTTCTCTCTGTCTCTCTCTTTCTCACGTATATAATTATTATATCTGTTTCAAAGGACTGATTTAGGGTTGCTAGATGAAATAAAGGGGCCAAGTTAAATTTTAATTTCAGGTAAACAACATAAATTTTTCGTATAAGTACATTCCAATATCTCAGATAAACAATGAATAATTTTTAGTATGAGTATGTGCAAATATTTCAGATAAACAGTGGAATAATTGCATTTTGGACATACTAAAAATTGTTTATCTGAAATTAAAATTTAACTGGCATTGTGTATTTTTTATTTCCTAAACTTTGCAGCTTTGAAGTGGAAATTAGATGAGATAATGTGTGTACAGTATCTGGCTCATAGTAAATGTTCATTAAAATTATTTTCATAATTGAGCTTCTATAGACCCTAACAAATAGTAATAATTAGCATTTGTCTATTACTTTACTATTTACAAAGCCGCCTAATATTCTTGACTCTTCTGATCCTCTTAGTGACTCTGTGGTATCCCCATCTACCTCATGAAGAAATTAAGCCTCATAAACATGTTTTACTGACTGTACAGTAATCCACAGTATGCTGTACAATCTTTTATTTCATAGACATGTGTTGTTGAATATTGGCCTCATTTCTAATCATTGCTACTGTAATATTATTGAAATGAACATCTAAGAGCATAATTTTTTTTTTTTTTTTTTTTTTTTTTTTT
>NC_041222.1:47454206-47458543 GCF_002837175.3 Physeter macrocephalus | reverse complement strand
CCACGGCCCACGGGCCCAGCCGCTCCGCGGCATGTGGGATCCTCCCAGACCGGGGCGCGAACCCGGTTCCCCTGCATCGGCAGGCGGACGCGCAACTAATGCGCCACCAGGGAAGCCCCATAATTTTTTTATAAGTACTTTATGAGCTCCTTAGGTCAGAGACCATGACTATTTTGTTTTCCATTGCCCAACCAAAGATACTGCTCAATACATATTTCCTAAATGAATGCAATTTCCAAATTTACTTCCAGACTCTTCTAATGAAAATAACAACAATAATATTAATAGTATTTCATAATGTACCAGGCATATTCTAGACTGCTTTCATTTACTGATAATAATCTTCACAGTACTTTGTGAAATAGGTAGCATTATTACCCAACTTTATGGATGTGGAATCTGAGGCACGAAGAGATTAGGCAATTTCCTGCCCAATTGTTTGGCTAGTAAGCAGTGGAACTGGGAGACAATTTCAGGTGACCTGGCTCAGAGCCTGAATTCTTATCCATTTCACTCTTCAGCCTCCAGCAATGGAATTAATGGCTCAAAGAACATGCATATTTGTAAGCATCTTAATGCACATTGCCAAATTGCTTTTCAGAAACATTGCACCTATATATTCTTCTACCAGGAATTCATGAGTGTCTCAACACAGCTTTTCTAGCATTGAGTATTCTCATTAAAACTTCTTTTCACATCAGTTAGGTAAAAAATAGTATCTAATAGTTACTACATTGTATTTATTTGATTACAAAAGGTTGAACTTTTTTTTTAATATAGTTAAAAATATATTTCTTCTCTTATAAGGTGTATATTTATATCCATACCCTTTGGCATATTAGGACTAAGCAAGCCAATCACATGAGCCTTATTGTCATATGTTGCAAAGGACTTACAGAAATCAAGTTTGCTTGTCTTTCAGTTTTGCCTTTGGACCTTTGGCTTATGAAGTTTAATTATAAAGAGAGAGAAATATGTCAGTCTTTTCTTTTGTGATTTCTTCTGTTGCTCTTGTGCTTTGAGAGCATATAGGTCCAACATTTTAAACTGGACATTGTAATCCATTGCTTTTTCAAACTCTTTACCTAGAAAAACTTCAGCCTTTGAAAGCTCTCCTTGTTATCCTCCTAATTTTTTAGATACTTGACACCTAAAAAGGTGGATTAATTTGTCTTTCTTAACCTTTCCCTACTCACCCCTTTTCCTCTTAACAACTTCTTCTGAGAGAAAAGCTTTGCCCCTCCTTCAGGGAATTCTTTCCTCCCCTAGGATCATGTTTGAAAATATTTAAGGAGCAAGGCTAAACTATTTCTTTAAAAAAAATCCACATTGCTAATCCAGCTGTTTTGAACAATAATAAGGCTTTATATTCTGTCTGGTGTTTTAGCATATTTCAGCACCCTTTCTATATGTTATGTGACCTCAGCATCCCTGTGAAACCCATAGCACAGGTACTTTTTCCCTTTTCCAGGTGAAGAATCAGAGACTGAGAAGTTAAGTGACCCAAGGTCACTGAAACTCATGTAGCTAGGACTGGAGTCTGGTTATTTTAACTCCTGCTCCTGTGATCTTTTCACTACTCCAAAGTTTCTTATAAATGACTTACTGTCACAGCAAGAGACCTAAATACTCACATAGTCAATTTTCCTCTCTCAAGTGTTTTAAGGTTCTGATACTTTCCCACTCATGCCAGAATGTTATCAGTTGGGGACAGTGAATTCTCTGAGCATTTGCTTTACGTGCACACATTTTTAGAAAGTCAGCAAACACTGATGTGTATATTCTATTACTGTAGAAGCAAATATTCCCTTAAAGAGGGGCTTTCAGTCATACTTAGCTGGTATTTCTCATAACTTCACACACTAGAAAACCATGTGTCTTCTGTTTATCTTCTGTGTCAGCCACAAGATGGTACCCTTGCACATGGGAAAATGTTCAAGATGTATTATAAAGTGAAAAAAATGGATTTCAAAACAGTATATTCAATTGTGTGCACATGTGTGTGCATGTGTGTATGTGTGTGTGGAATTGGATGCACAATAAATGGCTAACAGTGGTTCTCTCTGAAAAATGTAGCTATTTATTTTTTGACCTTTGAGTATAATCTACATTTTCTATAGTAAGCCTGCTTTGTGTATGTGATCACTCATCCAGGAGATGGGAAGGCTCTGCTGTCAACAGAGATTTCATTCCTATCCTTATGGTGGGGGAAATGTGATGCCTGAGTTGACAGCCTCATCAGAATCACACAGAGTTGGGAGTGGGCATAGTTTCCCAAGAAAGGGATGCCAGGGAGACAGATGCCACGTGTGAGCCTAGCTGTCTTGAGGGCCTCAGGCTGGGCCTGTATGAAATGTTCTTTTAGGGATTGGTCAGTAATTGGCTGAAAGTCCTGTATGGATTAACCCCAATATTGGTTCTTCTAAAATATGCTATGAGGTGGAAATTTCAGGATAGCTAAAGTTGACCAACAGCATCTTCTATCTTTTTGTTTTGGAGGGGTGAGTAGAGTAGGAAGTAGGGCATAAAGGTTTTTGCCTACAACAGCCATTGATTCAAAGGAGGCAGTTGTTCTAACTCATTTTGTAACTGTTCTTGGAGCAGAAATACTTGGCAGTGATGGCAAATAATCAGAAAGCAATATCACTGAGGCAGTTCCAATAGGGAAATCTTTCTCTGTACTTCAGTAGGAAAATTAAATAGCAGAGGTATGCATTTGGACAAAGATTTCTTGTATTACCTGAGAGCCTCATACTACCTGTTCCATTCATTGTAAGATATGAAATGTAACTGTCAAAAAGGTGCACACATATGGTATAAATTGTTCAATAGTCACAGTCTGAAAATTTCATGTTTTTCCCCCAGATAAGGAAAAATAATTAATTTCACCCTGAGTGTTGAGAAGTCTTTTTAGACCCCGGAAAGAATTTGGCCAGGGGTTTTGCATAACATTTATGTAATTCAAATTGATTCTTCGTATAAATTGAGTTGGGTCTCAGAAACATATGCAGCTTCAACAGTTTATCATCCTAGGGCAGTGGTTCCCAATGCTGGTTTGTGTATCAGTTATATGAGAATCACGTGGAAGAGGTTTAAAAATCCCCCACACCACTCCCAAATTCTGATTCAGTAGGTCTTCAGTGGATCCTGAGAACCCCCAACCTTCCCCAGGTAACTCTGATGCAGTTGGGGAGGGAAACCATTGATCCAAACCACAGGACGTGGAAGCTAACACCTCATCTTCCACATTTAATGCAGTGGGTGATCGGTGATGTCTGAGAAAGGTGTTCTGCATTCCCCAGGTCCCATCATGGCACCAGAAAAAGTCCAGTTTTACGTAAGAAAGCAACGTTTCAGAACTCATAAATCACAGAACCCAATGTTTCCATGTGCTTGGGACCTAGGGAACACAGAAATCACTTTCCTGGGGGCCATGCCTGATTTTGAAATGTGGCATTTAATAATCCAACTTGTGTTTTTCTTTATGGTGTATTTTTGCCTTCTGCAAACATTTATGCAGTGCTACTAGTACTAGTTAGTGCATGAGGCATTGAGGTGGATAGAAATATCAGCCATCATCCGTGGCTCAGAGAACTCGTTGTCCATCAGAGGCTGGGGAAGGACTGTGGAGTCCTACCATCACTACATGGAGTGACATCTGCCACGGTGGTGGCAGGTGGGAAGAATATGGGTGAAATAAGGACAATAGCACAAGATTCCTTCAAGGGTTAGCTGAGCTATTATAACTTTAGTATCTTTCCCAATTCTTTTTTTTTTTTTTTTAAGATTTACTTATTATTTATTTATTTGATTTATTTTTGGCTGCGTCAGGTCTTAGTTGCGGCACACGGGATCTTCGTTGAGGCATGCGGGATCTTTTATTGTGGCACGCGGGTTTCTCTCTAGTTGTGGCATGCAGGTTTTCTCTTCTCTAGTTAGGGCGCGCGGGCTCTGTAGTTAGCTGCACACAGGCTCTCTAGCTGAGGCGCGTGAGCTCGGTAGTTGTTGTGCGCAGGCTTAGTTGCCCCGAGGCACGTGGGATCTTAATTCCCTGACCAGGGATAGAACCGCATCCCCTGCATTGTAAGGCGGAGTCTTTACCACTGGACCACCAGGGAAGTCCCCTTTCCAATTCTTGACTCTGTTTTTAGGGTTCTTAGGAAAATCACCTATTTTAGCAGGTCTGGGCCCCTTCAAGCAAATACCGCTTACAATAGGATTTTCGTCTTTCGATCATCAGACAGTCTCCTAAATTAGATGCAACTAGGAGGCTTTTTTTTTTTTTTTTTTTTTGCGGTACGCGGGGCCTCTCACTGTTGTGGCCTCTCCCGTTGCGG
>NC_041222.1:47415069-47454032 GCF_002837175.3 Physeter macrocephalus | reverse complement strand
TTTTTTTTTTTTTTTTTTTTGTGCGGTACGCGGGCCTCTCACTGTTGTGGCCTCTCCCGTTGCGGACCACAGGCTCCGGACGTGCAGGCTCAGCGGCCATGGCTCACAGGCCCAGCCGCTCCGCAACATGTGGGATCTTCCCGGACCGGGGCACGAACCCGTGTCCCCTGCATCAGCAGGTGGACTCTCAACCACTGCGCCACCAGGGAAGCCCTAGGAGGCTTTCTTGAAGCAACTTCCTAAAGTCTAGTAGTATGTGCAGTTGCTGTGTAATTTTTTATTGGAGGGCAACTGTCCTTGGGTGGCCCAGCCCATGAATGCCTGGCTACTTACCATTAACATCCTGACTACACCCTCTGGCCCTCTCTCGGGCAACCTGCAACAACAGGATATGTCCAGTGGTTCTTGCAGTTGGTGATACACCTGCTAGAAGCCACTGTGGATTTCCCACTTCTTTCCTAACTAGAGATGGCAGACTCATCCCCAAAAAAGTGCTCATCCTCCGCCCCTCTGTCAGCATGCACTGCCTGGAGTGATGAGGTCTGTAGTCCTTATTTCTCCTGGGCTGGGACATCTCCCTTTTTCCCCCACACGGTCTGGGTGCTGTTGGTTCATTTCTGTCAAGGCTGTGTTCCTTGTGTAAGAGACTTTGGATTAGAGGGAAAAGATTCTGTTCTTAATTTCCATTGGAACAGACAATTTAGTCTTTAATCAGACCAAAGCACAACACATAGTAGGTACTGAATAAGCCTTTCCCTCCATCTTTATAAGTGTAATTTGGGGTTTGCTGGTAGTCAGGATAGAAAGTGGTTGCTTTTTGCCTGTGAAGGGCCAGCTGCCTAATTTGCAGGGTCCAGTGCAAAATGAAAGTTCAGGGTCCCTTGTTTAAAAAGCATGAAAAAAGTGCCATGAAAGGTACTAAAAAATACTTTCTCCTTTCTTCTGTAGACTCTCTCATGATTTGTCATGGTGTTTAAAATTTGCTATTTAATGTCATTCTAATTAATTAAAAATTTAAATTATTACCATGAATTTTACCATTCATAATTACATTGTGCAAATGTCAGTCTAAAAGCAAATATAAGAGCATTTAACTTGTATGCAGAATCAATGTAGTTGCACATTTGTATTTCATAGATCATACATGCATATGTATTTCATTCTTATCAGAACAGTAGAAATGCTACACAAAACTAACTCAGCTTTTAAATTTCACTTCTTGATATATGCACATTCTATCAACATTCTCTCCCTGATAAGTAATGAATAACTTAAAGGAAACGGGACTAAGTGTTACCCTACCTTTTCCTTTCTTTCTATGTCATCTTTTCCACCATAAGTGATTGGCCAATTCAGGGAAGTAATGTGAATAAGGAAGGATATGATATGGTCCTTGGGCATTCATATTTCTGTCTTCTTTCTGCACTCAAAGCAAATTCTGGTTCATATGGAAAGAGTGGTCTCCCTAAGGTGTCAGTTTACTCAATTGCAAATGTAACATGCTCATCTTGTACTCACTTTTTGAGTCTTTCTGAACTCCCATGTATGTAGATTTACCAGAATTCTGTACTCATGGGGTATCACAAATGCTATATGTGATCGTGGTGGCAAGAAACAGAAGCAGACATGCATGTTGCATCTATCTCTTATACTCAAACTTTTGCTCCACTGTTCCATCGTATTTCACTTACACAGCAGAAGTTCAAAGATAAAATTATTAAAAATTTCAAGATGGCAACAGTAGAGTATTAAACCCAAGCACAGGGCTCTTCTGAGCAAAGGCCCTGTGCAGCTGCACCAGTGGTATGCCCAAGAAGTTCGTGCTATGTGAATTCTTTCTAGACTAATTCCTCTTGCCTCAGGACACTTCAGCCACCCTTCATGGCATAAACAGAGCAGGCTGAGTAGAAGTTATGCTGCCACATCTTCAAAATATCAGGGATCTTAGAGGAGGGGAGGGGGCAGCACACAGTACCTGAAACTACCCATGGAGGCTGGACTAGAAGGGGACTGAAACAGACCCAGGTGTAGTTATGGCTAGATAAGGTGCAAACAGACAGGCAGAGCTGAGGATCCAAGGAAACACTGTTCTGTCCACATTTATTGTGAAACTGAAGGACTAAGAGGTACCCTATACCCTTGAAGGAGAGAATTGGGTCCTCTGGGGAGACTTGAGCCAGGCAACAGATTTGAATTTCACTTTGTAGGAAATGCGGAACCACTGAAAAGATTAGGAGAGTTATGGGATGATTTCTATGTTTTATAAAGATGACTTTGGCCACAGTGCAGTAGTGGGTGGTGGGAGAGACAAGGCAAGGGGCAGGGGCCAGTTGGAAAGCTGTAGCAATAGTCCAATATCTTGTAGATCACAACGAGAGGTCAGCAAGGAGGGCCACACACTGGGGGGTGTCCCAGTGGCAAGTCCAGGCAGGGAAAAGCACTGGAATTGCCCTCACTGGTCTGGGATTTGTGGGCAGGGCTCCAGCCATCAGGTGGGTGAGTGGTCAGAACAACACAGGCCACATACAGAAGCTTGAAGGAGAGAATTAACTCATCTAGGGAGGAGGAGTCTGGGGCTTAGGACTGAGGTGGTATCTAGTAGAAGAAGTGGAGTGAAGCTGAGGGGACAGCTTATGAGAGACAGTGTACTAGGGCTACTTACATGCCTTCTGTCCCCCGTCAGTCAGGATTTGTCAGGCTTCCCTGGTGGCGCAGTGGTTGAGAGTCCGCCTGCCGATGCAGGGGACACGGGTTTGGGCCTCGGTCCGGGAAGATCCCACATGCCGAGGAGCGGCTGGACCTGTGAGCCATGGCCGCTGAGCCTGCGTGTCCGCACCGGGAGAGGCCACAATAGTGAGAGGCCCGCGTACCGCAAAAAAAAAAAAAAAAAAAAAAAAAAAAAAAAAAAAAAAAAAAAAAAAGGAGGATTTGTCATGGGCATGTACCGAATCAACAGGGAGAAATACTCTTCTTCTTTTTGTGAGGAACAGAGGAGATGTCAAGCCTGGGAGCCAGACCTGACCACACAGTTTATATATGAATCTTTTTAAGAACCAAAAAATTATATCTTTTTCTATCACAAAAATCAGGATATTAGACAATACAGATGAGTAAAATGAAAAAAATCAAAGCAAAGTATAATTCCAACCATCCTGGGTCACTATTAACATTTGGGGGCATACACATTCAATATTTTATCTTTGCAAGTTCCCCCCTTCATTTACAAAAATGTTAGTCTTTTAAGCTGAATCTAGGTTGGAGGAGGGATATCTTTTACCTTTTGAAGTTTCACTCATTTGTGGTTCCTATATAATTCATACATGTTTATCTCAAGTCCCTCTCTCTAGAAGCAGGACCAGGTGTGCTGTTTTGTTTTGAATTCCCCAGAGGATTCTAATTCTTTCTCCAGAGTCTTCATGAAATAATGTCTTGTTGACTAGAGGACTAGTTACCTCAGGAAATGTACATTGAGTATGGTGGATCTCTTATTCCTTAGTTGAAAGAAAGAGAAAATATAATTAATTAAATATAAAATATTTTATTTATATATAGTTATATAAAATACTTAAATATATTTGTTATATATAAAATACATACATGTTAAATATAGTATATTTCGTATCTAGAAAGCCTGACATTGTGCAGCTCCCATTCCGCAGTCTTTCCACATGACCCATAGTTTGAGATCCCATTGCCATCCAGAGGAAAAAAGACTGCGCAGATCAAAATCCCTGAAGATTTTGAAGATCTGGAATAATGAACGAAATGAACCAAATTTAAAGAGCTTTATTTAAAAGAGATAAAGACCTATATTTGCAACCAAAAATCTAACAAGACCCGTAGAAGAAACACACAACTCTGACATGGGGATGAGGCAGCAAACTATGGCTCAGGGGGAAGGATTGGAAGAACAGGACTGTTCATCATGGAGAAGTCTGAGAAAGTGATGCTGCTTACTTGTCTGAAGACTGTCATGCAGAAGAGGAAGCTCCTCACTGATACAGAAACCCATGCAAGTATTACTTTGGATAGCCACAAAGTGCTATTGATTTGTATTTCACATCCAGTGTCCAATTCTTTTCACTGTCTCTTCATTCATGTACTCTTGCAGTTTCATGTTTCCTTTTTAGTTGCTTGCTTTTTGGCCAAGAACATAGGACTTTATTAGATAAACTCTCTTTAGATCTGGTGCATGGTTCCAACTTGTCAAAATCCTTTGGGATTCTGATTTGTTCAGTGAGCATCTAAACCAGCTCTTGCAGTTGTATGCACATTTGATCAGCATGCCATTATTATGTTATAATCCTCCATGTATTGATGAGAAATAGATCCTTAAGAAGAATAACTACTTGCCCAAGGCCTAACAGCTAGGGTGTGTCAGATCCCAGACTACACCTGGGTCTTCTATTCTCAGGCCAGTGTTCCTCCCATGGAACGGTACTCTCTCAACACAATTTTGAAATTTTGGTAGAACTTGAAGATAGATGCCCCAAACACAGTGTAACAGAGACGTGCCCTTTGAGTAGTGCTTTCACAAACATTTTGCAATAAATTATTTTAATAACCTTAGAGATGGTATTGTTGCTCTCATTTTATAAATAAGAGGCCCAGGAAGGTTAAGTATTTTTATTCAAGGTCAGAAAGCAAACTACATATCAGTTGCTGCAGAGAACAGTTAGGTTGGGAAGATGTCTTTCCTTCCTGGGATTCTTAAAACATCTTATGGAATACTTCTTTAGAAGACCTAGAATAGTAGCTGAACAGTTCATCAGGAATTATTAAAATGGGAGGACCTCAAGGTCTGATCAGTCACGATACTAGAGAATCTTTTTATGGTGTACAAAAATTCTAAGATGAAGCAAATTTCCAAAAAGATGCATAACAAGAAAGCATGTAAGCACCGTTTGGGATCTGATTAGAATTCTGAGACTAGTTCTTTACATTTAGAAGTATAGAAGTTGGAGAGAATTTTCAGGAAAAAAGAAAACATTCTTTCCGGCATTATTTGCTCTGTTTAATTAAGACTTAGTTAACATAAACAAGATTTTTATTTTTCTGACTGAAGAGTTTGAAGAGGTCTTTTAACACCAAGCAAAATCACCACCTTATTTCAAGTGTACATCAGCAAGCTTGTAGAGACCAGCTCCACTTTGAATTAGAACAATTAGAACAAAAACATCCTCTTCTTTTCAAAAATGAGGAACCGAGTTTCAGAGACATGAAATAGCTTAGCCAGTCATCTTTCAGGCTTGGGCTACTGCTTACCTCCTAACTTTGTCCTCTTCCTGTTTTCTGCTTCATGATGCTTTGTTGCCTTCTGGTTGGGAAAGCTCACCAGGGTGACTTAGTTATTTTCTTTGTAGATATTCAGAAATTGAATATCTCATTTTAAAATATCTCTTTTTAAATGGAAGAACAAAAACACCACCTAAAATAAACACCACCTGATAGAGATGATTTTAGCATTATTCACTATTTGAGAATAGTCAAGCCATGTGATACTTTCATTGACAGGAATAAGCAAGAATTGACTGTGGTCAACTTGGGCTATGTAAGAGGAGGTATCATGCGGTAGAAAGTCCATGGGCTTTGGAATTATACTTGGGTATGAATTCTGGATTTGACATATTCTCCCTTATAGCTTTGGCCAAGCTACATAAAACCTCTCTGAGCTCTACTCACTTTCCTCACTATAAACTGAAGATGATAATACTATCCTTAATTGTATTAAATGAAGATTAAATGAAATAACAGATGTACAAATATCTAACCTAATGCATTGTCCATATTTGACACACAATAATATGTCGGTCCTCTTTTTTCATTCTAGAATTTGCTTCTTCAAACACATTATTTCAATAAATATCTATAGTCCCTGTGTTTGGTGTAAAGGATAAAGAGATGACAAGCACAAGCACAGTATCTGTCCTCATAGAGAACAGATTGGGGAAGATACACATTAAATAAGCAATTACAATTGAGTGTTTTGAGTGATTAGGTAAGGAAATGCAGGGTGCTAAATTTGGACTGAACAGGGAGATCTAGTTTAGGGGATCAAGAAAGGCTTCCCTGAGGAGGTGATATTTAAGTTAAATTCTAGCACATGCATAAGATTTAGCCAGATGAGATGGGGTGAGGTTGGGGAAGGGAAGTCACAGCTATTCCTAACAGAGGCAGCAATCAAGTGTGAAAATATTGAAGAGAGAAAGTTCAAGAAATGTAAAGTGATGGGGAGAGTGACAATTGACATAGCTGGGGAGGTGAATAGGGGATATATCCTCAGGGTTTTACAAACCATGGTAATGATTTTAGAGATTAATTTTAAGGGCAATGGGGAATCATTGGACAGTTTATGAATTCAAGTGAAAGGATTTTTGTCATTGAAATTAAAAGACTGTAGATATTAGCTCTCTGGAAGTGTGTAGATAAAGGCCATTATTCAAATGGGCTGATAGGATTGCTTCAGGAATTGCCTTCATCCTTCGTTCGTGGAATTCAGGGATGTCTTTCTAATGGGTAAGTGGCAGGATTTAGCCATTGTGCTCTGCCACAAGAGGGAGCTAGTGGTCTTCCGTGGTCAAGTAATTTTCTGTTGGTCCATTGTCTAATGACAACATGGTAGAACAGGCAGTTGGCTCAACAGCTGGCAATCTTCCAGGGACAAGGCCGTTATGGCAGTTGGTGGTTGGTAAATTCAGTCCCTACTCTCTGTGCCCAACCATATGTCCAGACCTTCCTAGTCCTGAAGCCTCCAGCCAGCTCAGAACAAAAACTTAGTCTGAAAAGACCTCTCCCTGTCACCATTGCAATCACTTGAGCATTTATGCTCAGAACAGCTCTCTGACAGGAAAACGTTTGTGTTCCTCCGGAATGTGAAGGAAGGTTCATGGTTTTTAAAATTCATGAATTGCGTGGAATGGAACGTTCCTTCTCTGAGTACAGAAAAAAAACAGAGAGGCTGTGTCTTCATGACATCCAAGCTATGGGTCATCTCAGGCAGGAAAAATCTAGTCAAGCCAATTATTTGGCATGGTAAAGACCCCTTTCCCTTCCATTCCAAGAAAAGGTTGTAAAATTTTTTCACTTTCCAACTCGTTGCATTGGGTTCACTTGAGAATATTCAGGCTTAGGCAACCAGCTGAAGAAATTCAGTATTTCTTCTATTTAAAATTATATGAGTGCAGTGATTCAGGCTGGGTATATGATCAAGTAAAATCCAATTAAAAGATTCAAGTGGGCTGATTTTCTTTGTTTGGTTAAATACAGCTATGAGGATAGGATAGAGCCTTGGGAAATTGTGGAGTTTATCTTTAACCAATCTTATCACTCTTTCTACGTTCTCTCCTGCCTTCTTGGGTCTATTTCTTCCTTCTGGATGCCAGATCCCCTCATACGCAAATCAGACTTCAGTTCCCCACCGAAGCATATCAAGGACCTCTCCTACCCTGTTTGTTCTCTCATCTACACTTTTGAATGAAATCTTAGAACCTCTGAGTTTGAAACAAAGACATTTGATTAAATTGATTTACTGTAAGATTTTAATAAACTCTAATGTGTGAATGTAGGAACACCCAGCACACTCTCTAGCTTCTTGACCATTGGGAAAAGATTTTGATAGCCCAAATGAATACTTGGTGGTGGCATTTTAGGAGCACAGTATTTTGGCAGCTGGTGGAATGGGGTGAGTTGGAGCAGGCCTTCTCAGCACTGTGAGTGGGTAGTAATCTACGTTGCTGTTTTTGGAGTCTTAACTTTTGTCCTTCCATTTGAGCAAGTCAGGGTGATAAGATGCAGCTCAGGTTTTCATTATGTTTGATTTGATCTTTCTCATTTTCATATAATCTTTTTCATATAGTTAAGCCATCTCTATTTCAACTGTCTTCCCTTCCCCATACATAATACTTAGTAGCATGTTTGTGGAAACTAGAATTACTGTTTGACGATAGTGTCTGAGAAAAACCTACGACAGACAGAATTTTCTGAAGAGGGAAATACCTCTTTTATAAAGAAATCATATTGAAAGGACATGGAATTTTTTTCTCAATTAAGAATATCCCTTGGGCCTCCCTGGTGGCGCAGTGGTTGAGAGTCCGCCTGCCGATGGAGGGGACACGGGTTTGTGCCCCGGTCCGGGAAGATCCCACATACCGCGGAGCAGCTAGGTCCGTGAGCCATGGCCGCTGAGCCTGCGCTACCGGAGCCTGTGCTCCGCAACGGGAGAGGCCACAACAGTGAGAGGCCCGCGTAACGCCAAAAAAAAAAAGAATATCCCATGTCTTTACTTTATAGTTTTATTTTAAAAGCAATACATGGGCTTCCCTGGTGGCACAGTGGTTAAGAAGCCGCCTGCCAATGCAGGGGACACGGGTTCAAGCCCTGGTCCGGGAAGATCCCACATGCCATGGAGCAACTAAGCCCGTGTGCCACAACTACTGAGCCTGTGCTCTAGCCACAACTACTGAGCCCATGTGCCACAACTACTGAAGCCCACGTGCCTAGAGCCTGTGCTCCACAACAAGAGAGGCCACCTTAATGAGAGGCCTGTGCACCACAGCAAAGAGTAGCCCTCTCACTGCAACTAAAAAGAAAGCCCGCACGCAGCAGCGAAGACCCAATGCAGCCAAAGATAAATAAATTAATTTTAAAAATAAATAAAAGCAATACATGATGACAGCATAAAGATATAGAATATATATAAAGTGTAATAGAAAATATAAAGAAGAAAGTAAAAAAGGTAAGTGTGATCACAGTTTTAGAGAATAATCACTGTTAAACTATTAACATTTTGAAACATTTGGAACTTTTCAGATATTTTTCTTTGCATACATAGTCATTTTTCGAACATAAATAAGCAATATTATATTATGGTTATTATTTTGTAACCTGATTTTATTCACTTCATTACACATTGTGAGCATTGTTCATATCATTTTAAATGGGAGCACACAATTCCTTTGCTTGAAGGTATTATCATCTACTTAAGCAATGTAACTGATCTCCTGTTAATGGAACTGTTCACAATTAAAAATGGCCAAATATTGCATCCTGAGATTTACCCTTGCCAGGGATATAGTGCACACTTTTTTTTTTTTTTTTTTTGGCTGCGCCTGGTCTTAGTTGTGCCATGCAGAATCTTCGTTGTGGCATGTTTTTAGTTGCGGCATGTGGGATCTTTAGTTGAGGCATGCAGACTGTTAGTTGTGGCATGAGAACTCTTAGTTGAGGCATGTTAATTCTTAGTTGTGGCATGCATGCAGGGTCTAGTTCCCTGACCAGGGATTGAACCTGGGCCCCCTGCGTTGGGAGCACAGAATCTTACCCACTGGACCACCAGGGAAGTCCCACCACACACTATTTTTGAAGAGGGAGTTTTCTAATGTTCACTAAAAATACTGTGGTCCTAGGTTCTATCTAGTATTTCAGAATGAGTTTTAGAGAGAAACCAAAGGCCTACAGAGATTTAGAGAGGGATTATCTGTCCTTTTTGGTAACAGTTCTTCAGTAGACTCAAGGATATCTTAAGATCAAATGAGAATAATCAAGTGTTTCCACTCTTACAAAGAGAGCCTTGAGTATTCCATTCAGTTTTCAGCTGAGGTTTAACCCAGAAGGGCAGATTTTTAACTTGACTATGCATTTTGTGTCAACTGTATGTGTTTCAACATTTAGTATACAAGTCTCCGTAGGAATTCTATCCAGACTACTGTTG
Source organism: Physeter macrocephalus (assembly GCF_002837175.3). Taxonomy (NCBI): domain Eukaryota; kingdom Metazoa; phylum Chordata; class Mammalia; order Artiodactyla; family Physeteridae; genus Physeter; species Physeter macrocephalus. The sequence continues at coordinate 47,444,323 of NC_041222.1, read as the reverse complement.
AACCAGAGTTACTAAAGGGGAATTTAAGCAAAGGATCAAGGACTATAGAAACCTCTTTTGTAATATTGGACTGGGGGTCCTGCTCTGTGTCCTCATTCCTGGGAACGCTGTTGGAGGCTGGCATGAAGAATTGCCACAAGAGGTTGTAACCAGTTTATTAACCTCAACAGCCATCTAGCCCTTATGAGATTATTTTAGCTGGTACAAAGTGTTGATCAATGACAGTTGTATGTGTATATGTGTGTATTTTCAGAGCAGAAGTATTAAATCAATTTACTATGGGTAGAGCAAAGATACAAATGAAAAACCAGTATACTTAGAAATGTTGCTGAGTACCTATTTGTTGAGGATGTGATAGAGGTGAAAAGAATCCAGTCTGGTTTAAATAGTGCTGGAGAAGCTTACCATTAAGGGGCCTTTTAATATTAATAGCTCAGACACTAGGAAACATCTCTTGGACAGGACCGCTGTTACTGCAGTATATAGAATTTCTGCTCCAAAATTTGTGTTTGACTTCTAAATGCCTTAAATATTCTTTTTTAATTAATTAATTGATTTATTTACTTTTGGCTGCGTTGGGTCTTCGTTGCTGTACGCGTGCTTTTCTCTTTAGTTACGGGGAGCAGGGTCTACTCTTCATTACGGTGCGTGGGCTTCTCATTGCGGTGGCTTCTCTTGTAGCAGAGCACAGGCTCTAGTCGCACAGGCTTCAGTAGCTGTGGCATGCAGGCTCAGTAGTTGTGGCACGCGGGCTTAGTTGCTCTGAGGCATATGTGATCTTCCTGGACCAGGGATCAAACCTGTGTCCCCTGCATTGGCAGGCAGATTCTTAACCACTGCGCCACCAGGGAAGTCCCGCCTTAAATATTCTTAAAGAAATTTAAACATTCTATTTTTTAAAGGCAATTTAATTTTCATCATTTATGTCCTAAAGTTCTCTGGTTACTTGGTGTTAATTCAATCAAGTGTTTTATTTTTATTTTTTTAATATTTATTTATTTGGCTGTGCTGGGTCTTAGTTGCGGCACACGAGATCTTCGTTGCTGCGTGCGGGATCTTTGTTGCAGCATGCGGGATCTAGTTCCCCGACCAGGGATTGCACCCAGGCTCCCTGCATTGGGAGTGCGGAGTCTTACCCACTGGACCACCAGGTAAGTCCCTCAGTCAAGTGTTTTAAAACTATCTTCAGCTTATTTATTACTTCTGTTCATGGTGGTTTTCTAGATCAAGGCTGTCTGTTGGGATTAATGGAACTGATTTCCAATTTACAGAGTGAATAATAGACCAGTGTCCACCTCTCTCCTTTCTTTTCTTTTCTCCTCTCCGTTTCTTTTTATTCTGCCATGATCTTCTTTTTGTATTACCAGTATTTCCCCTTCACTACCCTCTTTACCTCTCTCTTCCTTCCTTTAACTCTTCAAATTCTACTTCTTTGTGAGCCAATTTTCTCAAAATTAGGCATCTTTTATGTTTTCTCATCATTCTCCTGCATAATAGCTGGGTTTTCTGGCAAGCTCTGTAGGTCCTGCAGAATTTACGCTTTGTTTGGGAAGTGGTGCACTAAGAGTGTGATTCTCAGTTTTTCTGTGCTTTGCTGCCCGTCTACCTCTTTGCTTGAGCATTACCTGAGGGCCCAACAAATGTTTTTGATCATAAGAATAATGTTCAGACTTTCCCCCTATGAGGTAAGATCCCTTTCCCATTGGAGTCACTGAAGGTGGCAAACATATGACCATGAGCAACTTTAAGGGAAATTCATCATAAAGTGCCTTTTTTAGTGTTGTTTGAAAAATAAGCTGTTGCTATAGGATTTTAATAAAACTGGCCCCATTCCGAGATGGAAAGCATGTGGTCATCAACTACAAAGGGAGCTTCAGCTGAGAGGGCTCATTTGGGGATGAAAATTGTCTTCCTGTTTTCTTACTGCATCAGTGATACAGCAGTTTCTTTTATAATTTCCAGTTGTGCACAAGCCAGTCAGAAGAAAAATGAGTTTCCTTTCCTCCCTAGCTGAGAGAATATTCTTTTAAAACAGGGAAAGAAAGATAAACAGAAGAAGGAAAGAAAGAAGTAAGGAAAAAATCCATGGCAAAAAGTATATTTAAAAAATCCTCCCCCTCCACTGGTTTCAGGGAAGAGAGATTAGTTTGATATACAGCTTGTTTTAGATCTTAACCAGATAAGTTGCTTCACCAGGCACATGAGGTTATTGGGGGGAACTGATGAGCACTTTTTAGTGATTCAGTGTTTTGTAAGTAAATATATCCTCATTCACTGACCATTTATCTCTTGTTTATTTCTGCTTACAAGCTAGAAAAAGAATATCAGTTGATCGTTGGAATTTCACTTGGATTTTCTCATAAAACTGTTCACACATTTTATTTCTTTTGGATGGGGAGAAGAGAGATAACATTCCAAACTTGCAAAAAATAAAAACTTCAAAGATTACAAGGTCCTTCTCTTCATCATCAGGGAAGGAGCTTCAAATTAGGCTGTAGATTTCCTACTGATGTGCAACCAAATTCAGGGTTTTAAGGTATAATAAAATCATCGTGTTACAAGGTCAGGAAATGTGGTTAGGAGCTTTCACTGACTTTTGATGCCAAGCCTTCCCATATATATGTGCAAGGTTGGAGCAAGGTAAAGTGAGGACTGCTTATAGAGTGACTAGGGTAGGAATGTGGGGATCTGGAAGCTTGGGCTTCCACCCAGGATTTATCAGAGGATTGATCTTGGCCCCTTGGGTGAATTACCCAGGAGGGAACAGTTCATACACCACAGCTTTGTAAATCTAAATCTCTGTGCATGTAGAACCTTGTTGACACTCGGTATGGAAGGGAAAGAGACCAACCATCAAATAATTTTTTTACAAGAACTGTTGTCTCAGATTGAGTTCCCTAGGAAAATGGGACATTACCTTCAAGGGAGTGAGGGAAACAGGATTGGGCAGAAATAGAAATTGAACTGCCCTGCAATTGCAAGAGACATTTCAGCCAATCCTTGGGATCATCAGAGGGCCCCCTTCTTGACGCTAGAGGGCCAGACGTTGGTACTCCCCTCCATCCACCAGCCATTACATAAAGACTGCCCACAGGGAGCGGTATAACCTTGGGTGAAGCCACTCCCTTCTGCAGAGAGCAGTTCCCCAAGAGGGGCAGCTGGGAGCTGTCAACAGCCACCACTGCCAGCAGCAACACTCTCAGGAATGAGTTTTTTTTGTTTTTTTTTCCATTTATAAAATAGGGCCAATACTATAAACTTTATGGGGTTAATATAAAGAGTAAATGAGATAATCCTTGTAAAGGGCCAAAGCTGGCATGGTAAATGCCAAGAGCTTAATGCATATTAGCAGTTATTATTTAAATGACAGCAATTTAATATTAATAATATTTGTAATCAGCCACATCAGCCACATCTGTCTGAGAGTGTGTATTTTCCAGGTGCAAGATGCAGGCGGACTTCGGGAGAGTGACAGTGTCTCTGAGATGGATCATGTTTTTCTTATAACAACCAAATGTAGTCAGTCATGTGCTCTTCTGTTGTTGTATCCCTTCACTCTTGGAAGACATGTTGAGACACAGAGCCCTTTGCTGTCAAACAATCTAAAAGCCAGGGGTGGGTCAGACGCTTAGATGATGCCTCCAGTGTTTCTAAGCCTGCTGCCTCCTTGGGAGCAAACAGTGCTGTCTGTACAAGGCAAGTGCCCTTGTTGAATAAGGATGGCAGAGGGAAATGATGACTTCGTTAAGAGATGGAGAATAGCAATAGGTGGGCTTTAATTTCTGTAATTTAAATTTTTTCAAATTCTGGTATTCTACTAAAATTCTATCTATCTATCTGACATTTGCATCAGCATGAAAAAAAGTAAGAATACATGTATTGGTACTTGCTTTTTTTAACATGAAGCTTAATTATTTTTCAATGTAGTTATTGACTGAGGTGGAGACCAGGGTAGCCTACACTTCTCAGTTCAATAACTCTTTTTTAAAATTATAAATCTTTTATTTATTTATTTGAAATTGTTTTTATTTTTTTTCTCTAGTTGCGGTGAGCGGGGGCTACTCTACGTTGCGGTGCATGAGCTTCTCATTGTGGTGGCCTTTCTTGTTGTGGAGCATGGTCTCTAGGCACGTGGGCTTCAGTAGTTGTGGCTCGCGGGCTCAGTAGTTGTGACACACGGGCTTAGTTGCTCTGCGGCATGTAGGATCTTCCCGGACCAGGGCTCAAACCCATGTCCCCTGCATTGGCAGGCAGATTCTTAACCACTGCGCCACCAGGGAAGTCCCTCAGTTCAATAATTCTTGATGTTAACTTCAGCAGAAATCTGTGTCTGCTTATTGTACTCCCAAGAGCCATTGCAGGCAACTCTACCTTTTAAAATAAATGTTAGTTCTAAAATTAAATTAAAAGCTGGGTCTTGGCATCTCATGAGTACAGTGTACTCCCAAGTTATTTCTACGAAATGTTAAATAAAACATTTATTGGGTATGTTGCCCCTGTCACTAGGCAGAAGCTGTTATTCCTCTGCAGATGGGAGGGAATCATTATAAGGTGATGAAAGGTGAGCAGTAGCTCCTCAGAGGAGTCAGCCAGAAAGACTGTAGGCGTTAGTCTCATTATAGTAGAAATAACAATCAGAAATCTGTCCCGATCTTTGCCCTGAAGGAATGTAAGCAGCTGTTCCTGACTTCCTGAGGCTAGTGGTTCCAAAAGCAGTTCAGGTGAATCTACAAGGTCAAAGTGGAAGAGGAAACAGAAAAGGTCTGATGAGCCACATGCCAGTTCCAGGCACTCCAGCAGTGGTGCCAGTAAGAGGTTGGGAAAAAGAGGGTGCAGGGCTTCCCTGGTGATGCAGTGGTTAAGAATCCACCTGCCAATGCAGGGGGTACGGGTTCAATCCCTGGCCCAGGAAGATCCCACATGCCACGGAGCAACTAAGCCTGTGCGCCACAACTGCTGAGCCCATGTGCTACAACTACTGAAGCCCATGTGCCTAGAGCCTGCGCTCCACAACAAGAGAAGCCACCACAATGAGAAGCCTGTGCACCGCAACGAAGAGTAGCCCCCGCTCGCCACAACCAGAGAAAAGCCTGTGTGCAGTGAAGACCCAACGCAACGAAAAATAAAATAAATTTTAAAAAAATAAGTAGGTGCATGAGGAGATTCACATGTATGTGTCTATGGGTGTGCACAGCTGTGGGCATTCCTGGACATTTGGGGTTTAGTACATGCTGGAACAACTGTTACAATTGACTTGGTTGGAAGGAGCTACTTTCAATCCCCAGAGATTGGTAGCTAGGATGACAACCCAGATGAGGTATTTGAAATCTCCCTTTGGTGAATGCAAACCTTTGTCTCTATAAACTGGCATAGTCTTACCAGATGGAAATGCCAAGGATGGGACTAGTGACAAGTTTTAAGGATTTAGGGACCCAGCCATCTCCTAAACTACAGCCAGCCTGGGATTTAGGGACCTGGCTGTCTCCTGAACTGCAGCCAGAGTGGAAGGTTTTGGAGTGGAGGAGTGCAGGCAGCAGCAGCAGAGGGCGCCCCCAGTGAATTCTGTAAAATGACTCTGGTTGTTAGTAAGATTTTACATGTTATGGGGACATTTTTCACACCCATCTAATCTGCTCTGAATAGAGACTTCACTGTATAGGGTTGTCTATGTGAATGCCAGACAGACTGTAACCCAGACACATATGTTAAAACACACGTGTGCACACACATGTAATGTGCACACATACACACCTGTGTGCTCATCCCTCTGGGAGCATTGGTAGAGATTCTCACTGTATGAGGTATATCAGGACCACATGAATGTGATGCACAGACTGCAAAATTTCTGATGTAAATAGGTAGACTTTAAGAATGATGAAGGCAAAGGTTTTTGTCTCTTTTGGTCAATGATATATCCCCAGTACATAGAAGAGTGCCAGCACATATTAGGTGCACAATAAATATTTGTTGAATGAAATAGGTAATATTTCACCACAAATAACAGCAGCACCAACTATACTACCAAGAACAATTACACCAGCGAACTAGAGAATTTCACGGGACGAGGAGCACTTCAACTTGGGAAGGTACTTAGCATGTTGCTTGGTATGTGATCCTTAATTACTGAATGAATGGGGGAACTTTTGTATTACTCTGGTTTTTTTTTAAATACAAAAGTGGTACCTGACCATGGTAAAAAAAAACAAAAACCCAAACATTAAAAAAGAGTATATAACAAAAAGTAGAATTCCTCATCACTCTGGCCACTTGTTTCACTTTCCAGAAGCAACTAGTATTTACAGTTCATGTGTGTGTAGGGGAACATACTCTACACTGTTCTGTCCTTGCCTTTCTTGTGTTGGATGTCTTTCCTTATCAGATTATATAGATCTACCTCATTTTTTTTCAACAAAGGCATAAAATATCCATAGAATTGTAACATGTAGATGTAACATAACTTATTTAATTGGGCTCCAGTAGTTGAAAGTTGCACCCTTCTGAAATGTCACTTGACATTTCAAACAATGTAACAGTGAACATCTGTCATGCTTCGGGGGCACCATTGCCAAAGCCTCAATGGGAGTGGTACCACCTGGCCCAACACTGTGTAATGCAGTGGTCCTGAGCCTTATACTTAGTCTTTGCACACATGTCCAAGTGTTTCTGTAGGATAAATGTCTAGAAGGACAACTGCTTGCTCAAAGCCTATGCTCAGTGTGAAGTTTGATAGCTAATCTCCATAATGTTGAATGACGTTAACATGAATCAACTGATTAGTCATTTGTGGGAGTCTGTATTAGCCAGAGAAATGGAATATCTACCTATCTATATATCGATATCTATTTATCTCCTATTGGTTCTCTCTCTCTATATGTGTGTGTATGTATATAAAGAGATTTATTATAAGGATTTGGCTCATATGATTATGGATGGTGAAAAGTCCCAAGATTTGCAGTTGGCAAAGAGGAGACCCAGGTGAACTGATGCTATAAGTTCCAGTCCAAGTCTGACTCTGAAGGCAGGAGCTGGATGTCCCAGCTAGAAGAGAGTCAGGCAGAGGGAGCAAATGCTTCTCTTACTAACCTTTTGTTCTGTTGAGGCCTTCAGATTGGAAGAGGCCCCCACCCACATTGGGCAGAGCAATCTGCTTTTCTCAATCTACCAATTCAAATGTTAATTTCATCCAGAAACACCCTCACAGACACACCCAGAATAATGTTTAATCAAACATCTGAGCACCCTGTGACCCAGTCAAGTTGACATATAAAATTAACCATCACAGTGTACTCACTTTTATTATTTTTTATTTATTTACTTATTTATTTATTTTTATTTTTGGCTGTGTTGGGTCTTTGTTGCCATGCGTGGGTTTTCTCTAGTTGCGGCGAGCGGGGGCTACTCTTTGTTGCAGTGCACAGGCCTCTCATTGCAGTGGCTTCTCTTGTTATGGAGCATGGGCTCTAGGCATGCAGGCTTCAGTAGCTGTGGCACTCAGGTTCAGTAGTTGTGGAGCACAGGCTTAGTTGCTCTGTGGCATGTGGGCTCTTCCCAGACCAGGGCTTGAACCCGTGTCCCCTGAATTGGCAGTCAGATTCTTAACCACTGCGCCACCAGGGAAGACCGCTACTCACTTTTAAAATGCAACTTGAGACTAAAATATGACTTTTATTTCTATCCTATTTGCATAAGTAAATGCACTAATACTCAATGATTTGTATGTGTTAAATTTTGTTTTCAGATTCTTGGTCTTTGGACACTATAAGATTTAGTGCTAGTGAGTATATTCCACCTTTTAAAACACTTGTTAATGTATTACGATAAAGCCAACCCTAGCTCCTGGCATAATGCTCTCCCATGAAAGTCTAATTGAACCTTCCTTTTACATCTGTAATATTGCAAACATCAGTGGGCATTTTACATCCAAAGGGCTTTGGGTTCAAACCTTTAGAGATTTCCTTACTGATGTTTCTCAGCTGTTACTTCAGCAAATTCCAAATTCACTCTTGCTGATTTTTATAGCTATAATAGCCATTCAGTTTCATTTATAAATGAAATAAGTGGCCTTTGATCATATACTCTTTGCAAAGCCTGATGCACTCTGTTGAATGTGTTTTGTTCCCTCTGTATTTTTAAAAGCAGTAGCTGCAGTAGAGACAGCTTGACCTTACCGTGAGAAATAGCATTTTATCATGAAACTTGGCAGAGCCTTCAATTTCCTCCCGTTTAATATCTGTCAGTCATTCCCATTGTCCAGGAAATATTCTCTGTGCTCTCCATGTGAAAGTTGTTATCTCTGGTGGCAGATACAACTTCTCTGAGGCCAGATCATCCTCATCCCACAGCTCAATCATGTAGCATTGCCAGATCCCTGTGGAAAACCAGTCATGTTCTTTAAAGTGTGGCTGGAAAGTTAATGATGCAAAAGAAAGACACTGGATCCCCTAAACATACCATTAAGTTCCTACCCACTTCCCCTAAATTGTATGCCAATCTCTTTGACCCTGCTTATGAACCCAGCAGGCATAAAATAGAGGCTGAAATGAAAGGAAGAAGTCTTATTTACCATATCAAAGTATTGAGTAGAAGGGACCTTAGACTTTGTCTAATCACAAACCTTCATTATAAAGACAAGAAAGCTGAGGCCCAGAGAGGGGAACTGACTTGACCAAGACCACTCAGCTAATTGGTGTTGGAGCTGGGGCTGGAAAGCATATATTTTTATTGGCTAATTTAACTGAGATGTAATTTGCATACCATAAAATGCACAGAACTGAGATGTCCAGTTGATGCATTTTGACAAATGGATATATGTATGTAATCATAGCTAACACACCCACGTCCAATCAAGATATAGAATATTTCTGAGGAATTTTCCATATATTCCTTTCTAGTTAAAAAGTAGGTTTTTCCCTCCTGATCTAGTATTTTTACTACCACTGACCTTTTCACCATCATATAGGTAAGCTTACCATTTGACGAAAAGAACCCAGGGCCAGAAACAGGGTATATGGGTTCTCCTTCCAGTTCTTGTTCAATTAACTGTATGATATTAGGCAAGCAGTTTCACTGAGTCAGTGTCTCTAGATATTATAGGATGGCGTACGGTGGGGAGCCAGATTGTAAAGGTGATAAAGCTTGCCTTTGGTTCTTCCTACCCTTCTTTTCTGAAATCTTTCTTATCTGGGCTGTGAAGTGTTGCTAGTTCTATCTAATTCCAACTACATTCTGTACGTTGTTTTGATCTAGCTAAGTACCATTACAAAGTAAGCTGAGTAGTCTGTTTTACATCAAGGTATTAATAACTTTGGTCCTGGAAATGCTTGTATTTAATAATCATAGTGACATCTACAGTTTATTGGAACCTGCACTGTATATCAGGCATGTGTTTAGTGCTCTATATATGTTGCCTAAATGGATGTTGCCTTATAGGAGCTATATAAAGTTGTTGGGTCTGTAAAGTTGCTGTTTAGGAGCTCTATAAAGTTGTTGGTTGTAAGGCCAGTCTAAGGCTCAAGTAGGTTATGTCATTGGCCCATAGTTGCACAGCTAGTAAGTAGCAGAGTTTGCACTGGGACCCAGATCTGCCCAACTCCACAATCAGGACACTTTGCATTCCCCTTCCTGCCTCAGGGAACTCTTGAAGATGACAATGACTTCACCCAAAGGAATAACTCTTTGAAGTTAGAATTTGAGATAGTATATCGTTCTAGAGGGAGAATGACATCTGACCAGGGAGCTCATGGACAACATATGCATCACCCCAGGGCTATCAATGTGGCTGTTCTCCGGGTCCCAGGACCACAGTGAGAAAGGCCTGAGAAAGCCCTGTGAACAGTGCACTGCTTTGCATGAGTTCTACTATGTTTAACTATGTCTGGACAATTCTGTGCACTGGGGTTTTGGACTCAGTAAGATGGAGCAAATGGATTTTGGAGGGCAAGTAGTTATTACAGCCAATATCGCCTATAAAAATTGAGATTGCAGGCCAGAGTATATAACTATGTTATTAAATAATTAATTTATTTTTTGACTGTGTTGGGTCTTCGTTTCTGTGCGAGGGCTTTCTCTAGTTGCGGCAAGCAGGGGCCACTCTTCATCGCGGCGCACGGGCCTCTCACTATCGCGGCCACTCTTGTTGCGGAGCATAGGCTCCAGACACGCAGGCTCAGTAGTTGTGGCTCACGGGCTTAGTTGCTCCGTGGCATGTGGGATCTTCCCAGACCAGGGCTCGAACCTGTGTCCCCTGCATTGGCAGGCAGATTCTCAACCACTGTGCCCCCAGGGAAGCCCTAACTATGTTAATTACAGGAAAAGAGAAAGGAATCATCATGCACTCACTCAAGGAAGTAACTCTGGCTAAGGACCTCATGCCTACTAAAGGGGTGCTCTGTCCTATTCCCCACAACATAAAGAGAGGTTTCCTGGTTTAAGGGTATGAACTGAATCTTATTCACAAATAAAATGCTTAGGAAGTTTTGCCTGAGGGAATACTCAAGAGTTTCTGTTGGGGTATCTAATTTCATTCATATACCTTTGCTTCTAGTTGTCTGACTTGCAAGTTTAGCATAGTATTCTTTTTTAAAAGCCCTATTGGGGGCTTCCCCGGTGGCCAGCGGTGAAGAATTCGCCTGCCAATGCAGGTGACGCAGGTTCGAGCCTTGGTCCGGGAAGATCCCACATGCTGCGGAGCAGCTAAGCCCGTGAGCCACAACTACTGAGCCTGCGCTCTAGAGCCCGCGAGCCACAACTACTGAGCCCATGCGCCGCAACTACTGAAGCCCACACGCCTGGAGCCCGTGCTCCACAACAAGAGGCCACTGCAGTGAGAAGACCACGTGCCGCAGTGAAGAGTAGCCCCCGCTCTCCGCAGCTAGGGAAAAGCCCACGCGCAGCAACAAAGACCCAAGGCAGCCAAAAATAAAATAAATAAATTTATTTTTAAAAATGTATATTTAAAAAAAAAAAAAGCCCTCTTGGGTATTAAGAGTTTTCCTGAAGTGGTACAGAGGAGACATGAGAAATAAAGCAACTTAACAGATAGAGGTGCCAAATTAAGTACAGCACATGTAGTTCAGAGCATACTCTCCCCTTGCAGGGGATATGCAGGCCCCAGGAGAAACAGCTGAGAACAATTCTGCTGTGTGGTTTATGGGAGGAATCTAGATCTATCTCAAGAGCGTCCCAGACTCTAGCCTACTATTGATTAAGACCCCCTTTTGGGTAACTTCTTCTTTTTTTTTTTTTTTTCCACCGTACGTGGGCCTCTCACTGTTGTGGCCTCTCCCGTTGCGGAGCACAGGCTCCGGACGCGCAGGCTCAGCGGCCATGGCTCACGGGCCCAGCCACTCCACGGCATGTGGGATCTTCCCGGACCGGGGCACGAACCCGTGTGCCCTGCGTCGGCAGGCGGACTCTCAACCACTGCGCTACCAGGGAAGCCCTTGGGTAACTCCTTGACCTTGGACCTGTTGAGAGACACTCTCAGGCAAGGAATCAGAGTGCAATCCTTAGTTTTGTTAGTAATGCACAGATACACGTGCCACCCTTTGGCCAATGCCCAGAAGCAGTTCTGGAAATGCCTTAGTCATTTTTGAGCTGGGCTGAATCCAGAGACAAACCCTGGCCCCTGAACTTTGGAAATGCTGAGGCTCAGTAGACTTGATTAGTTTTGGTGCTGGTGAACTTCAACACCTCCTTCTCATCTTTTAAAAAAAGCTGCCTGAGGTCAGAGGCCTGAGACTTCAGAAAAGCAGATCATATAGCATGCAGCTGCATTCACAACAAGACAGTGGAGGCTTTGAGGGTTGCTTGCCTATAGAAGTTTGCCCCCAACTGTGGTTTTGCCTGGTCAGTGGGGCACAGAAGTCTGATCGCCTTTGCAGCAACAGTTTTAGCCTTTAATAGCACAGAGGTATCAAGACAGGACAGTTCTCAGAGTCTGAGAGAAAAAGAGGTTGGGTCAAGTTGTGTTTGTTTGCTCAGGGATAAAAGATGAAACCGAGTCTTGGGAGGTGGCTGCCATACTCCAGGCTGGCATAACTTTCCAGAGAGCTAACTGACCTCCTGACCAAACCAATAAACCAACAAACCACTAAGGACTAGAGCTCTGAAGGAGGACCCCATATCTTAGCCTGAAGAGTTGCCACTTACACCTGCTAAATGTGTAGACAGTAGGACTTGTTTTGTGCAAAGGGATGTTTTTCTTTCACAGTTCACAAAATCTTTCAATGGTTCACCAAGCAAAATATATTTATTTTTGGCAATGTCTGAGAATATTCATTTATGAGCAATTCATTCTTTTGAGCACTCCATCAAAGTGTTGTTTCCTGGAGTCTGTGGCACAAAGGTACAAGGGCAAGCTGAACTGCCCAATACCACACCTAGCCCTTCAGGCCTGCCTTGGTCCAGATTATCTCTGTGCCTGTGAAAGCCTATGGATGGCCAATGGAAGAAATCTCTCTACATAGAGACAGCCTAACCCAAGACAGAGTTCATTTAATGACCATCTGTAAGAGGCACGGCTATTTGGTTACCATTCTGTGCTCTCTGATACTGGAGATCAGGAAAGTCTCTTGGTTTTACCCAGAAGATAACCCACTGTGCCTCAGCCAACCGTGTTCTCGTACCCTCACAGGCCAAAAGGATCCAAGCTGAACTGTGAGCTACTTTAAAATTGGAGATCAATGATGGAGACCTTACATAAAAAGCCTAGTGTAATTTTAGTAGCCACGGGCCAGCCTCAGGTTTTCCCCTTGTTCCTGAGCCATATGCCTTCATGACCTTGAGAAAATCAGTTAGCCACCCAAAAGAGGGTGTTACTGGGTGTTGCCTAAGCTTTACTGATGTTAGCAAGGCTCAAGACAATGGCTGCATTTTTTATTTAAAGGAGAAATACTGTGAACCAAGACAAGCTTCTTCTGTAATGACAAAAATACCCCTTTCCACATCAGTTGTGAATCTAACTTCATAAACATGATAGTTCAAGTTTACAGTGAACACTTTATGAATCGGAGGATATTTTACAAAATGATCTAGCTTACTTATTTCTTAACCAAGAACAGCTATTAACCCTCTAGAGATTAAATTAAATCTTTTAGATCCAAACACAACTCAGATAGAAGCACTATTTAATTTTTTCTCCAGATTCAGAATCCAGAAATTTTGTGTGTGTGTGTGTGTGTGTGGTACGCGGGCCTCTCACTGTTGTGGCCTCTCCCGTTGCGGAGCACAGGCTCCAGACGCGCAGGCTCAGCGGCCATGGCTTACGGGCCCAGCTGCTCCGCGGCATGTGGGATCTTCCCGGACCGGGGCACGAACCCGTGTCCCCTGCATCGGCAGGCGGACTCTCAACCACTGCGCCACCAGGGAAGCCCCAGAATCCAGAAATTTTTTAAAAAAGAAAACTGTGCATTCATTTTCTCTGAACATGACTTCTTTGTGGTCTAGATTTCTAGCTCAGATATAAAATTGGATTCTTTGAAGAGGTTCAGAAACTAATTTTAAAAACCTAAGGCTCATCAATAAGTGACAGAGAGTACTTTGGGTACCATTTTATGCTCCCTAGTTCTAGGGACCACAATATTTTGTTCCAAACAAAATCTTTCATTGTCATTTAATGTCCATCATTAGGCAATACAGATTATAAACTTTTTGCACTTTTTGCTCTTTTTGCCCATGAAAACTACTAATTCTTGTCAGTTAAATGGAAAGTTTATTTTCAGTGTAAAATCTGAATAATAAAGAATTCTTAGAGAAAGGTATTTTTGTGTTTTAAAATATATATTTGAATACTTTGTAATAAGCTCAAGCACAATAAGTATTTTCTGAACTATGTAAAAGATTTTTCCTCACCCCTCCCTTCTTAATTTATATTTTGTTTGTTTTTAATTTTGGAAATTTAAAAAATACAGAACAGTGTGAAAAATAATAAACTATTACCCAATACACACTAACATTTTATTATATTTACTTTTAGTATTTTTTTTAATTAAAAAATAAGACATTTTAGATCAAATTGAAGTCCCCCTTGTTCTACATTCTCTATCTTATCCCATTCCCAGGGACAGTTGCTGTTATGAATTTAAGATATATTCTTAAAATATTTTTAATACTTTTTATGTGCATACTTATATATCAAAGGACAATATGTACTAGTGTATGTGTGTGTTTTTTAAAATTAATTTTTATTAGAGTATAGTTGCTTTACAATGTTGTGTTAGTTTCTGCTGTGTGTGTTTTAAATGTGCAAGAGGGACAGTTTACCCTACATATATTTTTTTGTATATATCATCTTACAAGTTGCTTTTGTTATTCAATGTTGATTTAACCATGAATATCTTGATTAGTGGATGAGTCTTCTTTGCTTATATTATTTATAGTATATGACATATTTGGAATTACTTACACCATTTTAGTTTTTTTTGTTTGCTTTTGTTTTTCCATTTTGCTTGCTTTTCCCCTCTCTTATCTTCTATTAGATGGTCACATTTCTTTATTTTCCCTTTTTTACTAGTTTGAAAGTTACACATTCTATTTCTAGTCCTTTAGTAGGTACCTTTAAAATTTTGTTATACATAACTCACATTATTTTAAAATAAATACTGAAGTTAATTTATACTATCTTTCTAAACAAGGAATTTAGCACATTTTTACTATAAACAATCCTCTTCAGTCTCCCATATTAACTATTGTTTAGAGTTTTAGTTCTACCTTGTTTTTAAATACAAAGGAGTGTTTGTTATTGTTAGCTAACATTTTTACATTTGTTTTGTTTGTTTTCTTTTCTCACCATTGCTGTTGAATTCCATCCTTCATTCTGGCTTCTTGTTCTTTCTTGCTAAAGTCTCTCAGTAGTTCTTTTGCTGAGGATCAGTTAACTCTCTTGGGCTTTGGATGTACAAAACGTGTATTTATATTACTTTCATTCTTAAGTGATCATTTATCTGTGGATAGAATTCTATTGTGTCAGTTTTTCCCCTTGAATACTTTGAAGATGTAATTCATTCTCTTCTGGTATCTGTTGCTTCCAAAGAGAAGTTTGCTGTTAGCCTGCAGCCAGTCTAAATGTGTGATTTTTAATTTTTAGATAATCTGCCTTCTCTTTCTGTTCGATTTTCAGATTTTCTCTTAATATTCTATAGTTTCACTACAATGTGTCAACGTTTTGGAATTGCTTTTATTTCTCCTGCTCACAACTCAGTGTGGTTTTTCTTTTTTTTTAAACTTAAGTATTTCTTTGGTTCTAAAATTCTCATCCATTATCTCTTTAAATATTGCCTCTTTCCTATTTCTCTATTCCATTCTTTTGGAATTTCTACTAGAATTATACTTTTCCCCTTTCTTTCCTCCATGTCTCTTAGTGTCTTGTTCAAATTCTTTTTTTTTTTTTTTGAGGTATGCGGGCCTCTCACTGCTGTGGCCTCTCCCGTTGCGGAGCACAGGCTCCGGACGCGCAGGCTCAGCGGCCATGGCCCATGGGCCCAGCCACTCTGTGGCATGTGGGATCCTCCCGGACCGGGGCATGAACCTGTGTCCCCTGCATCAGCAGGCAGACTCTCAACCACTGCGCCACCAGGGAAGCCCCCAAATTCTTAATTTTTAAAATTTCTCTGTGCTATTTTTGCTTTTTCTTCAGCTCTCAGTTCACTTATTCTCAGTTGTTTGTTTTTTTATTTAAATGAGCATATTTTTATTTCTTGTATTTCTACTCAGTTCTTTTTTTTAAAAATAAATTTATTTATTTATTTATTTTTTGGTTGCATTGGGTCTTTGTTGCTGTGCACGAGCTTTCTCTAGATGCAACAAGTGGGGGCTACTCTTTGTTGTGGTGTGCGGGCTTCTCATTGCAGTGGCTTCTCTTTGTTCTGGAGCACAGGCTCCAGGCATGCGGGCTGCAGTAGTTGTGGCACGCGGGCTCAGTAGTTGTGGCTCGTGGGCTCTAGAGCGCAGGCTCACTAGTTGTGGCACACGGGCTTAGTTGCTCTGTGGCATATGGGATCTTCCTGGACCAGGACTTGAACCCATGTCCCCTGCATTGGCAGGCGGATTCTTAACCACTGCACCACCAGGGAAGTCCCTCCACTCAGTTCTTTTCCAAATCCAGTAGTTCTCGTTTCATAATCTATTTTTAGATTAGAGGTTTGTATTTTCCCCCTTTGTGATAAGGATACTGTTTTAAAAATATTTTCAGGTGTTTTATTTTCCTGTCCTGAAAATCTTATCACCCACATTGCAGTGTGACTGGCAGAAAAAGGGTTGGGAAATGCCCACTATATTTTAAAAAGACATTAATCGGTTTTTATCACCAAGTTAGATTTTCTCTGAATCCATAACAAGAAAATAAGCTTGAAGTCCAGACTCCTTTAAATGTAAAGAAGTTATTCAAACCAGCCTTGAGGTTTAAGCAAGAAGCCAGAATCAGTAGGGAAAGTGAAAGTCCAAAACCCACCACTTTAATACCTGTGTATAGGCAGGACCAGCTACATGGATGTGCAACCTGGCCAGTCACACAGGGACTCATGCTTAGAAGGGACCCGTACTTGGTTTAATGCTCTGCTCTTACCATCTTGAAATTCCTAATAATTTTTGCACAAGGGGCCCTTATTCATTTTGCACTAGGCTCTGAAAATTATGTAGCTGGTTCTGGTACTAGGGGAAGTCCTGAGAAACAGGAAGAGGAAGTAAAAGAAAAATTAACTTATCTTGGCCCCAGGGCATCATGGGTAGAAGAGGCAAGAGAAACAGTGAGTGAGACATATATAGATTCACTTCCTCCTTGGCACAGGAAAGAAGATATTATAAGATGGAGAGGAATGCCAGGAGGGGTCCTTTTGTCCCATTTCACACTTTGGACTCTGGAAGGGAAATTCAATCCCCCACCTCTAAAATGGAGATAATATAGCATTCTGAAAGAGGCTTTAAAATAAAAATGTTTTTCAGAATTTCAAAGAGATACAAAGCAGTAGGATTGTAAATTTACTCATGTGGTACTCAGGTGAACAGAGAAAATGTAGTTTAAAGAAATTTTCTATTAATTATCCAAATTTCATTAGTAGGTCTCATCCTTATAGAATTGGGAAGAAAAATCTAAATTTTAAGTCAAATCCAGTAAGCCTGGTCCAGTGCAATAATTGAAACAATCCTTCTAAGCTTGATTTTTGTTCATGATTTAAACATGCCCAATTGCTCAGCAATCCACCTAGTCTCCCTTTGCTCTCCCAGGTGCTGAGTGATGTCTAGAGGATGTAGCAAACATGGTTGTGCCATGGACCTTGAAGGATGGAAACGATTTCCTGAAGATGGTGAACTGGCAAGATAGGAACCTTGGTTTCTGATGACACTGAAGATTCCATATCAGCCCTGGATTGCCTACCTGCTCTGAACTTCTTTTAGGTGAGAGAGAAATATATTTCTATTTTGTTTAAATGATGATTATTTCAAATGTTCTCTTATATGCAGACAAACTTAATTCCGATACAGATACTTAGGCTGATTCTAATTTTTTGCTGCTATAAACTATGCTGCAGTTAGCATACTCGTCCAAACATTTCTGCACATTTGTCTGAGAAATTTTAGAATATATTCCTAGAAGTTGAATTATCAATTAAAAGATTTATGAACATTTTTTATTGTTTTGTGAAATATCTTGCCTAAGTTGGGAAGGCATTCTGAATGAAAATCCTCTTGGGCAATGAACAAATGGGGTGGGAATATGTGGGACACTGATACTGGGAAGTGGTTGACATAACATGGGAAATGTAGATGAGAGCCAGATGTCCCCATGTCAAGCTAAAACTCCATTCTACTATTCCCTTTACTAGAATGGCTGAATCAAAGTCAAAATTATAAAAAATAACCCAATAAAATAGTTGCATTTCAAGCCTGTCAGGTGTTCTTAAGACATTCATTTGATATAATTGTAAAGCAATAGACAAACACACACACACACACACACACACACACACACGCTACTATTCTGGGTCCACTTCCATCTATGATTTTTAGCTCACTCTGGATTATTGGGAGATTATTATTGTTAGATTATTATTGGATTATGTAAATAATTAGTTCTCAAACTTCAGCACATTTAAAAATCTATCTAAAAGCCTATTGGAAAAGTACATTTCTGAGCTTCACATATTCTGATTCAGTTGGTCAGGGGTGGGGCCCAGGAATATGCGTTTTAACTGGTGTACCACTTTGAAAAGCACTTACCCAGATACTTTAAAGATTAAACTAGGGGCTTCCCTGGTGGCGCAGTGGTTGAGAATCCGCCTGCCGATGCAGGGGACACGGGTTCGTGGCCCGGTCCGGGAAGATTCCACATGCCGCAGAGCAGCTGGGCCCGTGAGCCATGGCCACTGAGCCTGTGCTCCGCAATGGGAGAGGCCACAGCAGTGAGAGGTCCACGTACCACACACACACAAAAGATTAAACTATTGGTTGAAGTCCCATCCATCAGTAAATCTTACTGCCTCACTCCACTCACTGTTAATTAGTTCTTTGGTCAGAGAAGCTGACCAAAGATGGGCATAGAGGTGCAACTGAAATTGGCTGTTCTGGTCCTTTCTATCAGTTGATTGACACTTTATGATTGTGGAGTTAAAGTAATAGCCACACTTATGAATATGATATTTTAGGAATTATTTAATGTATTTTTTATTCCTCTTAAATCAAGATGCCATATGGCTTCCCATCCTTTTAATCAATGAGTTTCAGTGCTTCAGAGGCAGGGTAGTTACTGGCTAGAACACCAGTCATCAGCTTTGATTGTCAAATGAAGCTTTTTAATGTATTGTGTCCCCAGGGAGAAAGTGCTGTTGAAAGCTGGGCTGTATCAGGAGAGGAAAGGAATTTCTAAATTTCTAAGCTCCCTTTATATATCATTTATTTCTAATGGTATTGGATTCTTATTAGAGAATGAAGTCTGTAAAATTTCTACTTTCATACTTTCTTGAGGTTTTTTTGCAGCCATGTTCATGATCAGTTTTTATAATATGTCTTTCCTTTAAAGGATGTCAAGTTCTTTAGCAATTAAAACAAGTGAGTTGATTGTAATATTCAGTTCCTCTGTATCTGTATTTATTTATTTATTTATTTATTTATTTTGCGGTACACGGGCCTCTCACTGTTGTGGCCTCTCCCGTTGCGGAGCACAGGCTCCGGATGCGCAGGCTCAGTGGCCATGGCTCACGGGCCCAGCTGCTCCGCGGCATGTGGGATCTTCCCGGACTGGGGCACGAACCCGTGTCCCCTGCATCGGCAGGCGGATTCTCAACCACTGCACCACCAGGGAAGCCCTGTATTTATTTTTTGTCTCATAGATCTCACTGATTTGAAAGAAGTATATTAAAATCTCCCATATAACTGTATTTTATCTGTTTCTTTTTAGCTTTTGCAGTCAAATTGTACTCTAACGCTTAAAGAACAAAAATTAACAACAAACAAACTGAGCAACGTAATCCCTGCCTTACTCCTTCCTATTCCCATATCCTCACTCCTCAGAGGCAACCACTTTCAACTCTGCTTATCTTCTGGTGGTTACTACCATATTTCAAAATTACGTGTAAGTTTGATTTTAAATTTAAAAAATTATCTCTTGACTTTCTACTTTGGACAGTGAGTTTGGGGAGAAATGGAGGTAAACACCTGCATTCAATCTGCCACGCTTAAAGTCTTTAAGGAGGGGGAAGATGAGGAACAAAGGCAAGTGGATCCTGGTTCCTCTTTTGCAGGTCAAAACGTCAGCTTGGGGGGTAATGAATATTAGAAATAATAAGACATATTAAAAATATTTATTGAGCACTTACTGTTCTAGTAAAATGCCCTCATGAGCTTGTATTCTATTGAGAGAGCCAGACAATAAATAAATATGTAAAACACATATGTCAGTTGGTAAAAAGAAAAAAAAAGCTATGGAGAAAAAAAAGCAAGGAGGTAGATAGCATAAATAGGTGGGGTTGGGGGTAGGCTTGTGATTTTTAACTAGGATCATTATAGAAGGCCTGACTGAGATGGCAGCATCTGTGCAAATGCCTGTAGTAGGTGAGGGTACTGGCTAAGGGTATTTCAGGAATAGAATGAAAGAAAGGCAGAAGTAGGAAATGAGATCAGTGAGGTAATGGTGGGGCCCAGTGGCAGGAAAGGGTGAGAATAGATTGTGTCTGACCTTGTAAACACTTTGACATTTACTCTGAGATGGAAACTTCTGGAGACTTTTGAAAAGAGGAGTGACCTAATTTGATTGTTGTTTTGAGGACAGACTGAAGGGAGACAGGTGGAATCAGGAGATCAGTCAGGTGAGTAATGCCATAGTCCAAGTGAGAGATAAGTACAAGTTGGACCACAGTTACAGTGGTGAAGACACTGAGCAGTGTGAATTCTGGATATATTTTGAAGGTAGAGCCAACAGGATTGCTAATGGATGAGCTTTGGCAATCTGAGAGGAAGGAAATTTTGCCTGAGAAACTGGAAGGAGAGAATTGCTACTCCCTGCATTGAGGAAGATTGTAGACGGAGCTATTTTTAGGGGGAAAGATCAGAATCTAGTTGTGGACATGTCAAGTCTGAGATGCCTGTTGGTCATCCAAGTGAAACTGTGGACTAGACAGTTGGATACTGGAATCTAGATTTCATGGGAGACGTTTAGACTGAAAATGAAATTTGGGAATCATTAACAAAGATGATTTTTAAAGCCAGGAGACTAGATGAGAACACCAAAGAGTGAGTGAGTATAAAAGAGAAGATAGGAGAGAAGAGGCCTAAGGACTGAGCCCTGGGTCACTCTACATTTGGAGGTCAGAATAGGAGTGGGAGAAGAGTTGATAATGAAGTCAGAAGAAAACCAGGATTTCTAGGAAGCCAAGTAAAGACAGTATTTCAAGGAGAAATCTCAATCAACCTTGTCAAATGCTGCTGGCATGTTAAGTAGGATGAGGACTGGGAGTTGACCACTAGACTGAGCAATAAGAAGTCATTAGTGGCCTTAAAAAGAGTAGCTTCAGTGGAATGGTGGCAGGGGGGAAAAAGGGGAACCATGGAGGAAATCAAAATAAATATAGCCAACTCCTAAGTGGAGCTTTGCTGTAAAGGGGAGCAGAGAAGTAGGGTGATAGAAGGGGATGGATGAGGATGTAGGTTCAAGGTAGAAAAGAAATTTCAGTATGTTTAAGTGGGATTAAATTAGCAGAGAGGAAAAAAGGTGATGATGCAGGAGACAGGGGAGAATTGCTGGCAATGGGATCTAATGTTGAAGTGGAGTTGTCTTTAATAAGGAGAATGGATTGCTTGTCCTCAGTAACAACAGGGAAGGCAGAATATATGGGCATCAGCTGCAAGAGCTGGGTAGAAGTGATGGTGTAAGCCTATGGATGCTTTTCTATCAGTTTTCATATTCTCAGTGAATTGAGTGCCCCTTCATCAGGTGAAAATGAGTATTGATGAGTAAGTGCTAGGAGTATGGGGAGATGAGAGAAAGTATGAAATAAGTCATGGAGGAGAATAGGAGAGAAAATGATTTAGGGCAGCATTAAGGCCTACGTGAGATGAGTGACTTCAGATTTAAAATGAGACCAGTCTTCATAATCATGAGTTTTTCTCCAGCCACACTGGAGCTGTGCACATGTTCGCCTGGAACAGAAAGAGACTTAGACTGAACCAGGGTGAAATGTTGCCAGACAATTATGAGTTTGGAATCCAGAGTAATGGAGCTTATCTCTCACTTCCTTGGGTGCATGCTGGGAAAACTCTAAGCTCCAGTGTTGCGCTCCAGTGTTGCCAGAGTGCTAGTTTAGAAATGGCTGAAGAAGGGTGGACGTGGTTGGGCAGAGAGCACTCTTGACTCACAGAATGTAGCACATGCCTGTGGGGTCAGAGAACGCAACTAGGAAAATCTGTCCCCCAAAAGGGAACACAGAAATGCTAAGAGAAGCTATGGACCAGAAGAGGTAAGAGATCATTTGGATTAGAGGTAGGCAAGATTTGCAGCCAAGAGGGTACCTCAAGGATAATGGACTCTAGGCATGGGTGTTTGCAGAGTTTCTGAAAGAATCAGGTGGGATCAGGCCCCCACAATGGTCAGCAGGTTCAGGTATCCAGGGAAAAGATGCCCAGTCTCCATGTCCCCATGGTGGGCAACAGCAAGGACATGTGAGCCATCCCTCCTACTCCCACCCTCCTGCCACCATAAATACCCCCAGGTCTAGGAGCCATCTTGGTAAGGAAAATGGGGAAGAAGCATACACCCTGAAAGATGGAGCATTTCTTCCAAAGACGCTGGGGTGAGATAGAATTTTTAAATGTTTCATACTGGAATTAAATGAGTTATATTTAGTTAGTTCGTTGAGTCTTCCCCCACCCTTCTCACTTCTACCCCTTGGCGCACCAGGAGCTCAAAAGTCAGATGATAGCAGTTGTGGGAAACAGAGGAAAGCAACATAATTTTTTCTCATTTGATTTGTAGTTCATAAACTTCTACTTGGGTGTAGACATTTTGAATTATTTAGGGATTTAAATCATACATATTATTCCATGTAACAAAATATTAAAAGTATGAAGAAGTCTGGAGAAAAAGGGAATAGATCCAGACATTCTAGGGGAATACTAACCTCACGCTAGACCATGAAGCCATAAAGATCTTGTGAATTTTCCAATGAGCAAGAAGCAAAGCCACTTGTAACCAGGTGGTATTAGATCTTGACTTCTCACCAATCTATGTATATCGGTTAATATCAACATGAGAATGTCTGCTCTGAGAAGTCCACTCTACCACCGAAAACATCCTGGTTTTTTCTTTATTCTTTTTTTTTTTTGAACAAAAATTGCTATGGAGCTTTCATACCCATTAGGGAGATTTCCAGTTTTGCACTTTGACCTTGAGGTACGTTAATGATCCCTCCACCCCATTAGCTCTTGGGCTGTATCTTAGATGTCATCAGCACCCTAATGGGCAGTGTCCTGTGATTTGACAGTGCTACAGCTGTTTGAGGATTTTGCCTTTTTAAAATCCAAGCCAAAGGCCACTGCAGCTCAGGAGAATCATGTGTGCTCTAAGAGTGGAGGTAAAATGGGGGCAAAGTAGGTTTTCCAGTGGCCTTGTGCAGTGCTCAAAGTTGTTATGTTCATCAGTGACCCAGTGGGCAGACAAGGGCAATGAGGAAGCTTCCCCGTGGAATCAAAAGCACTAGTACCTGAGAGAATGGGCCATTCAGAACCATCATGGGCCACATCTCTATCTTTACCAAGAGCTCAGCATGACAGAATGTCCTGCCTTAGAATGGAAGCTGTTAGATGGCATCTGGATTTGGACAAAGCTACTATTATCCCTACTTTCCTTTCAGAATTCAGTCCTGCCAAGTTGCTATAAGGATTAGTGATAATGTATTTAAAGCAGAAGACATATACTAGGTGCTCAAGAAATGCTTGCTGTTATTGCAGAAACAATGTGAATAGTATTAGTATAAGGCAGTAGTTTTCAAAGATCTTCTCAGAAGTCCATGGTTAAAAAAGGGAAATTTAATTTAGACCAGTGGTTTTCAAATCTGGCTGTGGTCAGAATATTTTCTGAGGCTTGTTAAAAACACATACCCTGGTGCCAGTCCTAGACATTCTGATTCACTTTGGGGTAGGGAGTGGGCATCTATATACTGATAGTTTAACAAGTTCCACAGGTGATACTGATGCACAAACCAGTGGTTCTCAGCCCCGGCTGTACATTAAAATATTAAAATAACTGGGGAGCTACGAAAATTACAGATGCCAGGGCTGTACCCTGGGCCAACTGAATCAGAATCTCTGGGCAAGCAGACCCTGGTGTTTAAAAAGCTTCCCATGAGATTCTGATGTGCCACTAAAGGGTCTCTGGTTTATATCATCATCACCTGAGGTGCTTGTCAAAAATCCCAATGCACAGGCCCCACCAATGCTATTCTGCACTAGATTTATTTGAGTGAAGGCCCAGGGATCTGCATTCTAGCAAACTCCACAGGTTTTTATGCATAACCAGTATTAAGAACCACAGTTATAGACAATAATTCTCAAACTTAGCACATTGGAATCTCCTGGAATAATTTTAAAAGTACTGATAGTTTGGTCTCACCCCCACATATTCTGAATGAATTGGAATGGGCTGTGGCCTGGTCATAAAGATTTTTTAAAGCTCTTTGGGTGATTCTAATATCCAGCAAAGCTTGAGAACCAGTAGTCCCTGGGTCAGTAGCATCAGCATTATCTTCTGGGAACCTGTTAGAAATGCAAATTCCCAGGCTTCACCCCAGACCTACTGAATCAGAAATTCTGGGGGTGGAGCCCAGTTATCTGTTTCTGTTTTGTTTGTTTGTTTGTTTTTTAATTTTTATTGGAGTGTAGTTCATTTAAAATGTTGTGTTAGTTTCAGGTGTACAGCAAAGTGAATCAGTTATACATATACATAACATATATCCACACTTGTTTAAGATTCGTTTCCCATATAGGCCATTACAGAGTATTGAGTAGAGTTCCCTGTGCTATACAGTAGGTTCTTATTAGTTATCTATTTTATATATAGTAGTGTGCATATGTCAATCCCAGTCTCCCAGTTTATCCCTCCCACCCTTATCCCCTGGTAACCATAAGTTTGTTTTCTACATCTGTGACTCTACTTCTGTTTTGTAAATAAGTTCATTTGTACCCTTTTTTTTAGATTCCACATGTAAGTGTTATCACATAATATTTGCCATTCTGTGTCTGACTTACTTCACTCATATGACAATCTCTAGGTCCATCCATGTTGCTGCAAATGGCATTATTTTGTTCTTTTTTATGGCTGAGTAATACTCCACTGTATATATGTACCTCATCTTCTTTACCCATTCCTCTGTTGATGAACTTTTAGGTTGCTTCCATGACCTAGCTATTGTAAATAGTGCTGCAGTGAACATTGGGGTGCATGTATCTTTTTGAATTATGGTTTTCTCTGGGTATATGTCTAGGAGTGGGATTGCTGGGTCATATGGTAGCTCTATTTTTAGTTTTTTAGGAACTTCCATACTGCTCTCCATAATGGCTGTACCAATTTACAGTAATCTGTGTTTTAACAAGTGCTTCTGGTGATTCTATTGCACACTAAGGTTTGAGAACCAGGGACTAGACCTTGCTAATTAGCATGAATCAATTAGTAAGAATTCATGGATCAGATTAGCTGGTTGACACTTTGATTCAAGGCGCTTGAGCCAGTCAGTTTCTACTGAAACAGTGGGAAAGGCTGGCAGTGTGCAGCCCTGGTTGAGGGGTGCCTAGCTCAAGGCTACCCAGAAAGGTTAGCCTCTGGGTGTTTGTATGAAATGAAGAGCTCTGATCAGCCCTGAACACATGGGTTCTTTCTCATTTGAAAAGACATGTTTGGGGCTTCCCTGGTGGTGCAGTGGTTAAGAATCTGCCTGCCAATGCAAGGGACACGGGTTCCAGCCCTGGTCCAGGAAGATCCCACATGCCACCGAGCAACTAAGCCCGTGCGCCACAGCTACTGAGCCTGCACTCAAGAGCCCGCAAGCCACAACTACTGAGCCCATGTGCCACAACTAGTGAAGCCTGCGCACCTAGAGCCCATGCTTCGCAACAAAGAGAAGCCACCGCAATGAGAAGCCTGCACACGGCAACGAAGAGTAGCCCCCACTCACCGCAACTAGAGAAAGCCCGTGCACAGCAACGAAGACCCAACCCAGCCAAAAAATAAAAACAAACAAATAAATAAATACTTTTATAAAAAAGAAAAGAAAACAAAAGCCATGTTCTACCAAAGGAGAGCCCAACCCTCCCAAGGGCTTTCAACAACTGTTCCAGGCTTTGGTGAGAACTAAACCCTAGACACCATGTTCAAATTCAGCTTCCTGAGCCCCATGCCAACAGATTTTGGTTCTCTGGGTGTGGGGTAGGCACCAGGAAATAGCATTTTAAACAGGCACCCACGGTGATGCTGATGTAAGTGGTGTGTAAACCAAGCTCTGAAAAACATTGGTTTTATGGGCTGCTATCTCGAGGCTTTGTGAGACCAACTTCTGAAACCTTCAGATTTTAGCCCTGGTTCAGCTTCAGAAGGTCTGGGCTCCTCCATCGGCGTATGGGTAGCAAATCCAGGTCACTATGTGCAAAGTCACTGGCCGAGCTCTTCTTCCAGCACCTGGTTCCAAAGTGAGGCTTTTGATGTCAGCGAGAAGCTTCTTTTGTTCCAGGCCTTCCCAGCCCCATTGTTGCACTGCAGTCTGGCTTTGAAATGTCACTCTAGTGTCCCCACCCTTGCTTAGGAAACTTTGCTATATGCAAAATCCAATGTGCTTCACCTGACCCTAACTCCTTGTGACTGAGGCCAGAAGCAACAGGTCGAAGAGGCTCCTTCTGAAAAGAAATCCAAAACGCTGCACATATTTGGCCTCCAGGCGGCACCAGCCTTTTGGAAAAGGAGGTTGTTTATGTAACAGATTGGCAGTTTCAGCGGCTGTGTAAATGTCATTCTTTAAAAATAAAGATGAAACTCTCAGTTAACTCAAACAGGAGCAAATTAAAAAGTAGAGTGAAACATCTATTTCATGAACACAGTTCATCTGCTGTCTCTGGTACTTCAAAATGATACCTTTTCTCCAAATGATAACTGGCACCCTCCCACTGGCTTTAGCTAGGCGGTGACAAAACAACAGATCAATTCACTCACTTCAGTGAAGAAGAAAAATCCAGTCAGTTAGGATGGGCTTCATGTAACTCACATACCTGGAGACTGAATCCTTTCTCTGCAACCAAACATATAAGCAGAGCCACTGAAACATGACTGAGGTGATGTTTGTCCCCCAAAATGCAATAAGGAAGTTTGTAATGAATCTCAATTGTTTTTAAACCCAAAGGATGATTATTCTTTGTGACCTCACCCGGAGGGTCCTTGAAATATCAGTTTTCAGCCATTGTAAGGGTATGTCTATAACATGTAAAGCCATCTCATTTAGAGGGCTTTCTGTCCCGTGTGCTAATGCAAAATCTCAACCTTAGCTTCAAAATGGAATCGTTTGGGAAGCTTTTAAAAATTCCAAGGTTCAGGCACATATCCCAAGCCAATTAAGTAAGGATCTGGAGGTGGGACCCAGGCAACAGTCCTTTTTTAAGCTCCTTAGGCGACATAATGTGAAACCACCCCTTTCTGTTTGCAGCTATTTTCTCTGGAGTTCAGACCCTCGTCCTTGGGGCTGGGTGCAGGGACCAATCTCTAATACTCACACTGCTTTCTCCCAATTTCTCTTCTCCTAGGGTCTGTTCCAAACCTCGTGCAGACCAGTCCCTAGACGGCCCATCTCCAGTATCTTACGCCTATCATCCCAGGTGTGTCTGAAATCCAGTGGTGGCTACACCTTGACCTCAAGCTTGGGGCCCCACCACATAGTAATTGACTGGTCGATATGAAAGATGGCTCATTGTCTAGTATGATGGCTCCCAAATATCAGTCCAGAGTTAATTCTTATCCTGAATAAGAATAGCTCAAGGAGCTTGTTAAAATATGTATTTCTGGGCT
The DNA here is from genome assembly GCF_002837175.3 of Physeter macrocephalus. Classification (NCBI taxonomy): domain Eukaryota; kingdom Metazoa; phylum Chordata; class Mammalia; order Artiodactyla; family Physeteridae; genus Physeter; species Physeter macrocephalus. The sequence goes on along the minus strand of NC_041222.1, from coordinate 47,416,797 downwards.
CAACCTCAGAAAACCCCCTTCAGTTGGTCTGGAGAAAGACCTGGAAAGTTGTGTTTTAACAAACTAAGCTTCTGGGAGAAACTGATTTAGTCCAGTGCCTCCCATACATAGAGGTAACAGAATCTCAGAGGAGATGTGACTTGTTCAGTGTCACTTGTCTAGTTAGGAGAAGAGGCAATATTAGAAGCAGGTGTCCTGACTACCATGAAAAGAAGACATGCTATGGAGAAATACAATTTTTGCATTTCAAAAATATTTTAAAAATCAATGAATTTTGTTTCCAACCTTACCAATTAGATATTCCAGAAAGAGCAAAGCCTTCTGAAGTAGACCTGTGTTCTCGTTCCTGCTTAGCAACACATTAGCTGTGTGGTTTGAGGCAAGTATTTTCATCTCTCTGAGTCCCAATTTCTTTATCTTTCAAATGGGGTGCTACTTGTCTCATAGGGTTTTGTGAGGATTAAATGACATAATGTTGCAATGGAGAGGACTTATTTTGAACCCACATGAGATACTGTTTGGAGACTCCCAAAATTAGGGCAGGGAGAGGATTTTGCAATGGGTGGGAGCCAGAGAAATATTGTTTCTGCTGCTTTTGTGATCCCACTTTAACATCGTGCTATGTGGCCTACAGATAATAAACAGATGGGGAAATGGAGGCCTACCAAGGTGCAGTGACTTGCTCAAGATCACATAGCACATTGCTTTCGGACACAGGTCTTCTGACTTATCAATCATTGCCCTTCTTTCTACATCTCCTACATGTCACTGAGGAAATTGCTTCAAGTCAGTAAGTTTTTACATTAGATGATCATAGTACTATATTACCTATCTGAATTTCTTGGAACTAGATACAGACACCAAGGATGGGATGAGGGAAGGATCACTCAGCCCCCTAACCTTATCTTCCTAAATCTGATTCAGTGGGGGAAGGGAACTTAGGACACTTCAGCAAAGGACAAGGGACCCAGGGGAGGGCCTCTTGGATCCTTCTAGTATAGTATGTATAAACGGATCCTGATGTTTCAGGTTTAAATCTTACCCTAAGCAATGTTGAAAATGCTCCCTGTTTAGTCCTGGGCTATCTGGGACCCTGCAGAAGAGATGCTAGACAGAAGCTGGGTCAGTGCCTTCCTCAGGCTAGTGGGGTGGGGATGGACCCTGGAATCATCACATTCTCCCCGTTTTCCACACCTGAAAGCTTTGTCAACACAGGAAGAACATGGAGTTGAGATGACACTTCAGTTTGAGCAAAAACCCTTTGCTCAGTAGTGTTGCTGGATATTTACATCTGGTAAATCTGGAAACCTTATGAGCGATTGAGGATTTAAAAAAAAATTTTTTTAATTTAATTTTATTTATTTTTTTATACAGCAGGTTCTTATTAGTTATCCATTTTATGCATATTAGTGTCTATATGTCAATCCCAGTCTCCTAATTCATCACCCCTCCCCGCCGCCACTTTCTCCCCTTGGTGTCCATACGTTTGTTCTCTACATCTGTGTCTCAATGTCTGCCCTGCAAACGGGTTCATCTGTACCATTTTTCTAGGTTCCACATATATGCATTAATATACGATATTTGTTTTTCTCTTTCTGACTTACTTCACTCTGTATGACAGTCTCTAGATTCATCCATGTCTCTACAAATGACCCAATTTTGTTCCTTTTTATGGCTGAGTAATATTCCATTGTATATATGTACCACATCTTCTTTATCCTTTCGTCT
>NC_041222.1:47414298-47415059 GCF_002837175.3 Physeter macrocephalus | reverse complement strand
ATTGGGGTGCATGTGTCTTTTTGAATTATGGTTTTCTCTGGGTATATGCCCAGTAGTGGGATTGCTGGGTCATATAGTAGTTCTATTTTTAGTTTTTTTTTTTTTTTTAAGATATTTATTATTTTTCAAATACACAATTTTTTATTTTTTTAAAATTTACCTATTTATTTGTTTTTATTTTTGGCTGTATTGGGTCTTCATTGCAGCGCACGGGCTTCTCATTGCGGTGGCCTCTCTCGTTGTGGAGCACAGGCTCCAGGCATGAGGGCCTCAGTAGTTGTGGCACACGGGCTCAGTTGCTCCGCGGCACGCGGGATCCCCCTGGCCCAGGGCTCAAACCTGCGTCCCCTGCATTGGCAGGCAGACTCCCAACCACTGCACCACCAGGGAAGCCCCCTATTTTTAGTTTTTTAAGGAAACACCATACCGTTCTCCACGGTGGCTGTATCAATTTACATTCCCAGGAACAGTGCAAGAGGGTTCCCTTTTCTCCACACCCTCTCCAGCATTTGTTGTTTGTAGATTTTCTGATGATGCCCATTCTAACTGGTGTGAGGTGATACCTCATTGTAGTTTTGATTTGCATTTCTCTGATAATTAGTGATGATGAGCAGCTTTTCGTGTGCTTTTTGGCCATCTATATGACTTCTTTGGAGAAATGTCTATTTAGGTCTTCTTCCCATTTTTAGATTGGGTTGTTTGTTTTTTTAATATTGAGCTGCCTGAGCTGTTTATATATTTTGGAGATTAATCCTTTGTCC
>NC_041222.1:47413431-47414244 GCF_002837175.3 Physeter macrocephalus | reverse complement strand
CTTTAATTTCTTTCATCAGTGTCTTATAGTTTTCTGCATACAGGTCTTTTGTCTCCCTAGGTAGGTTTATTCCTAGGTATTTTATTCTTTCTATTGCAGTGGTAAATGGGAGTGTTTTCTTGATTTCTCTTTCAGATTTTTCATCATTACTGTATAGGAATGGAAGAGATTTCTGTGCATTAATTTTGTATCCTGCAACTTTACCAAATTCATTGATTAGCTCTAGTAGTTTTCTGGTAGCATCCTTAGGATTCTCTATGTATAGTATCATGTCATCTTCAAACAGTGACAGTTTTACTTCTTCTTTTCCAATTTGTATTCCTTTTATTTCTCTTTCTTGTCTGATTGCCATGGCTAGGACTTCCCAAACTATGTTGAACAATAGTGGTGAGAGTGCACAACCTTGTCTTGTTCCTGATCTTAGAAGAAATGCTTTCAGTTTTTCACCATTGAGAATGAGGTTTGCTGTGGGTTTGTTGTATATTGCCTTTATTATGTTGAGGTAAGTTCCCTCTGTACCCACTTTCTGGAGAGTTTTTATCATAAATGGGTGTTGAATTTTGTCAAAAGCTTTTTCTGCATCTATTGAGATGATCATACGGTTTTTCTTCTTCAGTTTGTTAATATGGTGTATTGACTGATTTGTGTATATTGAAGAATCCTTGCATCCCTGGGATAAATCGCAGTTGATCATGGTGTATGATCCTTTAATGTGTTGTTGGATTCTGTTTGCTAGTATTTTGTTGAGGATTTTTGCATCTATATTCATCAGTGATATTGGTCTGTAATTTTCTTTTTTTGTGGTATCTTTGT
>NC_041222.1:47412408-47412703 GCF_002837175.3 Physeter macrocephalus | reverse complement strand
TTTCTTCCTGGTTCAGTCTTGGAAGGTTATACCTTTCTAAGAATTTGTCCATTTCTTCCAGGTTGTCCATTTTGTTGGCATAGAGTTGCTTGTAGTAGTCTCTTAGGATGCTTTGTATTTCTGCGTAATCTGTTTTAACTTCTCCTTTTTCATTTCTGATTTTATTTATTTGAGTCCTCTCCCTCTTTTTCTTGATCATTCTGGCTAATGGTTTATCAATTTTGTTTATCTTCTCAAAGAACCAGCTTTCAGTTTTATTGATCTTTGCTATTGTTTTCTTTGTTTCTATTTCATT
>NC_041222.1:47411594-47412310 GCF_002837175.3 Physeter macrocephalus | reverse complement strand
GTTTTTGTATCCATTCAGCGAGCCTGTGTCTTTTGGTGGGAGCATTTAATCCATTCACATTTAAGGTCATTATTGATATGTATGTTCCTATTACCATTTTCTTAATTGTTTTGGGTTTGTTTTTGTAGGTCCTTTTCTTCTCTTGTGTTTCCCACTTAAAGAAGTTCCTTTAACATTTGTTGTAGGGCTGGTTTGGTGGTGCTGAATTCTCTTAGCTTTTGCTTGTCTGTAAAGCTTTTGATTTTTCCATCAAATCTGAATGAGATCTTCGTTGTAGTTTCTTCCCTTTCATCACTTTAAATATGTCATGCTACTCCCTTCTGGCTTGTAGAGTTTCTGCTGAGAAATCAGCTGTTAACCTTATGGGAGTTCTCTTATATGTTATTTGTCGTTTTTCCCTCGCTGCTTTCAGTAATTTTTCTTTGTCTTTAATTTTTGCCAGCTTGATTATTATGTGTCTTGGCATGTTTCTCCTTGGGTTTATCCTGCCTGGGACTCTCTGTGCTTCCTGGACTTGGGTGGCTATTTCCTTTCGCACGTTAGGGAAGTTTTCGAGTATAATCTCTCCAAATATTTTCTCGGGTCCTTTCTCTCTCTCTTCTCCTTCTGGGACCCCTATAATGTGAATGTTGGTGCATTTAATGCTGTCCCAGAGGTCTCTTAGGCTGTCTTAATTTCTTTTCATTCTTTTTTCTTTATTCTGTTCTGTGGCAGTG
>NC_041222.1:47409435-47411216 GCF_002837175.3 Physeter macrocephalus | reverse complement strand
AAGGTCCTGGATCATCTTCACTATCATTATTCTGAATTCTTTTTCTGGAAGGTTGCCTATCTCCACTTCATTTAGTTGTTTTTCTGGGGTTTTATCTTGTTCCTTCATCTGGTACATAGCCCTCTGCCTTTTCATCTTGTCTGTCTTTCTGTGAATGTGGCTCTTGTTCCACAGGCTGAAGGATTGTAGTTCTTCTTGCTTCTGCTGTCTGCTCTCTGGTGGATGAGGCTTGGGCAAGTTTCCCGATGGGAGGGACTGGTGGTGGGTAGAGCTGACTGTTGCTCTGGTGGGCAGAGCTCAGTAAAACTTTAGTCCACTTGTCTGCTGATGGGTGGGGCTGGGTTCCCTCCCTGTTGGTTGTTTTGCCTGAGGCAACCAACACTGGAGCCTACCTGGGCTCTTTGGTGGGACTAATGGTGGACTCTGGGAGGGCTCACGCCAAGGAGTGCTTCCCAGAACCTCTGCTGCCAGTGTCCTTGTCCTCACGGTGAAACACAGCCACCCCCCACCTCTGCAGGAGAGCCTCCAACACTAGCAGGTAGGTCTGGTTCATTCTCCTATGGGGTCACTGCTCCTTCCCCTGGGTCCCGATGCGCACACTACTTTGCGTGTGCCTCCAAGAGTGAAGTCTCTTTTTCCCGCAGTCCTGTCGAAGTCCTACAATCAAATCCCGCTAGCCTTCAAAGTCTGATTCTCTAGGAATTCCTCCTCCCATTGCTGGACCCCCAGCTTGGGAAGCCTGACATGGGGCTTAGAATCTTCACTCCAGTGGGTGGACTTCTGTAGTATAAGTGTTCTCCGGTTTGTGAGTCACCCACTCAGCAGTTATGGGATTTGATTTTATTGTGATTGCGCCCCTCCTACCATCTCATTATGGCTTCTCCTTTGTCTTTGGATGTGGGGTATCTTGTTTGGTGAGTTCCAGTGTCTTCCTGTCGATGATTGTTCAGCAGTTAGTTGTGATACCGGTACTCTTGCAAGAGGGAGTGAGAGCACTTCTTCCTGCTCCACCATCTTGAACCAGTCTTGCGTTTGAAGATTTGGCTTTAACTGAATCATTTCATTTAGCTATCTACAATTAATTGATCAAATTCACAAGTTAATTGGCTTAGGGCTTCATTTCACTGTGTGGTATAGACGTTGATGATCTCTGGAGGTATTTTTTATGCTTGTAATTTGTTTTGTTTTGTTTTTTTAAAGGTCAGCAGATTTTTTTTTTTAATAAATTTTATTTATTTATTTATTTATTTTTGGCTGCGTTGGGTCTTTGTTGCTGCACATTGGCTATCTCTAGTTGTGGCGAATGGGGGCTACTCTTCATTGCGGTGCGCTGGCTTCTCATTGCGGTGGCTTCTCTTGTTGCGGAGCAGGGGCTCTAGGCACGCGGGCTCAGTAGTTGTGGCTCACGGGCTCAGTAGTTGTGGCAGGCGGGCTCTAGAGCACAGGCTCAGTAGTTGTGGCGCACGGGCTTAATTGCTCCACGGCATGTGGGATCTTCCCGGACCAGGGCTTGAACCCGTGTCCCCTGCATTGGCAGGCAGATTCTTAACCACTGTGCCACCAGGGAAGCCCCTGTAATTTGTTTTAATTATGGCACTGGGGCGTTCAGTAAAAATAGGTGGAAAGGCGTGTTTCTTCCGAGAGTTGTTCTGATTTTAGTTGTAGGTTTATGGGAGTGGGCATGACTGTCCGTGACTGGCCACACTTTGAAACTTTGAAGGTCAGAAGTAGAAAAGGACCATGGGACACCTCCCAACCCTCCCCCCCCCACCACAGAAAGC
>NC_041222.1:47328750-47409150 GCF_002837175.3 Physeter macrocephalus | reverse complement strand
GGGCCTCTCACTGTTGTGGCCTCTCCTGTTGTGGAGCACAGGCTCCGGACACACAGGCTCAGTGGCCATGGCTCACGGGCCCAGCTGCTCCACGGCATGTGGGATCTTCCCAGACTGGGCCACGAACCCGTGTCCCCTGCATCGGCAGGTGGATTCTCAACCACTGCGGCACCAGGGAAGCCCTGCTGCTTCCCTTAAAGGCAGTGGTATGGTGGAGGGAGTGAGAAAGTGAAAGGAGAGGGCAGGCTAGGCAGCCTGGGGACAGCATATAGCACTAGGCCCACTGCTTACTGGGCCTGGTCAGGCTGTTTGGTCTTCACCTAGGTAACCTGTTGCCAGGAGGATGACAATAACTTCCCCATGACAACACTGGAGCAAGGTCCCTGGCATTGCAAACAGGGCCAGAAATGCCTGCCCTTCATTAGGCCTGCTGGTTAATGAGCATGCATTTGTGCTGCAGTCATTTCCGGAGGAGTGGAGGGGGCAGAGGGCACTCGCCAGCTTCCCAGTCTCTCCAGCCATAAGCTCCTTGACAGCCCCACTTTTTCTGCCCATCTGCATACCCTGGAGCTGCCTGTTTTTACAGTTGCTTGTTTTGATCTGGTTCTGTGCTTTCTTTTTTAAATTTGTGTAAGGACTGAATACTATATCCAGAAATGCCTTTAGAAACAGATGATTTACAGCCTGCTTGGGAGTTTCCCTAATACAGATGACTTTTCATTGTCCCCTTGACTCAGTTTCTTCGCTTGTAAAATAATCAATTCCCATTTCCCATAGTTGACTGAACTTATGTGATATCACACTGCTGAGTGACACTTGCTGTAACTGTTGGTCTTGAGATTCAAATTCCAACCCCCTGTATTACAAGACTAGCATACTGCCTGCCTCATGAAGAAGTCACTTTTGTTTCTAAGTGCTTAAGCCCCTAGCACTAAATCTTGTCCTTCCCTCTCCTTAAAAGGTCAGCAGAGCAGATATTGTGGCAGTGTTCCAGGCAGGATTTGAGGAATCAAAGAATTTCTCAAAGAAAAATGGTTTTCTCTGGTGTTGCCCGAAATTCCACCTTTTTGTAAAGCATTATTTGAAGCTTTATATGAACATAATTTCTTGTGGGAGGATATTGCCAATCAGGTATAACACCTGGAAGTGATGGGGAATCAAAACAGGTGAAACAGGAAGTTTCCTCCTATCTCATTGCATTGTCTAGAGCAGCCCTTCCTCAAAGTTCTGAGGAAAGTTAATAGCATGACCTGAAAAAAAAGGGTCTCATAGCCAAGTTCACTTGGGAAACACTGTGTTAAATCAAGTTGAACAGGACTCTTTTCTACAGGTCTTTGTCGGTGACTTTAATATTTAAATGCACAGTATGAATCTCTTTATTATGCAGTATTTCTCAAACTTATTTGACTAAGAAACCATATTTCTTTCCAACAGAGCAGGAGACCTGTTGTTCAATGGATTGAATTTGAGAAGCTAGCTCAGAGCAATGTCGAAAGGCCTTTGATAACAATCTTGTTCTGTAACTCTTTACTGCTTAGAAAATGCCAGAAATCTCTCCCTGACTCTTAAGATTATATTATTTGCTGATTCTTCAGGATATTAAGGTCCATTTTTAAGAAAAGGCTTAGTTTTTTAATTTGTAAAATGAGAATAACAGTAACCTTTCTCACAAGTTGTTATGAGAATTGAGGGGGATACCCCAGATAAGGCAGCTGTCACAGAGTAGGCAATGTTATAAAGACTAACAAGGAGATGAAAAGACTAACATTGAACCAAGAGTCCCTTGGTGTCACAACAATAAAGATTGTAAACAGGGACTTCCCTGGTGGCACAGTGGTTAAGAATCCGCCTGCCAGTGCAGGGGACACAGGCTTGATCCCTGGTCCAGGAAGATCCCACATGCCATGGAGCAACCAAGCCCGTGTGCCACAGCTACTCAGCCTGTGCTCTAGAGCCTGCAAGCCACAATTACTGAGCCTGCGTGCCACAACTACTGAAGTCCGCACGCTTAGAGCCCCGTGCTCCGCAACAAGAGAAGCCACTGCAATGAGAAGCCCATGCACCGCGACAAAGAGTAGCCCCCACTCGCTGCAACTAGAGAAAGCCCATGCACAGCAACAAAGACCCAACACAGCCAAAAATAATAAAAACAAAAAAAAAATTTTAAACAAAGAGCAATATACTGCCCATCCCAGAAATATTGATACCGCCATGTATAACGTTCAGAATACATAGCATCTAGCACCTGGTAGACGGTCGATGTATATTTACTGAGTGGATGGATGGGTGGATGAACGCCTAAATATACATGTATACTGAATGCAATCTATATCAATAGGGACCACATGAGGATGGCTCTTGCATTAGTTACAGTGGCTCAAAAGATTATAGAAGTTTCTTTCCACCTCACCTAACACCCAAGAGGTGGGTGGGCCATCTAGCCTGGGTAGACTGCTCTCTGCCTCAGGAAGTCATGCAGAGACCCAGGTGATCTGGTCTGCTCTGCTATCTTCAACATGGGGCTTCCATCTCTGGGCACAAGGCTGCTATATTTGTTCCTGTTTTCAGCCAGCAGGGCAGAGGAAGAAGGAAGACAATAGTAAGTGGCTTATTAAAAAGGTTGTGGACTAGAACACAGTCATATGACTGTACTCAGCTACAAGGAAGGCAGAGATGTTAGTCTCTAGCTGGGCAGCCATGTGCTCAGCTAAAACTGGAGTTGGGGGTGTTATATCACTAAGGGGAAGAGAGTAGTAGTGGATATTGAGGCCCAGTTAACAGTCTCTGCCTCAAAATTCTGCTCCAATTTTATGCCTAGATCTAGGAAAGAAAGGTGCTGTAAGTAAATGTTGATCATTAAGGTCAAAGTGTTGATCCTGTGGTATTGGGTTGGAATATTTTCTTCCATTTCAAGGTTTTACTTCAAGAGATTTAGGCAATCTGGAGTGGGTTTGGAGGACTTTAACCAGGTTAGTTAGTGGTGAGATGAGACTCCAAAGGATATGAGAAATCCTTGGAGGAATTAAGTATATTTAACCTGGAAAAGAGAAAATTTAGGGATAACAATATACCTGTCTCTAAATGCATAAGGACTCCCAAGTTGGAGAATGGTTAGGATCATTCTGTGTGGCTTTAAGAGATAAAAGACAGGGGCTCAGACTGCAGTCCCAGATGCTCTCCCTCCTAGTCCCTTGTACCACTCTACAACTCAGCCATTTTGAATATCTTCGTGCTCCTGTAGTGAATCATATTTCTCTCACTTCTGAGCCATTGTCCATGTGTTCCCTCTGTCTGGAACACTCTTCCGCAATGTCTCTCTTCCCACCAGATCTTCATCTGACTGTTTCTTTCCTGTCCTTCAGGTCTCACCTTAGACATTCCAAACTTCAGGAAACCTTGCTTAATACCCAAGTCTGTGTTTGGTGCCTTTTATGTTCCTGTGGCATCCCACATTTCCTCATCATAACCTATTACATTCTATCATAATTGTGTAATAGGTGGGATTTACCACCAACCACTCCCACCCAAGTGCAGGCTCGGGATTTTCCTGCCACTCAGTCCCTTCTCTGGATGTCAAGAATTCCACCTTCTATTTCAAGGGACCAATGAGTGTCCTGAGCTGTTTGAAGAGGGAGGGTGAGGGAAGTTCAGTAAAGGTAGTTTGCATGGTATAGTGGATTGAATAGTGTCCCCCCAAAATGTGCACCTAGAACCTTAGAATATGACCTTATTTGGAAATAGAGTCTTTACTGGTGTAATTAGTTAAGAAGAGGTCATACTGGATTAGACGGGCCCTAAACCCAGTGACTGGTGGTGTCCTTATAAAAAGAGGAGAGGACACAGAGAGACACACACAGAGAAGAAGGCCATGTGAATATGGAAGCAGAGGTTAAGGTTACGTTCCCACAAGCCAAGGAATTCCTGGGGCCTCCAGAGTCTGGAAGAGGTAAGGAAGGATCTTTCCCAAGAGTTTTCAGAGGGAGCAGGGCCTGCTGATACCTTGAGTACAGAAGTGTTAAGAATAAATTTTTGTTGTTTTAAGCCACCTCATTTGTGGTAATTTGTTATGGTAGCCCTAAGAAACTAATACAAATGGCCCAGGGCATGGTTCTTTCTACTAGACCATCTTAGGGTGGTCTAGTAGACGTGCAAGTAGCAGTCAGTAGTGGGTACTAACCATACAGCAGGGGGAAGAACAGCTAACATTATCCTTTGCATGAGTGACATGCAGTGCTTGCTTAAATGACAATTGGTGACTTGTATGCACTGGCTTAGCTCCCTTCTGGCTCCCCTGGTGCTTGTGGTGGGTGATTATGAAAAAGTTTCTCAGTGTTAACTCCACTTTTTCCAAGTTACCCTGAGTCCGATCCCTCTTCTTAGAGAGCTCCACCCTTTCCCAGGTATGGCCTTCTACTTCATCTCTAGCTTGCTTCCCAGGCCAGGTGGAGGTCATTTAGTTTCCCCTACACCTTAGACTGGATCTTTCTCTTTTCAATCCACTGTCAAAGGTCTAAATCCTACACTAATGGTTTTCTAAGTGTGGTCCCTGGATCAGTAGTAACAGCATCACCTGGGAAGGTTTTAATAGTGCAGGTGCTCAGGTTCATACCAGACCTACTGAATTAGAAATTATGGGTAGGGGGCTTCCCTGGTGGCGCAGTGGTTGAGAGTCTGCCTGCTGATGTAGGGGACACGGGTTCGTGCCCCAGTCCGGGAAGATCCCACATGCTGTGGAGCAGCTGGGCCCGTGAGCTGTGGCCGCTGAGCCTGCGCTCCTCAACGGGAGAGGCCACGATAGTGAGAGGCCCACGTACTGCAAAAAAAAAAATTATTGGTAGGTACCAGCAACTTGTGTTTTCGTAGGCCCTCCAGGTAGTTCTGATGTGCACCAAAGTTTGAGAACCATTGGTCTCCACCTTGCTGTCTTAGGGACTGCCTCTTGATTTTTAAGAGCCTTTTCTTCTCTTGGCAGTGTCCAGACTATATGAATCAGAATGATTTGGCTTTCAAAACTGCTGTTTCTTCTGTGAGCCTACATTGGATATCCCAAAAGTCAGTTTTGACCAGTTTTGTCTGTTAGCATTTCTGCTGGAATACTCCTCATTTTCATGAGGATATGTAAAAACGTTGACTGACCTGGGGAAGGGTGTTATTCAAGGAAACATGGAAAAGAAAAACACAAAGATTAATTAAGCTCAATATGATATCTCACTGCATTCATTTATTCATCTGTGTTTCCATCTAAACTATAAGCTCTTTGAGGACAGGGATTGTTTCAGTTTGGTTCACCATTGTATTACCAGCACCTAGCTGTGGACCTGGTCACTTGTTGAACAGATGAAAAAACTAATAAATTATAAATATTATGAGTTTCCCATCATTGGAGGTGTTTAAACAGAGTAGATGCTACTGGTAGAGATATTGTATCAGATAGGTGGTCGCACTAGATGGATTTTAAAGTTCTCTTCCACCCTGGAATGTTGTAATTCTTTGTTATCGGACCCCACAGGGATAGCAGTCCTTGGTACAGTGTCTAGCATATTTTTATTGATAAATGTTTTATAGCCTTTTGACTTCTCAGTGAGGTTGGTGGGGTTACAGTGACGCTGTTACCAGCTGCCGGACACCACCTATTTCTAGGATAAATTCTGAGGTGTTAGAAATACCCATTGGGAAGTATTTTACCATTCAGAGGTATCTTTTTTTTTTTCTGCTGTCACATTTGTAAATTTGGAGGATTATTCTGACTTCAGTATCCAAACGTTGATTATCAGAAATGAGCTGCAAAAGAAAAGAGTAAGAGCCTCAGTGGGAAAAAAAGAAACTTCACACACAAGCGCAGAGGTGCCTCGGCTGGTTTTATGCAGGCCTGGGGTCACAGACTCAGAATGTTATTGCTGGAAGGGACCTCAGAGAATTGTTTACGTTCAAGTAAGCTGAGGCCCACAGAGGTGGAGAACTTCTTGAGCCCACACAGCTGTCCAAGTAGACAATATATTGGGAGGATGAAAAAGGTTCAGTGTTAAAACTATAGCCTGGCAATAAGGCAGGATTTGAGAGTCTTATTCCTCACCATAAATAAGCCTTTTGTGACAAATGCTGTTGGTATCTTGCCCATGTTCCTTTGGAACTCACCTCACAAACTGTGGTCACTGGAGCTTAAAGGAAGCGGTCAGGTAACTGCAACCTGTCAGCTTGCCGTTGACGGCCTGAGAGCAGTAAGTGTCAGACTCCTGTTATAACAGAGTAATAATACTGAACATTTATTAGATGCTTACCATGCCAGGCACTGACCTAAGTTAAGTGCTTCATGTGTCTAATGCTTTACATCCTCACATTGCTCTCTATGATAAAAACAAGTAATATCATCCTCATCTTACAGATGAGAACACTGAGGCACAGAAAGCTTAAGAATCTCATCCAAGGTCACATAGCTAAAGACAGGCATAGCAGGATTCCAACCCAGGCTGTTCCAACCAGACTTCAGGATGACTCCCCTATAAACTGCTCCTTAACATACATGATCATGCTGGGTTCAGGAGTCAGAAGACTTCATCTTTATCAACACAGGGTTTGGCTCCTGTAGGTTCCCCTGCTTCTTGGAGGCTGATCTGCCAGTGGATCATGCTTTGGGCCGGAGCTACAGTTTACCTGTCCACAGAACGGCAAGTGAGGGTCCCTAGATTCCACCCAGTGCGGCCTGTTTTACTGTGACTTTCTGAGGTGTGAACACCTCCACCTGCTTCCATTTAGTGGGTGGAATGGGTCCCTGTCTGGCTTTAGTCAGCTGGAACCCCAGGAGGAGCTGTGTCCAAATCATTCTTTAGGGGCCACAGCATCATGTGGGCTACCTAGGAGTCCCCAGAGGAGGCCTGGAGGGGTCTTTGTTCTCTTGCTCCAGCCTTCTTAACCTGCAAAGGGTGAGTCAGTCTCGGGCCTCTGGTCAGACTCTATGGAACATGACTTACTGGCACTGAAGCCCTGGAGTAGCAGAGTGCAAGGCTCTTCCCATCAGCAGACCATGTGACCAGAAGATGTATGTGCTGGGCTACACGAGCATTGCATTGATAACAGTGATAAGTGGGGAGAGAGTGAACAACCCTCCAACGTGCCTCCAACATGCCTCCAGTCATGTGTACATGGAGGCTTTCTTCTTCCTACTTTCTTTTTGCCCAGAATTTTTCTAAAGGCCCAGGTTCATGATGTGATTTCAGTGGAATTTGACTTGAACAGCTAAACACAAAACATTTGATTGCATTGGGCTTCAGGCACATTGGTCACTGATCACAACCCACAGGTATCCCAAGGGAAAATGGTAGATAGGAAGAAGTTAGGCCCAGGTTAGGTAGCCAGATTGTCTCTAAGGGTCACATGTCATATGGGGCTGTTGCTTGTGCACAAGGTCAGGAGCATCGTTGCCATTGACTGAAAAGTGGATGGTAGCCACTGGAGTTGTCCAGTGTGATGACAGTGATCGAGCCTTTATTCAGTGAGTTTGAAGGCAGTATCCATCCAGCTTCACAAAGCAGAAAGTTCAGATTTATTTGTGACCTCTCCTTGTCTTTCATCCTTCATACTGCCTGATTCTGCATCCAGTTCCAATGTGGGTTTTTTCCCCCACCAACACTCAATTCTCAGGTACCAGCTGTGTGTCCTACAATTCAACTCAATTCTGACACTATCTACCTGGAGATAGAGCCAGATCCCACAGGTTGTCCTCCCACACACATTTCAGATGCCAGTCACAAGTCCAGGTTGTTGACTTGTGTGTCTGACCGACCACCTATAGATCAGAGGTTCCGATGACCCATTCCTTGGGTTCTATTAATTTGCTAAAGCGGCTCACAGAACTCAGAGAAACTTTTTGCTTTCTAGATTCTTGTTTTACTATGAAAGGATATAACTCAGGAACAACCACATGGAAGAGATGCATAGGGCAAGGTATGGGGAAAGAGCAAGAAGCTTCTATGGACTCTTTGAGCGTGCCACTTTCCCCAAATCTCCACATGTTCACCAACCCACAAGCTCTCTGAATCCTGTCCTTTTGGGTTTTTGTGGAAGCTTCATTACATAGGCATGGTTGCTTATATTATTGGCCATTGGCGATTGATTCAACCTTCAGCCCTTCTTTCCTCCTCAGAGGTCTGGGGTGGGGCTGAAAGTTCCAACCCTCCAATCATATGGTTGGTTCTCTAGGCAACTAGCCCCCATCCTTAGGTGCAGTCCAAAAGTCACTTCATTAACATAACAAAAATCACTGTTATTGCTCTCATCACTTAGGAAATTCCAAGGGTTTTAGGAGCTGTGTACCAGGAAAGGGGTTGAAGACCAAGTATATATTTTGTTAAAAGATAAACTGGGGGCTTCCCTGGTGGCGCAGTGGTTGGGAGTCTGCCTGCCGATGCAGGGGACACGGGTTCGTGCCCCGGTCCGGGAGGATCCCACATGCCGCGGAGCGGCTGGGCCCGTGAGCCATGGCCGCTGGGCCTGCGCGTCCGAAGATAAACTGAGCATATTAAAATTTTTAAGAGTTTATTTGAGCAAAAATTGATTTGGGTAGTGCCAAACCAAAAATGTTTAGGAATGCTCCACTAGCAGGAGCTTGGGGAGAAGCTTTTATAGTCAACATGGCATTAGGGCCACATCAGTTTAATGGCCTCTCTGTGTAATTAATTTCCCCCTTTTTGTCATCCTCTCATACATGAGAGATTGATCAAAAAAATTGGTATTAGCACCACTCTCAGTCACTATCAGAGTTAAGTTGCTCTTGTCTCTGTGAAACTCAGGTTATGATGTCACATCTGTGGAAGAATGGTGTTTGCTGTTCATCTCATTACCCATCCTGTTTCTCTTCTCCCAAGTGCAATGAGACCATCTGATAGTAGTATTGCTGATGGCTACAAACATGCATTTAAGACCTTTGAGAGAACATAGTGTACCAGGGAGACTACAGTGATAACTATTGGGAGAATACCAAGAGACTGAAGTATACTCCTTAGCCAGGGCCCCCATGAACCAAATCAGTTGTTAGCAAATAAATCAAAGAATGTACCTGAAGGGTCATCAACCTGTTTTAACTAAGTGGCTTGTGTGTTAATTTCTTGTACTTGCTACAGTACCAGAGGTGTTGATCCAGGTACAGCAGGAGACATTTGCCATGGCATAGACTTCTCCTTGTTCAGCCAAAAAGTAATCTAAAGCATTTCTATTATCTAAAATCACCTTAGCAAGAAAGGCTAGGGACATTAGTGGTAGATTTAGCAGTAGTTGCCAGCGTTAAGGAGCATTGTCTTCCTGTGCATTAACAGAGAGAAAAAGCAAGTAGGGAAAAGGCAAAAGGAAAAAGACTTCATATTGGAGATGAAGATCTTGATCTGTGATCTTGGGAGAGGTTGTCTGCCTCAAGATGCTGTCTGCTTCAGTGGAAGAATCTCCCTAGTCAATTTTAATTTAATATCTCCAGCTAGTGTGCAGTTCCAAGAGTCAGGAGGAGCCCTTTTTAATTGGGGGATGTGGACCCAAGATTCAAGTCCCTGAAGTTTGACTGCCATCTGGGTAGTGAGGAGAACCTGGTATGGTTCCTTCTAAGGAGGTTCAGGGGCTGTCTTTGTTTTTAGTGATTCCAAACCAGAAGAGTGGAATAAAGTTGGAAACATTAGTTTGGAGAGTTGTAGCCAGATATTTGAGAAAACTAGAAGAATTCAGGATCCAGTTCGGTTTATAGGTATATAACAAAACCTCAAAGGCAATAAACAGGACTAGAATATGATATCCACAAGGTTGTGTTTTAATTTTTTACTGAAATACAATTTTTTCCTCTGTAATCACCTTCATTTCTATCAAAGATAATCATAGTAAGATTAATTTGTTTGCAGAATAAGTCTAGTCTCATTAATCTTGGCCTGATTATTTACATAAGAGCAGTAGGAATTGTCACTGACCATATACACTCTGCTGGAACTTTTCACAAGGAATCTCAGATTGGACTTTTAAAAGCCTCTCCAGGCTAAGAAGCCAAGCCAAGAATTTACCATCAGACTTTGCTTGCACTACCTATAGATTTCAGTGAATTCCTCTCTTCCTGAGGTACCCAAAATATCTTGAGGTTCCTGGGTGTGCCAGGAAGTGACCTTCCGTACACATCTGGTAAGGCTGCTGGGAATCCTGTAAGCAAAGTACCAGGTCAGTTTTCCCAAGAGGCTTTTATTGGCTCCATAAAGCCAACTTTAG
Source organism: Physeter macrocephalus (assembly GCF_002837175.3). Classification (NCBI taxonomy): domain Eukaryota; kingdom Metazoa; phylum Chordata; class Mammalia; order Artiodactyla; family Physeteridae; genus Physeter; species Physeter macrocephalus. The sequence goes on along the minus strand of NC_041222.1, from coordinate 47,398,920 downwards.
TTCCTTAAAACTGTCTGGCCATATCTGATTTTATGCATATTCTTTTTTTTTTAAAGACTGGTTTTTTGTTTGTTTATTTATTTATTTTTGGCTGCGTTGGGTCTTCGTTGCTGCACGCAGGCTTCTTATTGTGGTGGCTTCTCTTGTTGCAGAGCACAGGTTCTAGGAACACAGGCCTCAGTTGTTGTAGCACACAGGCTCAATAGTTGTGGCTCGTGGGCTGTAGAGCGCAGGCTCAGTAGTTGTGGTGCACAGGCTTAGTTGCTCCGCGGCATGTGGGATCGGACTTTTAAAAGCCTCTCCAGGCTAAGAAGCCAAGCCAAGAATTTACCATCAGACTTTGCTTGCACTACCTATAGATTTCAGTGAATTCCTCTCTTCCTGAGGTACCCAAAATATCTTGAGGTTCCTGGGTGTGCCAGGAAGTGACCTTCCGTACACATCTGGTAAGGCTGCTGGGAATCCTGTAAGCAAAGTACCAGGTCAGTTTTCCCAAGAGGCTTTTATTGGCTCCATAAAGCCAACTTTAGTTCCTTAAAACTGTCTGGCCATATCTGATTTTATGCATATTCTTTTTTTTTTAAAGACTGGTTTTTTGTTTGTTTATTTATTTATTTTTGGCTGCGTTGGGTCTTCGTTGCTGCACGCAGGCTTCTTATTGTGGTGGCTTCTCTTGTTGCAGAGCACAGGTTCTAGGAACACAGGCCTCAGTTGTTGTAGCACACAGGCTCAATAGTTGTGGCTCGTGGGCTGTAGAGCGCAGGCTCAGTAGTTGTGGTGCACAGGCTTAGTTGCTCCGCGGCATGTGGGATCTTCCCGGACCAGGGATTGAACCCGTGTCCCCTGCATTGGCAGGCGGATTTTTAACCAATGCGCCATCAGGGAAGTCCCTATGCATATTCTTAAATATGACATTCTAGTCAAAGGCTTTGTAATATAACCAATGTTTCCAATTGTGTCCAGTTACAAGGAGAACATTCTTTTTGAATATATGCATATAACTGTATTCCATGAAAATAAGAATAGAGTTTCTGAATTATAGAGGGATCAGATAGGGAGAAAAAAAATAAATGTTTCATCTTTGTTCACAGAAAATGTATTTTACCAAATTGCTGAATAGCTTAAGAGGAAAGAGAAAAAGTTTCCTAAAATTTGGGAAAACAAAACACTGAAGGACCACAGTGTTTCAAACAAAGGTCTTAAAGAGTATAATCATCCTCATCAGTTCATCCAGTCCCATGTAATTAATTCCTGTTGATCTTGATCTTTTGTTAGCAGTTGTATGAAGCCATCAGTTTCTCCATTAGCATTCTGCAAATTCTTACTCAGTTCAGTAGTATGATCTGAAAGTTAACAGAAACCTGTATCTGTTAGAGTCCCTTCCATGAGTCTCCTTAAAGATGAAGTACTTTTGCAGGAACATTTTTGCAAAAGCATCAGAGTAAAACAATAACTGTCTGTAAGTGATAAGAGACATAAAAGTGGCCGTGGTTAAATATCTAATGAGAGCTCCTTATAATGCTATTGACAAGAAAACTTGGTTATTTCTGTGACATACATTTGAAGGCAATAACTAGAACTACAAGTGATAACATTATACTAGGACATACCAAATTTCTAGGACACTTATTATTGATATCATATATCCATATAAATCTAATGTAAACATTACTTCTTATTTGACAATGCTTCCCATGTAATATAACATACAAAATAAGCCTAATTAGTTCAGTATCTCTTTTTATAAGGAGAGAGAACAACTCTTTTGAGATTTTCCAGGGACCCTCTGTAAAATCCCAAAGTTATTTCCAGGTCAAAAAGACTTCATTTAGAATTTGAAGTTTGCAAAAATATCAGAAGGATTTAGACACATGGCCAAATAGGATCACAGCTCATTATGAAACAATATACTTAATTTTCTATTTAACCAAAGTGACAAAAGATTTTTAAAGGCAAATACAGAAGGTTACATAGTTGTGAGCAAAAATTAGCTCTTTTAATATTGAGAAGACTCAGTTTTCTTAAGTATTTAAAGACCTGATAAAGACAGTACAAAACGCAGGAAATTATTTTAGTAAAACACAAAATCTTTGCTTTCTAGGCAGATTACTTAAAAGGTAAAGAAAAAATCATTCAGAATCTCTTATTTTCAAGAGCAGAACAATGTTGTCCAGGAAAATGTTGTCTTTTTAGCGGATGAAAAAAGAATTAAGTTTTAGTTTTACATAAGCATACCACTATATTAAAGCTTATTTTAAAAATCCTTATAATAACAATTCAATTTTAGCCAGCTTCACTACACAAGGTAAACTTTTCTCTCTTTCTCTCTCTTCCCAGCTTTCTATATCCATTTAGTTTGTCTTCATTCTCTTCTTTTCCATTCTGAAGAAACCAGGTTTACTTTAGAACAAAATTACTTTCATTTCTCTTAACAAAAGTGCATCTCCATACCTCATAAACTTTTCTTAGCCAAAAACACATCTTACTTTCCTTGCATAGAGTTGTTTTCCTTATTATTTTTAGTAGTTTTAATTACACATTAATTAGAATTCTTAATCCTTAGGAACCTTAATTTATAGTGAAAAGTAAGAAGTAAGCAATTGTGAACTGTTACCCCAGCATTCTTTAGATTGGCAAATTTATGATTACATTTCATAATTTCTAGAAGCATATGCTTCCTCATAGCATCATTTTTCAATGAAACACAGGCATGTTTACTAATAGACCCAAGTATGTTTAGTTCCTCTGTAATAACCCAAAAGTAGATAAACCTGTGTTCAGTAATTAATGTTTCAGTATTTTACCTTATTTGGAAGTGGTCTAGATATTCAGTGAATATCCATCATTTAACTTATTTCAGTATAATTTTAAGGTTTCAAGTTACCAAAAAGATTTTGGGAACTATTTTTAAGTAAATATACCATAAAGCATAATTATTCTTTAAAAGTTCATTTATAAACTTTTATCTTACCTACATCTATTTAATTTACTTGTTCTTAACAATTATGTTTAGATTATTCATGAAAATTTTATAAAATATTAAACAGCTCACCATTATCTTAAGATATATTTCTTGTTGACAAATTCTGTAAGAGAGAACAAGAGTATTTTTTAATTTTAGTAACCTAAAATAAAAGTATTATATTTAATGCTGATAACTCTAAAGATATGCCTATTTTAATTAAACTAACAAACTTAAATGAGCTTTTATTTATCAAAGATTATCCTAGATCATGTGAAGTTGAAAAACATTTGGGTTAGTGTTTACATTTCTGAGAGTATACTTAATTTCTTAATTTACATAGTGCTTGTTTGTCTTTCTTTTTTTTAGGCTGTGCTGCACAGCTTGTGGGATCTTAGTTCCCTGACCAGGGCCCTCAGCAGTGAAAGCTCCAAATTCTAACCATTGGACGGCCAGGGAATTCCCCATGCTTGTTTTTCTTTAAGCCAGTTAAATAGAGCTCTTTATAAACTAATTTTGGCAGTACTATCCAGAGGTAGAAAAATGTTATACATCTATGACATACATGCACAGATGTACATAAACATACAGACAGATACAAATCTTACAACTTTCACTTAAAAATTTTAGCTGTGAGACAGGTATGACAATGCAAAAATCATAGGTTTATAAAGGAAGAGTTGGCTCCAAATTGTGTTTCTGGCAGGTGATATAAGTTTACTTTCTCAATTGGCTTAAACTTTTTACTAATGTTGTGGAGAAGATTTTTAAGATTTTTCATTTGCCTAGTTTCCAAATAGCCTTTCCCCCACTTTTCTTTTTTTATTTTTATCTTCTGATTTAGAATTACCTCCCTGAAGTTTGCTATTCAGAGATAGCCCTCAGTTCCCAGAGAAGACTGGGTAGAACATTTACATCTCAGAGGTACAGGGAAAGAATGCAGGTTCCTTCAAGAAGGACTTTTGATCCTAAATGTAGAATTTTACAACACCTACAAGCCTTTTGAGATGAATAGGGGAGGCTTGGGGTTGGTAAAAAGGATAGGTGGGCTTTGAATTGTTTCTAGAGCCGCATTTCAGTTCTTATAAAGATTTGTAAGACAAGTACAGTTGTTTTTTTTTGTTGTTTTTTTGTTTTTTAGTTTTTTTTTTTTCGGTACGCAGGCCTCTCACTGTTGTGGCCTCTCCCGTTGTGGAGCACAGGCTCCGGACGCGCAGGCTCAGCGGCCATGGCTCATGGGCCTAGCCGCTCCGCGGCATGTGGGATCTTCCCAGACCAGGGCACGAACCCGTGTCCGCTGCATCGGCAGGCGGATTCTCAACCACTGCACCACCAGGGAAGCCCCAGTACAGTTGTTTTTAATTCCTTAAAGAATTGGGTTGCTGCTTGAATAATATCAAGGCTGACCCATCCAACTACTTTATCTTCAGTTTGCTTCTTATGTCAGGGAGAAGATCATTTCAACTAATATGAAGTCAAAGATTCCTGTGTTCTAGATTTAGAGCTGTTTGCCTTTGAATGTTTTTCTTCCTTTCTGGGTACAGAGCTTCTCTTAGCTTAGGGGAGCCTAAAAAAGAAAGAACAAAAGCAAAACAGAAAAACCCCTTCCTATCAGGCTCTGAAAATCAGCTTCCAATTTAGCCAACTTTTGACCTTAGAACTACTTTTAAAAAATCATTTCAAATATCTTATAGGTTTTCCTGGCAGTATTGAACAACTCCATGGACTTAAGAGGCATCCCCAAAGAGGTACAAAAGATACTGTCCTCCTAAAATCCAAAGCCACTCCCCAAGATTGCTAAAGGAAAGAAAGACTTAGACAATTTCCCTGAGAGCTGGCAGCAGTAAGTAAGACCCTAGCCACAAATAGAGTACAGCCCACATTTCTGCCCCCAACCTGGTGATTGCCAAAATAAGTTCTCATGACACAAAATGAGGCAAACAAGAAGGCAACAGCTGTCCCTGGGAGAGAAAGAGTTGACAACCAATGACTACTGGAAAGCAAATTTACTAGTCACAATTCAAAGACCTTATTCTCACAAATGTTTTTTTTTTTTTTTTGGCCTGCCAATCTGAATTTGGAAAGGAGGGGACAGTATGAAATTTTACCTTACTCTCTTGTCCAGGCACCATAGATAGAGATCTAGCAGGGCTGACTTTGGTAAGAATTCTCACCCTTTGCCAGCTTCTGCCAGGTTTTCCTGGATCCCGTCTCCAGGCTCTGAAGCAAATGGGGTGTTCCAGTGGGTCTCATCATGGTCACCAGAAACAGTAGAGGAGGAAAATAAATTTCCCTCTACCTTCTATCGTGAATGCTTGGCTGAGACCCCGTTTTCTCTAGGTACCTCCTAAATGGAAAAGCTTATCTAGGTTAAAAGTTCCCTACTGTGGTCACTGTAATTCAAGATTATCTTTGGTAAAGTTAACCTGCTTGTCCAGCCTTAAAACAAAATTTTATTCACCTGAGGCTTCACACTGGTCTGCGTCCAGTTTAAGTAGACCCAGCCCAACCTCAGACCCAGTCTGTTTTCCAGGTCGGACCCAGTCTGTCTCTGGCCAGTTTCTGGACCCAGTCTGGAAAGATAAATGCTAAAATGAAGTCTGAAAGTTCATAATGCAAAAACTGGTGAACTAGGATCTGAGAGGTACTTACCCACCACCTCCAAAGGTGCAGCAAATTCAAGAGGCTCAGCAGGTCACTTCCCCTTGTTGTTCATTGCTCCTGGGGGCCATTGAGGGGGGATCTCCTTCAGTTCCCTCTTCTGACATCAAAACTGTCAAAAGATAGACTGAGACACATTAACATTTTAAAGAGTTTATTTGAGCAAAAATAGATTTGAATCAGGCAGCACCAAACCAGAAGTGGTTAGGAGCACTAAACTAGTGGAAGCTTGGGGAGAGCATTTTATAGAGAAAAGGCAGAAGAAAAGTTAATTGGCTGTAGCTTAAAGCCTAGTTGGTTGTTCGTGATTGACTGTCCTTAGAGGTTTTGATTTTGTAACCTTGGGACATTTATAGGCTTAGATTTTGATTTGCTTATGTAGGCCACCATGGCCTTAGTAGAGCCACATCAGTCTAACGGCCTCCTTGTTTAATTAATTTAACAATTTCTTATTATAAATCACAATATCATAATAACTGATTCATCTCAAAATCTAAATGCCACTTGAATATGCCTTGTCTCCTCATCTCCAGCACTTCCCTATCCTCTCACATCTATTGTCGCTCATATGGATTACTGAAGTAGCCTCCTAACTGGTCTCCCCATATCTCTCTTGACCCTTCTTTCCAAAATGCAAACCTGATTATGACATCTCAACCTCCTTTTCTCCCCTACTCCCACCCCCAACACAACTCCAGTGATTCCTCTTTGCTCTTAGGACAAAGAACATAGGTTTGAACATGGTCCTAGGCTCTGATATCTGTCCTCTGCCACCTCCCCAGAAACATCCTGCTCCCTTTGCTCTCTCAGCTTCACTGCTGTGTTCAGGTCCTAGAAACCTGTGGTTCTTTCTGCCTAGGACACACTCCTTTCTCACCTCCACCCCCCTGCATCATTAAATCTCACTCATTCCTCACTCTTGGCTCATGCCTCACTTCCTCATCAGACCTTCTTGACATGGATCAGATGTGTAACCTCCATATGTGATTGTTTTATGTCTTTCTCCCCCATGTGACTCTAAGCTATATATCTTGTTTAGTGCCATACCCCCAGTGACAGCACAGTGTATTCAATACATATTTGTTGTTGTTGAAGGAATCACTTTGCCCTTAGGTGGGAGGAGAGAAAATGTCACTGTGAGAGGACAGGCAAGCCCACAGCCATGGATCCTTCACACCAATGTCAGCCCCTCTGTCCTCCCAACCAAGCCCCACACCTCCCTCTTCTGCAGGTGCTTCCAGCCTGAGTACATTTACAAATCGCTCTTGTTCTTTGTCCCCACTGTAGTTACAGACTCCATTATAAAAAAAGTGTGGTAAAATACATATAACATAAAATTTACCATTTTTACCATTTTAAGTGTATAGTTCAGTGGTATTAAGTACATTCACATTGTTATGCAACCATCACCACCACCTACCTCTAGAACTTTTTCATCATTCCAAATTGAAATTCTGTACCCATTAAACAATAACTCCCTCTCCCCCTGGTAACCGCTATTCTACTCTCAGTCTGTATGATTTTGACTACTCCAGGTAGCTCATATAAGTAGAATCATACAGTGTTTGTCTTTTTATGACTGGCTTATTTCACTTAGCATAATGTATTCAAGGTTAATCCATGTTGTAGCATATATCAGAATTACCTTCCTTTTTAAGGTTGAATAATAGTCCATTGTAAAAAAATCTCTTTGTATCTATATCTGTATCACATTTTGTTTATTAATTCATCCATTGATGGACATTTGGGTTGTTTCCACATTTTGACTATTGTGAATGATGCTGCTACGAATGTAGGTGTACAAAAATCTGTTCAGGGCTTCCCTGGTGGTGCAGTGGTTGGGAGTCCGCCTGCCGATGCAGGGGACACGGGTTCATGCCCCGGTCCGGGAGGATCCCATGTGCCATGGAGCGGCTGGGCCTGTGAGCCATGGCCACTGAGCCTGCGCGTCCAGAGCCTGTGCTCCGCCATGGGAGAGGCCACAACAGTGAGAGGCCCGCGTACCGAAAAAAAAAAAAAAAAATTCTGTTCAACAGACTCCGTTTTTTTTTTAAATATTTTTTTTATTGAAGTATAGTTGATTTACAGTGTTTCTGGCATACAGCAAAGTGATTGTTATACATAAATATATCCATTATTTTTCAGATTCTTTTCCCTTATAGGTTATTACAAGATATTGAATATAGTTCCCTGTGCTATACAATGGGTCCTTGTTGTTTATTTTATATATAGTAGTCTGTATCTGTTAATCCCAAATTCCAAATTTATCCCTCCCCCCTTTCCCCTTTGGTAACCATAAGTTTGTTTTCTATGTCTATTAGTCTATTTCTATTTTGTGAATAAGTTCATTTTTACTATTTTTTTAACATTCCACATATAAGTGATATCATGTGATATTTGTCTTTGTCTGACTTACTTCACTTAGTATGATAATCTCTAGGTCCATCCATGTTGTAAATGGCATTATTTCATTATTTTTTATGGCTGAATAATATTCCATTGTATATATATATTAAACACATCTTCTTTATCCATTCATTTGAACAAACTCCATTTTTAATGACATGCTATAATTGTAAGATCAAAGGATGATATCTCCCTAACATTGATATAAGGGAGTCTTTTTTTTTTGCCCAGAGAGGTTTTATTGAAGAATGAGCTATTATTTTGACTTTGGTTTGAGGAAAACTACAGCTGTTATACAGCTACAATGTATAACAACACAAATCTAATATCAGAAATAGAGAAGACTGAATGTGGATTATACAATTAAAATAATATGACAAAATTATTTGGCATGATTCCATGGCTTCTTTTGTTCAATAAACATTTATTATTACAGGAATGAAATTAACTATTACTTTTTTAAATTGAGGTATAGTTACAGTGTTGTGTTAGTTTCTACTGTACAGCAAAGTGGAGTTCCCTGTGCTATACAGCAGGTTCTCATTAGTTATCTATTTTATACATATTACTGTATATATGTCAATCCCAATCTCCCAATTCATCCCACCCCCCCCTTTCCCCCCTTGGTGTCCATACATTTGTTTTCTACATCTGTGTCTCTATTTCTGCCTTGCAAACAGGTTCATCTGTACCATATAATGGAGTCTTGAACTGAGTATTTACTTCTTCCCAAAAAAGTACCTGCTAAGTCTTTCACCAAGTTGGCTCCAAGTTAGACATTGCCCCCCTCTGAGAAATTAACAAGTATAGGGAAAGTCTGTGCCCCAAATGGCAGTTATACCTGGATGAGGAAACAAGTTCTGTGGAGTTTTGAATGCTATGTTATGTATTCAGACAATCAGAATTCAGAGAAGGGAGAGATCAAAGTGGACTTGACTGTTAGAGAGGTATATTAGTTTCCTATTGCTGCTGGAACATACTACCAAAAACTTAGTGACTTAACACAAATTTATTCTCTTATTGTTTTGGAGGCCAGAGGTCTAAAATTATTTTCACAGGGCTAAAGTCAAGGTGTGAGTAGGGCTGGTTCCTTCTACAAGCTCTGAGGGGGAATCTTTTCCTTGCCTTTTTCAGCTCCTAGTGACCTTCTGTATTCTTTGGCTTGTGGCCCTTTCCTCCATCTTCAAAGCACATCACTCCAGTCTCTGCTTCCACCATTGCATTGCCTTCTCCTCTGAATCTGACTCCTCTTGCCTTCCTCTTATAAGAACTGTTTTGATTACATCAGGCACACATGGATAGTCTCCCCACCTCAAGATCCTTACCTTAATCATATCTGCAAATTCCCTTTTGCCATATAAGGTAACACATTCACAGGTTCCGGGTATTAGGATGTGGGCATATTGTGTGTGGGTGGGTATTATTCAGTCTACCACAGAAGGCTTCCTATAGAAGCATGTGGGCTGGCCTTAACAATTGGCAGGCCCTGTAGGAGAAGCAGGTGGAGACAACATTCCAGTGAGGAGGTAGATGTGTGCTGTGTAGTCTGCCCCCCACTAGGCAGTAGGCTTTGCAGGACCTTCTTTTTCCTGTGTATGATTCAACATACATGTACCCAGTGCCAACTGTGAGCCTGGACCCTCCTCATTGTACCTGTTTGAGCATTCTGTATTTTGCAAGTACCCACTATGTGTTTCTGACCAGTGAGCAATGCCCTGATCCCTGGACGTATAGTAGCAGTGGAGACCATTGGCATTGACTGCTCATGGATCTTTAAAAGATTCACTCATCATCTACATTTTTGGGGCACCTCCAAGTGCCAGGACTATGTTAGGCTTTTGGACACAGATAACTGACATGTAGTCCTCTCACCCAGGGCATCTTTTTCTTTTTTATTTCTCAAGTTTCATACCATGAACAGTACTACTTTTATAATTGACAAAAAACCAAAACATAGTATTTATCTAAAAATATAAAGGAGTTGCTTTCAATGCCAACTTTAGGTGAAAGTGAATCTAAAGTGCGCTTTTTCTTTTAGTGCAGATGAGAGTTTGAGAAGGTAAAAAAAGACATCCTTCGTTTTGGAGGTGACTGCAGAAACATAGATGTTTTCCAGGAAAGGTATGGATATCAGAGAATGGAGAGTAACCAGAATGCTAAGTGGGGACAGGCTTTGGGACCTGGGCTTAGTAAAAATTCCTAGTAGGCTCTGAAAGTCCATCGCAAATGCTGTTTTAAAGATGAACTGGTCCACGGCCATACCACCCTGAACGTGCTTGATCTCATCTAAAGATGAACTGTATGTTCTTCCTTAAACCTTTCTTTCTTTCATGCTTGCCCAAATGTTATGCCCTAGCACATTTCTCAGAGTTCTAGTCATCACATTAGGGGGTCCTCTACTCTTTAAAGTGGTTTCAAGGGGGACTTGTCACTCATCAAGAACGCATAAACAGCCCCAGAATAGGTCCTATGCCAGCCTCAAAAGTAAAACCTAAAGGAGGGAAAAAATGTGATAGGGTTTGCAATTTGGAAAACCTAGATTTATGCATTTAAAGGTCAAGAGTGTGCTGAAGAATATGGGCTTTGCAGTCACACCATATGTGTTCACATCCCAGCTTAAGGATTTACCCACTGGGTGGCATGGGCAATTTATTTAATTTCTCAGTGATTCCGTGGCCTCGTCTATAAAATGGGGACAAAAATAGTACCTACAGTATCAGGCTGTTGTTAAGGATTAAAGTATGTAACATATTACTCAGCATGTAGTAAGTTTTCAGTAAATGTTAATTGCCATTCAGCGGGTCAAGGTGCTATTTAAACTTATAGGGGAACATCTTTTAGTCTTCAAAACAAGGTAAGAGAAAATGACCAAAGTTAATGGCTTTTTTAGAAACTTGAAAGAAACCACCCAAAGCCAAAACAAATCAAGTGACTTACAGAAAATGGGGCAAAACAAATCAAATGATTTACAGAAAGTGGCACTTACTGAGTCATTGGCAGGTTTCCTGCTTCCTTGCATTTTCCTTAGCAATTTATTTGAATCCTGGAATATGTGTTTAGATTGACCTCAGTCTCTTTATGAGGAGATATTTCAGAATCCAGACCTGCTGCCAAACTTATGTCAAAGGAGGGAAAAAGTTTGAAACGATCAAGGAAGAATATTTATCATAATATTAGCTACCATAACAACTAACATTTATATTGCGCCTACGGTTGACAAAGAGCTTTTTCACCTGTTTTAGCTCATCTGATTCTCAAAATAATCCTGTCAGGTATCTGTGGTGGGTGTTATTAATTTGGTTTTACTGATGAAAATACTAAAGTTGAAAGACGTTGGATAACTTGTCTAAGATGACACAGAAAATAAGTGGCAAGGTTCATGGCTCTACATTTTGTGCCTTTAGAGAAAGTCAGCATCCTGTGCTATCAGCATCACTATGAAGAGATTTAAATAATAATAAACACACCCTGTTCTACGTAGCCAGAGAGTGTTGTTTTTCACAGTGGGCACTGTTGGGTGCTGTGAGCTATTTTGACAATGTGGCTGTTGTGCAAGCATTTTTAGGATGCTTTTCCAATTATGACACACACATACACACGCATGTTTCATTATTTTTTAATTCCTTCCCATTGTTGATCCAAAATGCTCAGTGATTCATTAGCCTTGGTTTCAAGTGACTTTTTGCTGTTTCAAAACTCCAATCTGCCCTTTTCAGATGTGACTTGAGATCAGTAAAGATACTCAAATAAAATCCACAGGCCCTATTGATACATCCAAAAGATTTTAAACCAGAGTAGCCTTATTGGAATGTACTGGAATAATGTGTCCCTTCCTCAGGGGACTATTTTGAAGGGCATCTGTCATATGGGTGTGAAAGTTCTGGTATGTTTGTTTAAACACAAGGGTCATGTTACTTTATCATTGTGGTTTTAGGAAGTCAATAAATAACTTCATTTCTTCCCCACCCAAATTAACTACCAGTTGAGAAATGAGACAGGGAAAGCAGACAGATGGAGATCAAAGTGTGAACTCTATTACTGATAAGCTGATGGGAGAACTGACTTGATAACTATGGCCAAAAGGGTTGCCAACAACCTAGCCCAAAGTTAGAGAGGTTTTCGCACCAATCACCCGTGCCCCCGTGGTGGAGCCTGTTTCATTAAGGTACCACGCTGTAGAGGGGCAGAGCCGTATGTCTGAATTCTACAGCTGGACTGATGAGAGCTGTTGAAGGGTTGAGAGGGCAGAGGAGAGTTGGGTGCAGGGGAGCAGGGATTAGAGTAGGGGGGAGAGAGAGAGAGAGAGAGAGAAAGATGGAGTAGGAGATGGAGGAGGAGGTGACTGCAGCTAAGCCTGGATGTTCACTTCTCCTAAGTTCACTGATCTGTTACTCCTCCCCCTTCCTAAAAGAAAAGTGAGTAAGAGGTGGGGGGGGGGGTGAGGCCAAAAGTGTTACAACAGGAAAACATGGGGTAAGTGGAAAGGGGATTCCTATCTAGCATTTTCCAGGTATTTATCTACTTTAATGTGACCAACATTTCCAAGAATTAGAGTGGTTGGTTGAATCTGCAGATGAAGAACCTGTGGAAACAAGAGAACCAACTTACTGTGCCATTTTATATAAGGGACTTGAGCATCCCCTGATTTGTTATCTGAGCCAGGGTTCTTGAAACCAATCCCTCTGCAGATAGTGAGGGGAGACCTATAGATAATTTCCAAAGGTCACACAGTAGGTAATAGGAGAAAGGATTTGAACTCAAGTGTGAATACAAAGCCCATGTTTGTTCCAGTACATCAAAAAGAACTTTGCATCGTGCACAAATAAGCGCTGTGTAAGGTAGTGTGTGATAATAGCCTAGAGACTGAAGATCATTCCATCTGGGAAATAGGGAAGTATTTTGAGCGATGTGGCATTTGAAGCAGGCATTGTGTAGGATTTAAATACTCACAAATGAAGAAAGGACTCTCTGGGAAGAGGGAACAGCATAACCAGAGATAAGATGATGAGAAATTGTCAGGAACTGAAAGGTAAAGGAATTGAAAATAGTACACGTGGAAGTCATACCGGGTTGGGATGGTATATTGGGGTAAGCACCATTTTCAAAGTAAAAAGAACAGAAGTGAGCAAACAATTAAGGGTGAGGGGTCAGGGAAAGACCAGAATCAATCAGAGCTAATGTCAAAAATTTTAAGCCTAGTTAACTGTTAAAGAATGATGATGGCATTAAAAATATATGAAAGTCAGGAATAGGGACTGGTTTTACAGTTATTTTTCTTTGAACATGTTTAGTTCGATGTACTGTTTAGTACAGATACTTATTTTCATGATTTATCCATTCATTTAAGTAATAGCTTTTATTGAGTCTTTATGATGTGCTAGGAGCTAGGGATTTAATAGCAATCAAACATAGGCATCGTGCCTGCTCTTGGGAAGCTCACAGCCAAGTGGATGGGGGAACAGATCACAATCAAACAATCACATGATGTGAAATTGCTATTGTGGTAATGGCTACAGTGGAGATATTCAAGGTGCTTTGAAGGTCTATAATAAATAAGGGGGTCTTACCTGGTTATGAAGGTCAGAAAACATCTAACGAGGTAACACCTGAGCTGAGATCTGAGAGATAAGTAAGAGTTAACTGGGCCAAGAAGAAAAATTGCTTTGCAGGCATGGGGTCATTCACATAATGGAATAGTACACAGCTATAAAGATGAATGAATCTCTGCTACTCACAACTACCTGCAACTCACGACTTTGGATGAATATTGGTAACATAATGTTGGGTGGAAAGCAAGTTCTAAAGATTATATACTTCATGATACCTTTTTTTTTTTTTTTTTGTGGTACGCGGGCCTCTCACTGCTGTGGCCTCTCCCGTTGCGGGGCACAGGCTCCAGACCCGCAGGCGCAGCGGCCATGGCTCACGGGCCCAGCCGCTCCGCGGCATGTGGGATCTTCCTGGACCGGGGCACGAACCCGCGTCCCCTGCATCGGCAGGCGGATTCCCAACCACTGCGCCACCAGGGAAGCCCCTATCATATTATTAAAATAAATGAAGAGGGCCACGTACCAGCCAATTTTAGTGGCATGATAAACTAAGGATTATGATTAATCCAATTTTGGGCACCTGAGATTTTTTTTAAAGGGATTATGCTGAGTATTGGGGACTTAAAGAATATCAGGATGGCTGGAATAGAAAAGCAGAGGGGAAAAGATAGGAAATGAGGCTGCGAAGATGGCTGAGCTCTGGACCATGTGTTGCAGGCCTTTTCAGGCAGTTTTCCCATTATCCCAAGAGCTGTGGGAGACATTGAAAAGTTTTTAAGCAGGAGACAGGCTTCAAAATTTGCATTTTGAAAAAAGTCACTTTGCCTTCAGTGTAGTGACCAGATTGAAGAGAGACCAGAAGGAATGTGGATGAATCACTTAGAAAGCTTTGTCTAGAAATAAGATAGTGGGAGCTTAGGATAGGCTGGATGTTGCTGTGGTGGTGGTGATGGTGATGGTGATGTTGGTTGGGATGGGATGGTGGTTTTAGTGTTGGAAATAGAGCTAAATGGACAGATTTGAGAATATTTAGGAAGTAGAATCTTTAGAATTTAGGGATAGATGTGACATATGTGTTGATGGAGAGGAAGGCAGACATCAAGGATAATTCCTAGGCTTTTGGCTTGTCAATAAAGTGGGAATGGTGCAGGAAGGAGAAATCAGTGATTCAATTTGGGGCATGCTGAGTTTGAGATGCTTTTTCAGGTTCTACTTCTTTTGTAACCCCTTTCCAGAGATAGTGATTCACTTTCCTCTTTATTGCCTAAATGAGAGCTCACAAACTCCAATTGTTTTGGGGGTTAGGTGGGTAACTGGTGTGAGTAAAGCAGGCTGAGTCAGGGAGAGATTCAGAATGGTGAGGACTTCAGTGACCTGTGGAAAACATGACCCATCAAAGAGGGGGTGGTGGTGGCTGCGACTCAGCCCAAGTGTCTTGGTTTTTTTTTTTTTGTGGTACACGGGCCTCTCACTGTTGTGGCCTCTCCCATTGCGGAGCACAGGCTCCGGACGCGCAGGCTCAGTGACCATGGCTCACGGGCCCAGCCGCTCCGCGGCACGTGGGATCCTCCCGGACCGGGGCACGAACCCGCATCCCCTGCATCGGCAGGCGGATTCTCAACCACTGCGCCACCAGGGAAGCCCCCAAGTGTCGTTTTGACTCTTGAGTTTTCAAGCGGAGCAAAAAAAAATCATGGTTTTAATGTTTATTAGTTAGCAACTAATCTAACACACAAAAAGACCTACTTATAAGGGCTAATCCTGTGGGTGGGCCAAACAAAATCTGTGACCCATAGGTAGCTAGATTAGAATTTTGGTTCTAAATCATTTATTAATATTAATTTATTCATCATATTATTGATCAAGTACATTTCAATACAATTATTGGGATACACATTTTCTGATAACAGCACTATTAAGAGTTACTTGCATTTGAATTTTATGGAAATGTACTATATACTCAATTTTATTTTAATTTTAAATTTTTAAATTTTGCATGTTACTATTTAAAAAATATTTTTTTTCTGTTCCTTTTCAAATTCTTTTCCCATTTAGGTTATTACAGAATATTGAGCAGAGTTCCCTGTGCTGTACAGTAGGTCCTTGTTGGTTATCTATTTTATTTATTTTTATTTTAAAATTTTATTATTATTATTTTTTAAACCCCATATTTGTTTATTTATTTATTTTTGGCTGTGTTGGGTCTTCGTTTCTGTGTGAGAGCTTTCTCTAGTTGTGGCAAGCGGGGGCCACTCTTCATCGCGGTGTGCGGGCCTCTCACTATCGCGGCCTTTCTTGTTGAGGAGCACAGGCTCCAGATGCGCAGGCTCAGTAGTTGTGGCTCACGGGCCCAGTTGCTCCGCAGCATGTGGGATCTTCCCAGACCAGGGCTCAAACCCGTGTCCCCTGCATTACCAGGCAGATTCTCAACCACTGCGCCACCAGGGAAGCCCTGGTTATCTATTTTAAATACAGCTGTGTGTGCATGTCAATCCCAAACTCCCAATCTATCTCTCCCCTCCACCCTTCCCCCCCTGGTAACCATAAGTTCATTCTCTATATACTCAATTTTAGAACATTTTTTAATATTTAAAATTTTCATTTTGAAAAATATTAAATCCTCAGAAGAGTTGCAAGAACAGAATAATGATTCCTTCACCCAGATCCACCATTTGTAAGCATTTCTTCACATTTGCGTTCTCTCCCCTCCACCTTCTCAGCCCCTGCCGCCTTACATCTGAACCATTCCAGAGTTAGTTGCAGACATCATGACCTCTAATACTTTAGCATGTATTCCCTGTACAATGACATTCTCTTACATCACCACAACACAATGATTAAATTCAGGATTGATACAATACTATTATCTAATATACAGTTACTATTCAATTTTGCAATTTTGCAATTTTTTTCTGATCCAGAATCTAGGGTAAATCATCCATTGTATTTGGTTGTCATGTATACTTAGTATCCTTTAACTTGGAACAGTTCCTCGTGTCTTTTATGACAGTGACTTTTTTGAAGAGTGCAGGCAAGCTGTTTTATAGAATGACCCTCAGTTTGAGTTTGCTTGATTGTTTCCTCATGATTAGGTTCAGGTTATGCATTTTTGGCAGGAATACTATGTAAGTATTGCTGTGTCCTCAGCGCATCACATCAGGAGGCACATGATGTCACTTTGATGATTTAGGGTGGCTTGTGTCTGCCAGATTTCCCCACTTACAGGAACTTATCTTCTTTGTAATCAGCAAGTAATCTGTGGGGAGATAGTTTGAGACTCTGCAAATATCCTGTTCACCAACAAACTTTCACCCAATAGTTTTAGCATCCATTGAAAATTCCCCATCTGAATGTGTTCCTACTATGGAGGTTGCAAATTTGTGATTTAAAAGACCCGTAACATTTCTTCTACGTGTATTAGCATTCTATTGTAAAGAGGTGCTTTGTGTTGCCCATTTATTTGTTTATTTACTTTGTCTATCTTTTTTGTATCTGTATAGACACCTAGATTCTTTTGTATCCGACAGTTTTCTAACCTGTTGTTGTTTTTATGCTAAAATTGCCCACAGTTTGTTTTTTTTTTACTTTTTTTTTGCGGTACGCGGGCCTCTCACTGCTGTGGCCTCTCCCGTTGCGGAGCACAGGCTCCAGACGCACAGGGTCAGCGGCCATGGCTCACCGGCCCAGCCGCTCCACGGCATGTGGGATCCTCCCGGACCGGGGCACGAACCCATGTCCCCTGCATCAGCAGGCAGGCTCTCAACCACTGTGCCACCAGGGAAGCCCTTCCCATCAGTTTTTGAGGATTTACTTTCTGCCACAAGATGCTATGGCTCGCTTTGTACTTTCCCTGTCCTAGCCTTGGAATCTGCCATTTACCCAAGGAGCCCTGCTTCCTTTTAATGGGGAATGTGTTTAGAAACAAAAATCGGAGACTACTTGTGCTAATCACTATTGAAATGTCATTGATTCTAGGTGCTTTCAGTGGACAGAACTAGGAGGCATGCATTAAAAAAAAAAAAATCCATGGGTTCATTCCGATACTCCTAATTCCAGTCAAACACTAGAGGGCTCTTCCTTGCTTTCCCCTCAGTCCATAGGTGTATTTCTCTTCTCCCACAATGACTGCCTGGCTCCTAACAACATCAATGTATTTGCTCATTTAAAGAATGTGTTTTATACTAAATGTAAAATAGCTAGCTAGTGGGAAGCAGCCACATAGCACAGGGAGATCAGCTCCGTTCTTTGTGTCCACCTAGAGGGGGTGGGATACGGAGGGTGGGAGGGAGATGCAAGAGGGAGGGGATATGGGGATATATGTATACATATAGCTGATTCACTTTGTTACACAGCAGAAACTAACACACCATTGTAAAGCAATTATACTCCAATAAAGATGTTAATAAATAAATAAATAAATAAATAAATAAATGTGTTTTAAAGCAAGGGAGATTTCCTTTCCTCCCTCCTTTCCCAGCTGCTGAGATAATTTATTTTGACATTCCTCAGTTCCTACGGTTTTTCCTAGTTAATTGTTTTTTTCATATTTTGGGCATGTTCAGATTTCTCAAAGCATATCTTTGCAAAGATTTCACCATGCAGAAGTACTATATTAATATTATTTATCATAAATCATATGGATAGAGAACAATTTCCTTCTTTTGAGTGAGGCTAAAATGAGGGTTGTTGATAATAACTTCCATCTGCTTGGCAGTTTACAGTTTGCAAAGTACTTCTTTACTTGTACTACTTCATTTACTCTTAATGGTTTGAATTCTTTAGGTCCCATACAAAATGAAGAATACATACGTAAACCCAGAGCTTCGTGAATGTTTCACATAGTAGGACTCGAATAATACCTGCTGATTTTTTTTTTTTTTTTTTTTTTTTTTTTTTGCGGTACGCGGGCCTCTCACTGTTGTGGCCTCTCCCTTTGCGGAGCACAGGCTCCGGACGCGCAGGCTCAGCGGCCATGGCTCACGGGCCTAGCCGCTCCGCGGCATGTGGGATCTTCCCGGACCAGGGCACGAACTCGTGTCCCCTGCATTGGCAGGCGGATTCTCAACCACTGCGCCACCAGGGAAGCCCGCGAGCCTGCTGATTTTTAAAAAGATGCATTTAGAATCTATGGCAGATGAAACAGGTATTATATAAAAGTGTTAACCGAGTTCAGGCTCACTCTGCTTGCCACACGACAGACGAATAAGTCGAGAGACGAGGTGTCGAGGCAAGGAATAGCGACTTTATTCGGAAAGCCAGCAGACCGAGAAGATGGCGGACTAGGGTCCCCAAAAAACCATCTTATCGGAGTCTGGATGCCAGTTTCTTTTATAGAACAGAGAGGGGGAGGAGGTTAGGAAGTAAAAAGGCCATTTATCTTGCAAAATAGGAGGGGATGTGTTAATTTCTTCTTTTCTGCAGCCATTCACAGGTGGGCAGGGTCAGAATGTCTCTCTGTGAGCTGAACAAAGGCCCTTTAGTTTAACAGTCAGGCAGAGGGGCAGGGTTCCCTGTGGCAGGCCATTATGTATGCTTACAGCTATAGACAGTGATTATAAAAACAAAAGCTACAAAAAGCAAAGGTTAAAGTAAAGGAAACAGATCCAACATGGAGTCAGGATTGGCTCTTCCCTGTTACAAAAGCATGAATAATCCTCAGCAATAGATGATCTAAAACAAATTTTTTTAAACATCCAAACTTTATTTTTTCGGCAGCGCCATGTGGCTTGTGGGATCTTAGCTCCCCAACCAGGGATTGAACCCGGGCCCTCGACAGTGAGAGTGCAGAGTCCTAACCACTGGAACACCAGATTCCCTAGATGATCTAAAAATTTTTATACTCACATTGGCACTTTTTGCCATTGCTATTTGGTAGGAATTTTGTGTCTTTCTTAGAGTGATATTTTGAAAATATGTCTGCTTCCTAAACATACACCAAATTACAAATGCCTTTAAAGCAGTGGTCTTAATTGTGGCTGTACATAGAACTGCTTGGGGAGATTTGGGTGAGGGCTGCATCTCTTGCCAATCAAATCAGAATCTTTAAGGTAGGCACTAGTACGTTTTAAAGCTGTCCAGATAATTCCAACGAGCAGCCACTGCACTGGTGAGAGAAGGCTCTGCTAAGTTTTGGTGAGAGTGGCTTGGGTCACAGATAAACACAAGGTAGCTTGATCTGGGCCTGATTTCTGATTTAAAGACTGATGCTTAGAGTATGCAAGAGTATATTTTGAGCTTGACTTAGCAGTTGAAAGAAACCGAACGTATTCTTTTATTTTTTCATTAGCCAGCCATATTCTCTTTAAGGTTTACATGATTTTCACATTTCAGTGTTTCTGAAATCATGTCATGACCTAAAATTAAGTGTGTGTGTGTATGTGTACACACATGCATTATAACATTATAAAGCCATATATAGAACAGGGTTCTTAAACCTCAGTGTGAATCAGAAATATTTGATTACTTATTATAAATGCGGAATCTTAGGCTGGTTTTGGGCCTTTTGAAAGGGCCAAGGTTAACCAGCACCCTGGGTGATTCTGATTCATCAGGTCCTTGGACTTTGCGTTACCAAGTCCAAGCTCACTCTGCTCGCCGCACAACTGGCCAGTAAATCGGGAGACGAGGTGTTGAGGCAAGGAATATGACTTCATTTGGAAAGCCAGCAGACTGAGAAGATGGCAGAATAGTGTCTCCAAAAAACCATCTTATGGGGGTCTGGATGCCAGTTTCTTTTATAGAATCAGAGAGGGAAAGGCGGTGAAGAAGTAAAATAAAAAGGCAGAATAGAGAGGAAGAAGCAGCGAGGAATTAAAGTAAAAAGGCCCTAAGTCTTAACAAATATCTCCTGGAATGGCCAGCCAGCCTCAGGAGGGGATGTGTTAATTTCTTCTTTTCTGCAGCCATTCACAGGTGGGCAGGGTCAGATTGTCTCCCTGTGAGCTGAACAAAGGCCCTTTAGTTTAACATTTGGGCAGAGGGGCAGGGTTCCCTGAGGCAGGCCATTATGTATGATTATAATAACAAAAGCAAGAGAAGCAAAGGTTAAAATTCAAAGAAACAGTTCCAATATGGAGTCAAAATTGGCTCTTCCCTGTTACATTTGCTTGCTTTGAACAGTGGTTTTCAGAGTGGTTTACTCCTTCCCCCCAAGCAGTATCCATGTCACCTAGGAACTTGTTAGAAATGCACATTCTCAGGCCCTACTCCAACCTACTGAATCAGAAACTCTGGAAGCGGGGACCCAGAGTCTGTATTATCGCGGGCCCCTAGGAATTCTGATGTAGGATGAAGTTTGAGAACCACTATTTTGAGGACCACTGCCAGTGTTTCCCATACTTCTTTGACGATAAGAATCACCTAGCATACTTTAAAAAACCCCAAATCTCGGCTCCATCCTGGATCTATTGAATTAAAAATCCAAGGGGGAAAAACAAATGTTCCAAGGGAACAGGTGGGTAATCTGTATATTAACAAGCTTCCCAGGTGATTCTTATCCTCAGACAAATTTGGGAAATACCGAGATGGAAAAGCCAAGGATTTGTCAATTCACAGCCTTACATTCCCTATTTAGGTTTATCTTGGGTTTTGCGTTTATCATTGCATTTAAATTTTATAACAGCCTTATGAAGTAGATACTATTATCAAACCTGTTTTATAGATGACAAACTGAGGTTTGAAGATCTCAAAAAACACACCGCGTCATTTAGATAGTAAACCAGAGAGCTGGGACTCAAACCAAGAACTTTCTGACTCTAAAGCCCTGGTTCTTTAACTGTTCTAGGGTAACTGTTTGCAAATCGTTGATGTTGTTGTTGTTATAATGTCGGGTAGCTTTGCGGACAGATACTTGCCCAGAGACATCCCTTGGGTCAGTATTTAAGAACTGCCATCTGTAATCCCAACCCAGATTTGCAGACTTTGTTCCCTACTGTTTCTCAGCATGAATTGTTCCCTCCAACAAGGCCATATTACTCCTCATCTTTGACCTCCCTTTGCTCACTCCTTCCTTTACTGTTGTATTCACTGTACCTTTATTGATGAGAAGTATCCATCCTCTTGTCTTCTAGGCCTCTTAATTACTCATCCCTTATTTCTTCCCACAAAAGGATTTTCCTTCCTCTTCAGTCCAAAATCTGGCCATGCCTAAAGACTCTATTTCAGTTTCATTTTCTCTGTGAAGAACCCCTGACCACACTGGGCATCAGTGACCTCTCCCTTCTAGGACTTACAGTGATACTCTTGGCCTGCACCCTCTATTTGGTCCCCATCATGGAGTGCCCTGCTTACGCATCTTAATCTTTAATCTAGATTTGAAGGTGCTACTCTGTTCCTGGCCAAGTAGTAAGAGTGCTAAAATATCTGTTGACCTGCAATAAAGTCAATCCAGTTAAAGAATCACAGAAAATGAAGATGGATTTTAAAAGCAAAAAAGACAAGTTGTGGGACCTTCTGGGAGAATCTGTGATGGGGTTACATTGACTGTCATGTGAGCCGTCAGTGGATTTGCAAGGGTAGTTAGGTGAATTTAATGATTGTTCCTTCGAATTTAGTTTGCAGGAGTCTTAGCCTCTCTTCCAAACTCAGAAAAAGGTGGCGGCATCTCTTTTGGTGAGGATGGAATGACAGTGGAATTGGGAGAGGGTGTGGAGGTGTGGTGTAGGCTTTGTAAGCGGGAATGGCTTTAATAAAAAAAAGAAAAATTCCATTGTGATCTCATTCCAGACTAGAATGTATTTTCTTTTAAAAATACAATGGGTAATGCCTATTTTGGTTCCCTTCCAGACATTAAGGTAGCATCATGTTTTGGAACAACAGCATCCTACGACGTAACATGAGACTTCAGATCTGAAAGTCCTACATTCTGGAAACGCTGACCTGGAAGAACATGTCCAGGTACCTCTGAGCTAGGGTCAGGGTCAATGCTGGGGAAAGGGTGCCACCTACCGACCAGCCATAGTCACACCGTTTCCTGCCAGAAACCTTTCATTTGGTTTGGCTCAGAGCTCTTGCCTCAAAGAGGCTGGCCCCAGAGGCCCAGGGAGGTTCTCTGCCAACACCCATTGTGTTTCATGGGGAAGTTCATGAGGACATAGCTACAGAAAGTGAGGTGTTCCAAGGGTATGTCTTCTATGAGAATATCTTTCAGGAAAAGAGTTCTCCTTTGAGGAAAAATATCAGCAGCCTCTGTGTAGAAAATGACAGAACAAATATTTGGTTGAATGCTGTTACATAAAGTTATGGTTCCATCACATGGATTTCAAAGACAGTTGCGTTATTAAGGGGTGGACAGAACAGAGGGTGATGTTTAGGACTTAACTCTGTTTTAGAAGAGTTTGAATCCATTAATGGTTTAAATAATTAGAGGTCCATTTCATTTAAAAATAAAATTATATTTTCTACCATATTATTAAATGGGGAATATATATATAGAAAAGTTTTATTCTTTTATTTAGTGTAGGTTGATGGAAGACACTGACAGAAAGGGAACCAGTGTCTCCTGATATACCATTCAGTGTCAAGCTCCTCAACTAGGAGATAGTCATAATTGTTTGTCTTCTCAAGACCCTGTTGGGTCAATTTGAAAAGTGCATTAGAGGTTGACAAGATGGATGGATGGGATTTGTTTCCTCCACCAGGAAAATGCATCCGGGACACATGATTGCAGGTGTGAGAAAGGCTACTTCCTAAATCAACTGAGATCCAAAATTAGACTCTTTTGCTTCTTTGGTGGGAGTGGCATCTTGAAGAAAAGATGCTTTCATTGAGTCAATACACAGGGGAATGAGAGAGAGTGGGAGGACCATGAGAGAGGAGAAGGAGATGTTTCTATGGCAGCTGGAGAAGGACTTCACAAGCTGCATCTTGGCAAATTGGCTTTTGGGGGAATCCCAGTGTCACCCTCTGCAGCACTTAATCCCTGGGGAATTCCAGCCCTCTGGATCCTGATAAACAAAGTCACATTAAACTAAACCCTCCATTGAGATGTGCTATCAAGAGGGTTTTACCTAAACTAGAATGAGAGGAAGAGAGTGCTGCTTAGCCCAAAGGAGTAGTACTGACAGGCAACGGTTACTGGTACCAGGCACTGTGCTAAATGCTTTCCACAGATCAGTTCATGGGTGCTCCCTACAGTTCAGTGAAGTAGGAATAGCATAGGCTCAGGGATGGGGATTAAGGAACTTGCCTAATGTCCCAAAGCTGATGAGTGAGAGGGCTAAGATCTGAACCCAGTTCTGCCTGGCTCCAGAATCAGTACTCTTACCCATGTGACATTCTGAACCTCTAATGGTGGCATTTCAGAAATTGCTAGTGGAATTATCTTGGAGTTAGGGAAGCTATGAAAGACACTATGGCTCACCTCTTTTTTTTTTTTTTTTTTTTGCGGTACGCGGGCCTCTCACTTTGTGGCCTCTCCCGTTGCGGAGCACAGGCTCCAGATGTGCAGGCTCAGCGGCCATGGCTCACAGTCCCAGCCGCTCTGCGGCATGTGGGATCTTTCCGGACCGGGGCACGAACCCGTGTCCCCTGCATCGGCAGGCGGACTCTCAACCACTGTGCCACCAGGGAAGCCCTCACCTCTTTTTTTGATATAAGGGGTTACCCTGTGCCATGGTTGACAGAGACCCCCCTAATTTCTTTTCTTTTTTCTTTCGACTGAAGACCACGTAGCTTCCTCAAGCTTGTGTGTTGTGTGTGTGTGTGCGCATGCGTGTGTGTGCGTGCATATGTGCACACACGTATACATGTGTATGCATCTTTTTTGCATGGAGTGGGTTTGTTGAACCAAGAGTAGTGACACTGAAGGAATGGTGAGCAGTCAGCTACACAGTGCCGGGAGAGAATTGAAGTACAGTGAGCAGTGAGCAGTCAGCTACGCAGGACCAATGAGAAAATTGAGTCACGCAGAGGTTGTTACTTGCCCCAGGTCACACCAGCTAATAAATGGTAGAAAGTTGGCTTAAACTCAGGCAGCCTGACTTACTACACTAACTATTATGTAATACTGTTTCTCAGCTAACTGATTTGTGTCAGTTAACCTTTCTGGGCTTTAGTTTTTCCTATTTATAACTTCATATTTTTAGCAAATATTGAGTTCCTAGCTTGTGTAAGAACTTATAGATCAGGTAGAGATGGAAAAGACCGTGCACACAGAGTGCAAAATGCAAAGGAGAAGGAGTCCACATGCAACTGGCAGCACCAGGAAAGGCTGCAGGTGGAGCTGGTATTGGAACTTGATCTTAAGGCTGGCTGGTCCAGAAAGGGCATCCTAGGCAGAGGTAAAGTTCAAGGTGACTTTGCGGACTTTTTTTTTTTTTTTTTTGTGGTACGCGGGCCTCTCACTGTTGTGGCCTCTCCCATTGCAGAGCACAGGCTCTGGATGCGCAGGCTCAGCAGCCATGGCTCACAGGCCCAGCCGCTCTGCGGCATGTGGGATCTTCCCTGACCAGGGCATGAACCCGTGTCCCTTGCATCGGCAGGTAGACTCTCAACCACTGCGCCACCAGGGAAGCCCTTTGGGGACTTTTTGACTGACGAACAAGGTATTGGGCAGGGGACACTGCCAGAGAGAAAGAGGTTAAGCAGTCACATTCAGGACCATTACAATCTTATAGTAGCGTGTAAGTCAAATTAATGTGGGGAGAGACTGGAGGCAGGGAGACCAATGAGGAGGCCAGGGAACTGAAGACCTCAAGCTGGGTGGAGGAGACAGGGGTTTAACAATGGGAACAGGTGCCAGAAATATCAGGAAAGCAGGATGGTGAGGGCGAGACAGGGTGGGGGGAGGTAGTACAGCCAGCAGAATGGCTAAGTGAGAGGTTGACAGTGGCTTGCAAAGGAGGTCATTTCAACTGCTGACTTCTTCAAACTAAGATTCCTGTGGACTCTGTATGCAGATATGCTAGACCAGAGCTATTGGATTTATATGGCTGAAGCTCAAAGTAATGATCTTTGGAGGAATATGATAATGACAGGTATGTGCCAGGCATTCCCCCCACTCACAGTATCTCTAGTCAGCAGAAGAATATTGCTCTACGGGTGCATGGCTTTCATTTTGGAGGGATTTTCCTTCCCCAAAGAGGCAGCGTAGAATAGTGCTAGCAGGGCAGATTCTGAAGCCAGAAGACTAGAATAAGTAGAGGACCTACTGACTAGTTGTGTATCCTGGGCAAGAACTTTAGTCTTTCTGTGCCTCAGTGTATGCATGTGTAAAATGGTGATAACACCACCCGCTTCATAGGGTTGTTGTGAGGATTAAACAAGTTAATATATGCAAAGTGCCTGGCCTGAGTTAGCACCTAGGAAATATTAATTATTCCTGTTGATGAGTAAACTGAGGAGCAGAGAGACGAAATGATTGGTTGAGGACTCACAGCTCCTCAGGATTCAAACCCAGGCCTGCCTAGCTCCAAGCCCTCCTTAATTTCCACTGTGCCATGCTGGACTGAGATGAGAAAGAAGTGAAGAGGATTGTGGAACTAGCACATCAGGTAGCAGAGGATGAAGAGCAATATGAGAAGTAACAAGGAAAAATTATGAGGAAGAACAAGAATAAAGAACTTTAAAAAACATTTCCTGTTTTTCTGATTGTTAAATTGAAACAGCCTCACTGTAAAAATTAAAACATCGTAGAACTAAATTCCTGTCATCTAACTACCTCCCCTGCTTCCCTGTCAGACTTTGAAAAAACAGAAACAGACCAGGACTTCATAGTATCATAGAAAGCAGGGGAGACTCGAAAGAGCAGAAGTGGTTGACAAGGCTGGATGCAGGACGGTCAGGGCCACAGGCTTGGTGTTGGGAAGGGCAGAGAGGGGACGTCATGGAAGGCGTTTAAGTGGCAGATGATGCAGATCTGGTAGTCAGATTTGGAATGAATCTGGTGTAGGAGGGAGGGAGCAATGGGCATAGACAGCTCCAAAATAAAAGGGCTGGAGCAGAGAGTTGTGGGGCAGGAGACTTTTGTGCTATAAATCCGTTTGGGAGCCTCATGAAGTTTAGGGACCTCTTCTCAAAAATGTTTTAACACCTAAAATAAAAGACGTGAGGTTACAAAAGGTTAACACTTCTCTCCACAGACCTCTTGGAATTCAGAACTCCTGTAAAGACACTACCAGTTTTAAGATTTGGTACTTCAGTAAAGTCTCCATCCTTAGAAGCTACTTGCTGCCCTTAGAATCCTCTATACCCTGTCTGTATAGAAACCCAAAGATACCTCCAGAATGCAGAATGAGTCCAGATATCTGGCACCAGACTGATTTTAGATGAAGACCTATCTTCAGGTGATTTGGATATCCTAAAATGTAGAGAAGTTGTATAAAACATTAACATAACCACCCCCATTTGCTTATTTCAGAAGGATGTTGCCAGAGTGGAAAATGTTTTGGAGACTATGTGCTGATCAAATCCTCATAATGTTCCAAAAAAAAATTTTACTGAAAACCAGAGAAGGGTAATCCTGGGTTATTGACTCATTGTAGGAGGTTCTCGGTATGCTTCACATGCTTGAAAGATGGCTGATGTGCTTTTCTATGGGGTTGGATCCATTCCCTCACCCCCATATGGGCATATTTGGGATTTAAGTTTGCAAATGAAACTCAGAAAATCACCAGTGACTCTTCTTGGACTCGGTGGAGGGCAAGGGGAAGCCCGGCAGCAGACGTGACCCAGGGTGGACTCGTTGGGGCATATACGCTAGAAAAATGAGTTTCTGAGATTCTCCTCTTCACCCATTCAGTCAGAAACTGGCTGAGCCTGCCTATGAAGTCATTATTAATACAGTAGAGGAGGGGTTTACATAAAACAATCCCATTTACTGTTCAATTATGTTGTTATATTTTTTTACCAGGTCACAGGAATGTGTCTATAGGAAAAGGGTTTTTCTACTTCTTGCCTGTAACTTGAAATTAAAATCATCATCCCAACAACATCCACTGTTGGAAGTACTATTTTGGGTTGGCCCTATGTAATGTGAAATGAGGAGAAAAAGTGTGTAGCTGAATCCCGATATGGAAATCCAGACTTAAAAACATTCTCTGATGGTTTGGCATCCATGGGATAAATTGGTCATAGTTTTCAACAACTCAGATCAAAGCCAAATGCTGTTTGCATTCAGACAGTGATTCAGGAACCATGTCTTATTTGGTTTCTTTGAAAATAGAGCACAGACATTTTTTTCATACCTTTGAGAGAAATCTTTCGGCCGCCAAATTTGTGCCTTGTAAATGTTATTGTACCCTAATACAAAATTTTACATCTTGTCTCAAATATCTTTTTCGCAGTTATTCCACCATCCCCAAGTGCGTGGCTTGTTGCAATGAGGGTCTCCTGATGTAATATAAAGAGAAAAAATAGGCCAACTGGTAAAGATAAAAAAGAAATGAGAGTAAATAAAACACATATAGAATGTCTGCTTTCAGAGTTATAATGTATATGAGCATGTATGCAAATCAGCCATCCAAATAGAAATCTAGACTGGGCCAACCAGTTATGAAGGAGAAAAGGCCTTTCACTCCCCTTACCTAGATATTCCTCCATCACCTCTGCTTCTCTCCTTTCTCAGGCTACTTTTGATCCTTCTCAGTGAGAGAATCAGAATTGCTTGGTTTCAGTGTTCGCTTTGGGACTCCTACCTCTGCCATGCATGCACTTCCTTTCACTTCTACTGCCTTTCAAATGCATCTGTCCTTTGCCTCCTTTCTGTGGGCCTTGCTTGTCAGGGAGGAGCTCCAGTGGTAAGTGAGAATTATTTAAATGACAGTTCTTAAAAAAATTAACTCATAGCCAGTTCTTGATTTTAATGAACAGATTATATGTTTTTTTTCAAATTAATTAATTAATTTTTGGCTACATTGGGTCTTCATTGCTGCGCGCAGGCTTTCTCTAGTTGCGGTGCACAGGCTTCTCACTGCGATGGCTTCTCTTGTTGTGGCGCCCAGGCTGTAGAGCGCAGGCTCAGTAGTTGTGGCGCACGGGCTTAGTTGCTCCGTGGCATGTGGGATCTTCCCAGACCAGGGCTCGAACCCATGTCCCCTGCATTGGCAGACGGGTTCCTAACCACTGTGCCAGCAGGGAAGCCCTATACATTTTTTTGTCCAGGGAAGCCCGCCCTATATGTGTTTTGAATTGTTTTCTGATGTTGTTTTGTTCACTTAACAGACTTTATTGAGTGTATATTATACAGAACACAATGGCTCTGGTGTAGTGGGAATTATAGGAGAGCCCAGTTGTTAATTGGGGGCGGGGGTCATATACACAAAATGTTAAACAGCATGGCAAGATAGAGTAACAACTTGGAGATGACACAACTGATTTTATCTAGTGAATTCTTATATTGTACATTCAGTGTGGCAGACACTTTTCTAAGTGCTTCTCAAATATTAACTCATTTAGTCTTCAAAACAAATATATATATTTTTTTGTGGTACACGGGCCTCTCACCGCTGTGGCCCCTCCTGCTGCGGAGCACAGGCTCCGGACATGCAGGCCCAGCAGCCACGGCTCACGGGCCCAGCCGCCCTGCGGCATGCGGGATCCTCCTGGACCGGGGCACGAACCCGCGTCCCCTGTATCGGCAGGTGGACTCTCAACCACTGCGCCACCAGGGAAGCCCAAAACAAATATTTAACCCATTTAGTCTTCAAAACAATGCTCTGATATTATTACTATATTCATTCCCATTCTGCAGATGGAGAGATAGGCAGAGAGAGGTTAAGTGACTTCCACAGGGTCACTCAGCTATTAAGTTTGGAACCAGAACTAAATCCCATCTATTTGGCTCCAGGGTCTGGGTCCTTAAATCATCTTGATGCAGCCTCTTGAGCTTTAGGCGATTAGTGCCAAGTGCGAGACACAGACAAGGGCTCTGAGTTTGACAGCAGGACCCACTCTAGGTGAGCTGAAGAGGTCAGAGAGGGCTTTGTGACAGTGGTTCTTACCCTGGCTGCCCATTACAGTGATCTGGGAAGTTTTAAAAGAGTCTCCATGCTTTCATTACACCCAGGCTGATTAAATCAGAATCTCTAGAGGTGAGGTCTGGTCAGTTATATGAAGAGCTTCTCCACATATTCTAAAGGGCAGACAGCATGGAAACCACTGCAGGGAGAAGGCACTAAAACTGGATCCTGGAGAGTGGGCTGGAGCTCATGAAGTTGGGAGGAGAGAGGGTGGTCAGGTGGGAGATGGGAAGGCAGAGAAAAAGGTCCCTCCTCTGTTTTCTTTCCCTCTTCTCTCCTACCACCATGCTTTTGGATCTTCTTCCAGCCACCCTTCCCTTCCATTTTTCTCTTTTCTGACTTCATCGTCCCCTTATTTCCTTTGCTTCTCTCCCCCTCTCTTGTCAACCCTTTATCCCTTTCCTTCTTACGTCCTCCTGCTGCCCAATCCCTTCCTTCTATTTCATGACCTTTTGGTCATCTCACTTGCCATTGCCCCTCCTCCCAGCAAAAAGTGAGCAGAGGTTGAGGCTTTTGGGTCAGTCACAAGGCCCATTCATAGTGCTCCTGAAAGGAATTCAAGGAAAGCCTGAGAGTACAGACCCAACTCCCAAGTAGTATAATTAGTGTTAAATACTGGTAAGGACTGTACTGTATTCTTTGGGGAGCTACAGCATGTGGTATGCCTGGCTCTGGGGTGAGAGGAGAGAAGAGAGCTTGGAAGATGTATTAGTTTTCTACTGCTGTTGCAACAAATTATCCTCAATATAGTGGCTTAAATAACTCAAATTCATGTCTTACAATTCTATAAGATAGAAGTCTGACCTGAGTCTCACTGGCAGGGCTGCATTTCTTTCTGACTGCTCTAGGAAAGACTTCTTTTTATTGCCTTTTCCAGCTTCTAGAGGCTGCCCACATTCCTTGGTTCATGGTTCCTTCCCCCGTCTTCAGAGCCAGCAGCATAGTACCTCTCTGGCCCTGCTTCCATGGTCGTCACATTACTTTCTCTACCTCTCTTCTTCTGCCTCCCTTTTCTACTTGTAAGGACTCATAATTACATTGGACCCACCTGGATAATCCAGGATACTCTCTCTATATTAAGGTTATTTTATTAGCAACCTTAATTCTATTTGCACCTTAATTCCCTTTGCCATGTAGCCTAACATATTCACAGGTTCCAGGGATTAGGATATGGACATTTTGGGAGGGATATTAGTCTTTCTACAACAGAAAGCCTCACAGAATATGAGGAGAAATGGACAGTAAAGGTCATTCCATGTAGACAACAGCAGATACAAAGGATTGGGGGCTTTGGAGAGTGTTCAGGGTAGGTTTTGAGGATCTATAGTTTAGTATCACTTCGTAGTATCATACAATAGGCCATTACATGTGCCACTTATCCAGTATATTTTGTTCTTAAAGTTTACATATAATTATGTTTGACACATATCTCAGCAAAATATCTTACAATAAGCAGTACTCTTTGGGGGCAGTACAGTGTTACAGCTAAGAGCATGTGCCATGGAGCCATAGGCAGTGGGTTCTAGTCCCACCTCTACCATTTATTAGACTGATACCTGTAAGGATTCAGTGAGATCAAGAATCTCAAGTACTTTGCTCTGCCTCTGGCATATAATAAGCCTCTAATAAATGTGAGCTGTTATTATTGTCATACTTAAACTATGCCTTAAGCTAATGGCTTATAACTTGCCACTCTCACTTTCTCCTTTTTTTTTTTTTTGGCCTCGCCGTGAGGCTTATGGGATCTTAGTTCCCCAACCAGGGATTGAACCCGGGCCCTAGGCAGTGAAAGCATAGAGTCCTAACCACTGGACTGCTGGGGAATTCCCTTACTTTCTCCTTAATGTCCGCTTCTTCCTGGAAAAAAAAGAAAGCAGTGATAGGAAGGATATTTCTGACCTGTGCAACCTGCTGAGATAACATCGTTATTATCAAGCTCAAACTGTCTAACTGCTGGGCCCTTAATTCAATCTAGAATCTAAGGACTCTCTGCCCCTGCTGCTTATGCCAACAACCCCAAATGGTATCTATAACTGAGTTTTAATTTGGTTACAAAGCAGAATTCAGAAAAACATGGGGGGTGGGGAAGGGGGTGTTCCAGGCTGAATTGAAACTTTCGAAGGCAGGATTAATAACAACAGCAACAGCAAAAGTGAGTGGGACTCAGAGATGCCTGGATACAAATCTTTTTTATTTCTGAATGTAATTCCAGGAAAGTCTTGGCTTTATTTTATCTGGGACTGAGATAAAGTCAAATTTCGATAGGAATTTGGGAATACATATATTTCCTATTAGGTGCTGAGTTCTGGGACTACACTTGTTAACCAGTAACTGAGAACATGTAGAAATGACCTGGCTTTTCAGGTCAGTTGTCTGACAACCAAATGGATACACTACTCTATCTGACCCCCAAAAGTTTACCAGCTGTTCTGAAAGGGGGCACTGTGCAGTTATTGGGGAAGTGGAATGTTTCTTGCTTAATATCATACTGACAAAATGGTAGGAGGATCTTGAAAAGAGGATGAGTTATAACGTTTTAAAAATAATCAGACTAAAATGATATCACAAAAACTATTTAAGTAATTATTAGGTAGTTAGCACCTTTAAGTTTGTCTCGCTTATCTTTGTACCCTCCATGGTGCCTTATAGAACACTGTAGGTACTTCTGTGACTTGTTGTCAGCTATTTGATTAAAAAATAAAAGGGATCTACTGGCTCCCACAAATGAAAAAGTCCAGCAGTCAGATGGAGATCAGGTGTGGCTCCATCAGGGCTCTGGCCCCTGCTTTTTGCAACCTTCTCCACAGAGACACTCCACAGAGTGTCAGCTCTCTCTGTACGCTGAGAGGAAGACAACTTCACTTCTGTCTCTTCACAACACAGAAGAGGAAAGGTCACCTTTCCAGTGGCTTCCTAAAGCCACTTTCCTTAGAAGCTACCGAAGAAACTTCTCATGAGAACATCTCAATAGCCTAAATTGGGTCACATGCCTATCACTGAGTCAATCCCTATGATCCCTATGATCAGCCCTATGATCAGGGCTTTCCTCTTCACATCCTATTGGCCCAGATTGGGTCACATGCTCATCAATGAACCAATCTGTATGGCCAGATGAATGTCATGCATTGGTTGGCTTAGCTATGGATTTATGAGCAATTCACTTTGACCAGGGGAGGGAGATTTCTCTCAGAGTCATCAAGCCTATTCCTGGAGCTGGGGCTGGGGTTCATTTCCCCTGAAGATGTTAGACCGTGTCCCTTATCAATAGAGAAATCCCCTGGTTGCACATGTGTGCTGGCCAGTGTTGCAGTTCCCATTCAATCTTTGCTATAACTCATGTAGCTGAACTGAGGTCCCCCCCGCAGTGGCTCAGGAACCAGCTCAAGGTCTCCCAGTAAGTGGTGGAGTCAGATTTTCTAGGTTTTCTGATTCCCAAGTCCATCCTCCTTCTAACACACCACCCTTCCCGAGTGAATGAACAAATAATAACACACCACCCTTCCAGAGTGAATGAACAAATAAATATATGGTGGAAGCAGGGCTCCCTGCTCTGAAAGGGTAAGAGAGTAATGGTTAATGTGGGAGAATGTTTTTCTTTGAAGCCTGGCTATTCCCCCAGGAGCTAGGTGACACTGAGAAGACCTCACCCCTCTCTCTGCTTGTTTCCTCATTTATAAAATAGTAGTTGTGCTAGATCTTACCTCATTGGGATGTTGTGACAATTAAGTGAGGTAATGCAGATAATGAACTTGGAACAGTGTTCCCGGCCTGAAGGTGGTCAACACCCTTACCCAGGGCAGGTCTACTTTGGGGGTAATTGGTTATTTATCCAATGGACAATAAAATTACACTTTTCCCTTCTCTACAGGATTAAAAGGGGATAGAAGTATTTATACATGTGAAAACGTCCTGAGTGTTCAGCATCGTAGGGATTTAGAATTTGTAGAAAATTTCCAAATGTATTCAAACTCCCTCGCAAGGGTATTTGGAACTTGAGGTGAGTCAGGGAGAAGTCTGAAAATCCATGGAATCACTTTTTTTAGAGCTTAACTCATACCCAAAACTTATTCATTGTTCTCAGTTATCAGATGACATCCTGATGCTGTCCTGCCTTCTTCATTTCCTCTCAAAAAACTCATCTTCCTCTCTGCACCCTCATTCCATCTTTTCTCCCCATAATTTAGTATATATGTATATATTTTTTCCTACAAATTTGAGATAAGCCATTCTTTTTTTGTTTTAATAAGTTTATTTTTATTTATTTATTTTTGGCTGCATTGGATCTTCGTTGCTGTGCGCAGGCTTTCTCTAGTTGTGGTGAGTGGGGCTACCCTTTGTTGCCGTGCACGGGCTTCTCATTGCGGTGGCTTCTCTTGTTGCCAGCACGGGCTCTAGGTGCGTGGGCTTCAGTAGTTGTGGCTCATGGGCTCAGTGGTTGTGGCACCGGGCTCTAGAGCGCAGGCTCAGTAGTTGTGGTGCACTGGCTTAGATGCTCCACGGCATGTGGGATCTTCCCGGACCAGGGCTCAAACCCGTGTCCCCTGCATTGGCAGGTAGATTCTTTTTTTTTTTTTTTTTTGTGGTACACGGGCCTCTCACTGTTGTGGCCTCTCCCGTTGCGGAGCATAGGCTCCGGGCGCGCAGGCTCAGCGGCCATGGCTCACAGGCCTAGCCGCTCCGCGGCATGTGGGATCCTCCGAGACCGGGGCACGAACCCGTGTCCCCTGCATCGGCAGGCGGATTCTCAACCACTGCGCCACCAGGGAAGCCCGGCAGGTGGATTCTTAACCGCTGTGCCACAAGGGAAGTCCCAGTACATATATTTTGGGGAGAAGAATTCACGGTGTGATGCAAATGACCGGGTTTGGAGTGGTGTGAAGGAGGTAGTGGGGTGTCAGATAGGGAGGGATCATCTGGTCATTGGAGGGAGAGGCTCACCCTCCTGGTTCTAAGCATTGCACAGAGACTGAATTTTCTACCCCAAGAAATAGGAAATAATGTTTTAATCTTCAGTTTACAATGAAGAGCCTGGGGGCACAGAAAGAGAAAGACAGGTGTTTAGACTCTTTTGGAGTATTGAAATGATTGCGCATATTCACAAAGACAGTAGTTAGTGCTATTCACCATCTCTGCAAGTAGGGAAACCATTCTTTGGCTTCCTCATTAATTCATACATTCAGTTAGCGTTAATTACTTAGTAGTGCCCAGCACTATTTTTAGGCCATGAAGGGCTTATGAAGAAATGTAAATTCTGTCCATTATAAGGCATTTACAGAAGGCAGTTATGGATAAGATAGCATCATGATCAGGTAATGAATTTTATAATACTATATATAAATGGCCAGTTTGGATATCAAGTGAAACTGGAAACTGCCACAGGAAACTGGCTGCCTGTGGAACATTGTGTATATCTATGAATTTATTTTTATTTAGGTAAACGCTTTGTAGATATACCTTAGTAATATGTCAAGAAATATCCTATAAACCTTTGTAGAATATCAGATGCATCTCAATTGGGTTTGTATAAAATAGGCGGAAAAATTTTACCAGTAATACAAGACGGAGAGACATTGTATAGAGTAAAATATTTCACATATTGGTCAGTTGTTTGTGGAGTGATACATTTTGGACTCTGACTTACCGTTTTGGCCTTAGAAAGGAAAAGAGGCATGATGCTATGAACTTACTAATGGGTATAAATAATAATTTTTAAAAATTGCATCACTGATGTGTAAGCAGGAGAGTCTGGGCTGACTGCACTTGTGGCAAAATTAGTAGAAAGATCAATTTAAAAGTTTTATTAGGGTATCACACACTGATAACATTCCACTATTTGTATTACTAACTTAGGAAGGTGCAATGGAAATTTTTCCTCTTACACATTTAGCTCCCCTCTTTAAGTTGGCAAACACTGACTTTTTCCACTGTATTTCTACATAACTGGACTCTTGCTAGCTCCTGGGTGTGTATGTGTATGTGTTTATGTGTGTTGATAGTTAGGCATACTATCACTGGTGCTGTTAGCTCAACTTATCTGCATTTTTGAGGTAAAACTCTCTATAGACACTTTACAGGAGTAGGAATCTGATCAAGGTTCTTTGCAAGTTTGTAAATGCTGTCAGATCACTCAGACTGACACAAGTAACAGTTCTCCTGAGGGTTTACAGTTAGGATGTTCCCTCCAGGGTCTACTGTGTTCCACTGCTATAGCTCTGAGATTGTGAATTATCCTATTTTGTATTCTAGCTTTGTGTGAGCAGATACACTGGAGATACGCTTTTTGTGCCCCTTCTGATGCTGATTCCTCTTCTTGAAATGTTCTCCTTTGTTTATCAATTCTCTACCCACTCTTTTAAGCCCAGCTGAAACAGCCAAGCTACTTACTCCATGTTCTGTAGTAGGAAATTATTCCTTCGTCCTCCACACTCAGTTGTGCTTGTCTGACATTGATTAGAAGATGCCTTTACTTTATACACTTGCAATGTATTTTACACACATTCAAAAAGCATGCATTGTTATTTTGTAGGATAGCAATGTTGAAAGGACTTGAGGCTTCTAGACTGGCAAACCTAGATCTGTCTCCTACTCTCCTTAACTGTTTACTGAGTTTCAAGCTTCCTTACTCCTAAATAGGAGACTGCCAGTGGCCATCTCATACGATTGCTTTGATGAGATAATATATGTAAAAAGCCACCATTTCTTGAGTGTTTGCTATATCCCAGGCCCTGGGCAAATGCTTTATGTAACATCCTCCCATGTACAATGCTTACATGTGTTGATTCCTTTGCCCCCAATCCTGGGACAGAGTAGGTACTCGTTGAATATTTCTCAAATGAATGAGAACTGGACTTGAGCTGGCAGCAGGGCCCTGTCTGCTGAGTCAGCTGCCCTGAGTCAGCCGTGGAGATGCATGCAACTAATGACTCCAGAGAGGAAAGATACAACTGGGTTGCAGTTCCCACCTATCTGGCTAAAAGGCTACCATGGCATTCATAAGCACGATGGAAAGCTCATGGAGAAAGGAGAGTGTCATTTGTGAACTGCACTATTTCCTTTTCCACCATCTCATTTTTTTCCCCTGCCCAACTCATGCTGACCAGTTCAATCCAGAAGAGGTACAGATCTCATTCTGAGTCATTCCATGGTTGTATTGGGAACACTGCATTTTTTTTTTTTTTTTTTTTTGTGGTATGTGGGCCTCACACTGTTGTGGCCTCTCCCGTTGCGGAGCACAGGCTCTGGACGCGCAGGCTCAGCGGCCATGGCTCACGGGCCCTGCCGCTCCGCGGCATGTGGGATCTTCCCAGACCGGGGCGCGAACCCGGTTCCCCTGCATCGGCAGGCGGACGCGCAACCACTGCGCCACCAGGGAAGCCCGGGAACACTGCATTTTAACTATATCCCATGGAATATAAGGACATTGCAGATCTACCTTCCTAGCAAAAAAAAAAAAAAAAAAAAAAAAAGAAAGAAAAAAGTCAACCAAAGCATTGTACCTATTTAGTGGTAGGTAAATGTCTTAGGAATGTTAGAAGCTTGTGAAAACCCCACCTAAATAAAAAAATGGCATTCCCACCCTTGGGCTCTTATAAGTGAATTTTGGGAATCCATGTTGATGACTCATAACTTTCCCAGTGTTTTAGTTCCATGAGCCATTGATTAAAGTAGGGTGTAACACTATATATTTCTCTTCCAGCTATTCCCATCAAGTGGGAAGTTTTGGAAGCTTCTGTAAGCCCCTAGGATGTAATTTCATGCATCGAAACCAATGTATTTGAAATGATATTTAAGGTACGTTGGAAAGGTTTTTTGCAACCTCCATTGAGGCTTGTCTTGTTCCTGGGGAGCAGTATGTACAACAAAAGAATCTGGATGAAGAGAATTTCCCGTGATGCATTGAAGGGTCAGTGTTCCCATCTTGCTCTGCTCCGGAAGGCTGGAGTTAATGAGGAAGAGTTTTTATGTGAATGTCAGGCATGTTGCCATAACTAGCCACAGTGGAATAGTCATGGCAACTTCCATCACTTGGTTTCTTTGTTTTTGTGATGCTGCTGCATGCTTCATTTTATGAGTATTTTCTTTTCTTGTGTGTGGTTGAACCCCCTTCTATTGCCATTTTGGGCTTGGATACTTGTGTTTAAAAAGAGAGGAAGAAGAGAGGGAGAAACTGGAAAACTGACAGAATGACATATCTTAAGAACTTATTACTTTATTTCCCTCCCTCCACTTCTCCTGACAGATATTCTGGTGATTAATATTCTGATGAGTTTGTGTCTTTGGGAAAGGAAAAAAATGCCTTCCCTGAAGGGAATCTTGAAAAGCGGATCATAATGAGACAGAGGAAGTATTGTGAAAACTGGACTTTTTTGGTGATGGCATACCTTGGATATAGACCAACTCTAGTAATATTATTTCTGAAGTAAGATAAATGAAAATTGTCAACAATCTTTGGTGAGTCATTTGTGTACTTGAGGGCTTTTATCTTGATCACAGCATGTGCTACCTGAATTGTAATTTATAGTTCAGTGAGAGCCCTGGAATAGAATACAAGGACTGGCGAGAATCTAAGTGTCTTGAGATATCCTCATTCATTTCATTCATGAGGGTAAATAATAGTCTCACAGTAGAAAGGTCTAACTGGAGAATACTGTGTACTTTACATACACTGACTCCCAAGATGGAAGTCCACGCATCTGTGGCAGTACATGTAGGGAACCATTAACAGTTGGCTTTCTGGGGACAGCCTCTTGAGGGCTCTGACCAAACTAAGCAGAAGGGCTGGGGTCACAGCTTAGGTGGGGTATGAAGTTGAGGATGTTGGATTCTTAAGAATGGTCCACTATATAGGTGCAACATATGCAGGGAATGTGCCTCCATTCCTAGCAGCCTGTGTTTAGAATTTTACATTTTGTAACACTTCCATCACCTTCCTCTCTTTTCTGCCTATTCTTTAAAAAGTTGCCAAAGGCATCTTCACCTATCCATTTTCCAAGTTATGTGCATTCAATCCTGTATATTAGAAAGACCCTTTTGCCATTTTCCACTTTTTAGTTTTTCTCCATTTTACTACTGCGTGTTTTTTTTAAACTTGTTTATGCTTTGACATTAACTCTTGTCTAAATGCTGACGCTTTTGCGT
Source organism: Physeter macrocephalus (assembly GCF_002837175.3). Taxonomy (NCBI): domain Eukaryota; kingdom Metazoa; phylum Chordata; class Mammalia; order Artiodactyla; family Physeteridae; genus Physeter; species Physeter macrocephalus. Next base: position 47,360,248 of record NC_041222.1, on the reverse strand, counting down.
GTTAAAAAAAAAAACAAAACCCGTTCAATAAATAAGGCCCAAGAAGAAGGTGAAGTGTCTCCCGGCTGTTACCCGGTTCTGGAGTTCTTTGACTCCCTGGCGCACGGGAAGGACTATGTGCTTGATCGCGTCGAGAGGGAGACACAAGCTCGGCCTTCGAATTGGCCAGCCTGGTGACCAGCGAGCCCGTCCCCCCTTCCCCCTCCCGCGCTCACACTCAGGAAGCAGCTGCCTACAGGCCGGCCCTCGCGGCCGCACACACATCCACTCTCCTCCCAGGCCGCCTCCCTCCCTCCCCCCTCCCCCCTCCCCCCTCCCTCTTCCCCCTTCCCCTCTCCCTGCAGCCGCGTCCACACTGCGCCGCCAGGGCAGCCCAGAGCGAGGCGCGCACGGGCACCAGCGTTGGGGCCGCCACTACTGGCCCTCCCCGCAGCCCCGTTCGTTTCCCGCAGCCGTCTAGGCTCGCACCAGCGTCCTCCCGACGGAACCCGACGAAAGCAGTTAGCCAGCATCCCGTGCCGGCCCCCAGACGCACCCCCAGGCCCAGGGCGAGGATGAACAGGACGCGCGAGGCACAAAGTCGAAACTCAACTTTTTAAAGATATTATTTGCTCCGTGTGTGTGTGTGTGTGTGTGTGTGTGTGTATGCGCGCGCGCGGGGGGGGGGCGGCAGAATAAGCTGATGCCGAGGGTACAGCCACCCCACTTCTGCCCCCTCCTCCCCCTGCCGCCGCTGCCCTAGCACACGCGCGCGCACACACGGCACTTGGGCCGGGTTTCCGCGCTCTGTCCCCCTGCTTGGATGGGAGTTTTCATTTCCGAAGGAGGCAGAGCCGGGGGAGCGCGCTGAAGGTCTGGAGCCCCAAGTTTCTCCTCGCCAGCGCTGGCCGCCCGCTGTCACTCGCTCAGGCTGGCCGGGGGAAGGGACCGCACGCCAGGCTTTGTTGTGGAAATCCCGGTTACCTGGTAAGTGGATGCCATAGGAACTTTGCTCGCAGGCGAGAGACGGGAGAAGCCGGGCGCTTGAGAATGTGGGGGAGTTGCAACGTTCAGAGATACAAACTAGGTATTAGAACTGTTTCCACGCTGAGCGGGTGGCGTTCGCTCAGGTTTAAGAATACGTGCACTCCAACGCCCAGATTATCTAAAAGATCTGTTTACTGAGATACATAGCAATTCTCAATTAGGAGTCAAGCAGTGTTCTTGTCAGTTGCCTAAAAGCGTCGACTGAAGACAACGGAGGGGAAATCAACAAGGTTTTAAAGTTTTTCTAATGAGGAAGACTTTTTTTGTTTTTGGCTTTTCTTCTAAACTACAGGGTCCAGAAGGCTACAAAATCAGGGCAAGTTACGGAACGCAAGGTCATGGTTGTGCACGCCACCCATGAGTCCCCACTGAAGGGAAACTTTGGAGAAGTGGGAATTGATGGGTTGACATGAGGTCTCTCTCGCGCTCACCGGGCTTTAGTTGCCTTTGCCAGTTCCACGTGGTTGTGGAGCTCTAACGAAGGATGTTTTCCATGCTGTGCCTCACCCAAGCCCATGTCCCTCCCCATTGCTCCGGAGGTCCTCCGGTAGGGGGTACATTAACTCCTCGTGGGGACGGGTCCAGCGACTCGCAGCCGCCAGGACTTGTAACTATTACTATAAACCCACGCCGCAAAATGCACAGATTCAGACGCGCACGCTCACCGCCAGGTTTGTCACCTCGCGTTTACATTTTTATAGGGCCTGACAAAATGTCAGCACTGTTTGGAAAATGTCTCAGTTTCGGGGACTTTGTCCCGCGTACAACTCCAGTCCCTATAAATGACCCTGTGTGTATTTTGAAGTCGCCCGAGGCCGCTTTCTGGAAAGCGTGAGTGAGCAGCCGGCTTTCTCCTAAACACACACCTTGCCCAGAGCGACACTTCCAGGTTACTCACTGGAGCTGACAAGTCATTTCGGTGATGAGGAAGTCACCCAAATGTCTGGAAAACTTGGCCCTGACGGATTTGTCATCCTATGGATGATTCAATTAGGTACCTGTAGGGAGAAACTTTCTGGAAGGTCATTTCTGGCTTCCCGAGTCGCACCCTCGACTTGGGGGTGTCTAAGAGGCAAGAAGTGAAAGAACAAGGATTAGGAAGATAGCTGGGTGGGGGCTCTGGGCCGGCGGGAGCGTGCGCTCCCGGGAGCGGCGAGCAGGCTGCGACTTCCTCGGGATCCGGGATTGGGCCGGGCAGCGCGCTGCGCCCTGCCTCTTGGACTTCCCAGCCGCGGGACAGCCGCAGCGCTCATTCGGCCCCGACTTACTCAGGACTGGGTTGCACAACAGGAAGCCTGCACGAGTTTGTTTTGTTTTGCTGCGCTCGCTTGCGGACAAGGCCGAGGGTTAGGGGCAGAGGCGGCCAGGGAGTAACGGGGTCGCAGCAGCGCGTCCCCAGCAGGGCTTTGTCGCCTCTGCCAGCCCCCGGACCCGCCCCTCACTCCGCGCCAGAGAGCCCAGGGGCACGGGTCTCGGGTCCCCGGTGGCCAAGATAGGGGGGTCATGTGCAGATAAGGGCAGCCCTTCTCCGGTCCTGCCCCACACGCTTCTCCTTCGCCCGGCGGGTCCCCGGCACCTCTCCCGATCTCTCCAGCCCTCCTCCTGGCTGGAGAGGCCCCCCCCCCTCGGTATTCCTCACCCCCTTGCTAGGCTTTCCCGGACATCAGCTGGGCCCTCATCCCAGCAGCATCTAAACCCAGGGCAGGGGGTGGGGGTGGAGGGTACTTCCGGAAACGCAGGGACTTGATAGCAGGAATTGCTGACCCTTGCAGAGAAGAGGGCTTTGCACCCTCTCCCCACCTACGGACATAGCGTCGCCCCAGAGTTTGGGCCTGGGGCTCTGGAGTTTGAGAAGAGGAATGTTCTGCAGCTCCCCCCAGTGGACCAGTTCCCTTTAGGTTGTGGAAAGAGGGAATCTCAAGTATGATGGGATCTTGGTGATCACCTACGGATGAGGAAACTGAGACCCAGAGAGTTTCAGGAGTTTTGCCCAGGGCCTCAGAGCCAGTTGTCACAGTTGCAGGGCAGACAATCAAGTTTCCCAGTTCCCAGTTCAGAGAGCATTCCTTGGCCTGCAGGTGAACTCAAGACAAATGCAGAGTCTCATTCTGTCCCTTCGGAAAGTGTTGATGAGTCATGATTTCTGCCTTGGGAGTTAGCCAGACGTCTGTTTCCCTCTCTGTAGCATTTCTGACTGGACCTTTTTACATAAATGGGGAAACTTTTTTTTTTGTATAAAATTGATTTGTATTGGTTTAAATTTTCCCATTCCTTCTTTTCTCCCTCCTTCAAGTTTGCTTACAGCGAAGTGTGAAACAGGTGCAACTAGCAAAAGTTTGTATAAAAAGGATCTGCCACAATGAATGTTTGAAGCCACTTAGAGACAGGAGAGTGTGATGTTATTTTTGCAACTGGGAACTGTTGAAGTTTAATGATCGCCTTTGAATGCTTTACAGTTTTCATATGTTTTCACTAGTTGTCTATGCAGCCAGATTAGCCCTAACACTACCTTGGAAAGGAAGAGTGGGGGATTTCTTTTCTAGTTACTTTCAAACACCTTTCCTTGTTGGTAGTTGAAGTCCTTTCCTTTGTTACCCAGAGGACTCAGTAATCCTGCAGTGTGAATAGTTAAATCTAATTGCTGCTGTAACTCCATCTCTCCTTGGTTCACATTAGGCCAGTTTGAGAGAGCATCTTTTCTCTGGTTCCCGATACCATACAAGTTCCTTAATAGTAAAGGGTTTGTCAGAAATTGAATACTTGGAGGGTCGGTTGGTTTGCTTGGGAGGAACTGATCATGTACCAGCCCTGCCTTCATTTATATGGCAGAAAGTGGTCTTTCCATCATTTCAGAAGAGAGCTCAGTGTTCTCAGTCTTTTTTCTCTGAGTGTTCATTCCTGCTAGTAAATTAATTTGAGGACATTCTTTCCGTTGTTGTCTCTCTCATATTGTAGTTATTGATCTCTGGAGTTGTAATGTTAATTTGTAGTTCTTCCAGAGTATAGAAGGAGTACTTCTTGAAGGAGATAATTCAGGAAGTGGCATCCTGTGCACATTCTCTTCCTTGGAAAAGTCATTTATTGTGTAATTATTTTCTGTAGAGTATATTATAAGGAAGAATGAAATACAAGACTTAACATTTAACTTTTCTCAAAGTTTGGTTGGCTCCTAGACTCAATCAGGACTGAAAATAAATTTAAAACATAAATAAATGGCACATAGGAAATCTGTGCAATATAACCATGCTGCCTTACTCTTTCCAGGAGAATGAAACTTACAATAAAGTCTTTGAAATGACATTAACATGTAGTTTGATTAAAAGATGCTCAAATTCCAAGTTTTCCACTTACTTGAGGCAGAGTTGACACAAAGTCCGAAATTTTTATTGAGATAAAATATTTTTATTGATAAAATAAAATATTGATAAAGTACATACATCTTAAGCTTGATGAATTTTCACAAACTGGACACAACTGAATAACTAGCATCTGGATTAAGAAATGGAACATTACCAACACCCCAGAAACATCACTCTTACTCTCTTCTCATCACTATCTTCCCCCAGCCCTTCCAGTCACTGTGTTCTCTTCAAGAATAATGACTGCCTTAACTTCTAAGAGATGTAATAATGTTGCCCGTCTTTTTAATACCTTATGTAAATGGGATAATTCAATATGCACCCTTGGGTCTGGCTTCTTTCGCTGATATAACAACCTTTTAGTAGGTCAAATAATTTGGACTCCCCTTTAAAGTTTAGGGGAACATTTTGGCTTGCAGAAATTGGTTGGTCAGGCGTTACTTAATATGACAGAATTAAGGAAAAACGCTGACAGAAGCAGAAGCCCTATTCTCCATCCTAATGACTGTCTGATTAGGGAGACTGAACATGAGTGAAGCTGTAGAGTGAAGCCAGCTTAGGGTGAGCAGGAGAATGCTGAGGAGCAGCTACCACTGTGACAGCCCAGAATGCATTCGGCAGTCTCTCTGTTAGGGACAGCAACCCCTGCCCTCCCCCCCCGCCCCCCTGCAAAGAAGCGCCTGGGTGAAAGTACTGAAACGACTGTATTTGTTTTGTGACTTTTAGTTAGGATTTTTTCATTGTTCACGAGTTATGCCAAGGTAAAGACAAGAATAATATGCCGGCTCAGAAGAGTGAGATGGCGTTTTTATGCTGCTTTGTTCTAATAAAGAAAGGAATAGACTGGGAGGAATAGACCAGGAAGCGCACAACTGTAATTAAACTGGTTCCACAAGGCACAGAGCGTAAGGTTCATGATTTTATGGTCACACCTTACTTAGACTATATTTATTCAGGCAATAAATGATAAATATAGGATATTAATTTATAAATATATAATTATATATTTCATTTATACCATACTTTTCAGTATAAATAAGCAGTACAGTGTGATAAATATATGTGCATAAATGTATATGAAAAGTCAATATGTATGAAACAGGTAGTGTGAAAAATATAAATATATAGGTATAATATAAAATAATCTGTGTACCTGTAAGGGCTGGGGAGAGTTCAGAGGTAATTTAGACACAGTCCTAAAACTTAATGAAATTAGAATTTAGACAGGAAGATGAAACATAGGCAAATAACTATAAGGCAATGCAGAAAGTTATGAATGTTAAAGGAGGTGTACATAGAGTGAAATAGTCAACATTTATTGGATCCTTCTATGTACCAGACACTGTGCTAAACAAGTAACGTGCATTATCTCGTTTAATATTCTGTAATGCTGTGAACTAGGTACAACAGTGTAATTCTCACCATTTTACAGATCAGAGACAGAGGGATTAAGGGAGGATCAGAGAAGGCCTAAGGTGGGGTGGGCCTGGAGGTTGAATAGAATCTGGATTTGGGGAAACTGAGGGCAAAAGAAGGGAGGAGGGGAAACACCACTCAGGTGGACTCAAAGGCAATATGTAGGATGAACAGAAACAAGGATCTAATCATGTTCTACTTTGGGAACAAAATCAGGGGATTTATTTGTAAAACTGGAATCATGAAGGCTCTAAGTGGTTGAGAGCAGACTTGAAGTAAAGAAAGCTGGTGGGGGCCATTCTTGTCTGACATGATCTCTTCAGGCCAAGAATAGGAACAACTACACATTCCTTCAGCTGCAGCAAGCCTTGCTGAACTGCAGATGGGCAGATAGGATTACAGTGCAAGATCAGACCCTGTCCCAGGCTCCTTGATAAAAAGGTCAGGCTCTCTCAATGTCAGTTATTTCAGAGTTCTGAGCCAGATCTATGAAGTTTCATTTCTAGGCCTGCTGAATACTGTACACACAAAACTAACCAGATGCCAGGCCTATGTATGAATTCTTGTTATTCCTGTGTGTGAAGAAATGGATTAATGTTTTCTCAACCTTTGCAGCATGACCAATAGATTCCACTTCTGTCTGTAACTTGACTGAGTCATTCATGTAGGGTTTTTTTTTTTTTTTTAAATAAATATGTTGTCATGTTGGTTAAGGGCCTAGTCATTGTTGTGGACATTCATACTTCTGCAGTGATGTCAGTGAACATAATTTAACTTGTATAAAACTTCTGTCTACCAACAGCTTAAAATAGTTACATTGGTTACTTTTAAGCAATAACTAAGTGCACTGAAGGAAAGAAATCACTCAGTTACACAAGTGATAGGGATAATTTAATATATTTGAATATTTGGTTTAATGAGTGCTAAGTTCAATTTATTTGTAGAATCTTCCATAGGTAGATGTTTATTATCCTTTTGAACGTATAGTGAGTTTTAGCTTTGCAAATAGCTATTCACATGGACTGAGTAGTTGTTTATACATACCAGGTGACAAAGAATGCACTTTCATTTGCCATATTTTACAACCTGTGTATCTCCTTGTGTGAGGATGGATTTGTTTTTTTTAAAGAAAAATCTCCAGCCAGTTACTTTTCTTTTATATTTCTGAAGAAGCCTTTGTGTCTCAAACCATGGCCATGTGGTGTTTGTTCACTCTTTGCAATTCAGGTAATTAATTCAGTGGTGACATCACTGGGAATGTGTTCATTTTTCCATTTCAAATTCCTCTTCATAGGATCTGATGGTTAACTCATATTAAGAACAGATTTCAAAAAAACTCAGTTCTCAAAGGCAGTTATGTGTTAATTTATACTTTCCCTCTTTATCACTGTAAAAGTGAAGTTTTATTCCAGGGAAGGTCATGTACCCTTTACAACAAGGAAGATATAAAATTGTCAGTCATTTTGATCCTGATTCTGGTAGTCAGTTGGTTAATTGATATTTGTAGAGCACAGTTGATCAGTTGATACTAAATAAAAGATAAAGTGAAAGATAACAGTGGTAGGAGTGTAGTTTTGTGTGACTTAAGCCTTATTTTTCATAAAGCTAAAAATGTCACACATTTAGATCTTTTCTTCATTATGGCTATATTATGGTATTTGTTTTACTTTGGTTGTTTAATTCTGCCTATGTCTACAGATATTCCTGGTAAGTACCTGGGCAGGTAGATAGTCCAAATGCTTCCATAACAGTAGCTTTTATGCTTTTTTGTCTGTAACCCACCAGAAAATATATTTTTCATCTTACCCAGAATACACTATATGCATATAGATATGCAGACATATACACCCACAAATCATTAAAAGGAAACAATTCTTAACCATTAATATATTTGATGCACATTGATAGCTTCTCTTTTATTCTAGTTGGTTCTATTTCATTAAAAAAATGTTTTGCCATTGAATAATTGATTTCAGGGCTCACCAATGGATTGCCATCAATTTGAAAAACAGTGCTTTAGAAGCATTACTTTGTTAAACATAGATCTAGGAACTTAATGGCCCATATTCACCTTGGGCCAATGCATGGGCCAAGGCATGGTTACCTTTCTGAACTTACCTATCTTTGTCTCAAAAATCTTCTTGATTTCAAGTTCGTTCTCATTGTGTGTGATTTTTTGCAGCTGACTAAGGGAATCCCTAATTATCCCCCTCTCTGTTGCCGGTTTTTGGTAGGGCCATATTTTTCTAGAACTTTCTGTACTCATTGATGAGTTCATGACTGAAGCAAAGTTGATGAAATACTTGTAGGTAATTGCTACTAAAAATAGTGACATTTAGTAAGTTAAGGGTATATGAGAGTTGCATAGATGCATTGAAGTGTGGAAAGTAGATTCTAAGAGAGGTTATTGAACTTCTAATAATGCCCTCCAGCAGTATTTTCCTGAAGGTTCTGAATTTCTTCCAGAAATCTGTAATCACTAGCATCGTGTGGAATGTTCTCAGTGCTGCTTCTGATTTTTAAGTTAGGATTAACTAACTACAGAATAAATTCCTGCATTAGATTTGGTCATTTTTTAGCACTCCCTTCCCCTCCCCTCCCCTCTCCTCTCCATCTTCTTTCTGTCCCTCTTCTCTCTTTCCGTTCCCTTCCTTTCCTCAGTGTCCTGTCCATATTTACTACCCACATTTTTAGTATCGTAGCCACTAATTTCATTAAAAAGGCACTGCCAGATATTTTACTCCATAAATTTAGGGAAGATTATTTTTATTTTTGAGAAAATTTTATATAAAAAAGTTAAAATGTGTATATCTCTAATTCGATAGCAAAGGGTTGTAATTACAGATTAAAACAGAGTCAGGAATTCTATTAGATGGGATCCATAAGTTCATTATATTATCTTTTCTGAATGGTCTTTGCTAGAATGGTCTTGAATTTCTGAAGGGAACACTGATTTGTTTTCATACTTTAAAGTGAAGTATGGTGTAACTCAAAGCTAAACTTCTTTGATTTCATTTTATTGGTGATTATATTGCTTGAGTAATAGCTATAAACATCTTAGTATTCAAAATAAATATGTTAATATTCTCGATTTACCTATATTAGACCTTGGGAGTGCCCAAGTGACTATACGGTCTGTATGTACTAGTTACAAGGTGTAACCTCCCTAAGTTTCCACTCCACATCCCAAATGTGGAATTATTCCATCCCTGTTTCTGTGTAACTTCTGTTGTAAAGTCTGTGAGTCTGTCAGTCTCACTGTATAAAGTTATGAAAACACAGAAATCATCAACTAAACTTTGTTGCTGGTTACTTAATATACTTTCAATTTAGAGAAATGATATTGTACGCATCCAATGCATTTCCTCTATAGTATCCTCCAGCTTCACAGGCACATGTTTGCACTTTCCTCTTGTTAAAATTGCAGACAAGAATAATTTTGATTTATTGGTGACATCTAATATAGCTGTGTTTATATTGTTGCCAATAAAATGACTTACACGATTGGTTTTTGTTTATACAATCTTTTCTGAGGAGTCAGTCACCTGTGTTAGGACAAGGTACATTCTGCTTATTAAAATGAACTCCTACGATCTAAGAACATTCATCTCTATCTGTCCTTGATTGAATTGCAAAATGTGCTTCACACGGCAGCCGTGCATGAGAATAACTTATATTATCTATCAATAGGCTTTTCATTTCTATATTCTTCTGGCTACAAAGCTGTAACTAGAGAAACCCATGGGAATAGCACGGGCCTATTAGTGATCAAGGCAGTGATGTTGAAAAGGCAATGTTAATGAAATTATACAATCATTAACCTGAAGCGGGAAAAATAAAAAGAATCAATAAAAACTCTATTTTAGATGGTTTAGACGTATATATAAGAAGCCAGCCCAGGAGCAGTTTGTTTGCTGACCAGCATTTCGTGTCTCATTATCAGGTTTTCTATGCAGGGTAAGAAATGCTTGTGGCATAAGGAATGGAAAATGTAACAAAGGCTAAATGTAGCCTAAGGAAATGAAATGATGTATGAAAATTAATAATTAACTGGCTCATCAGATGAATTATGACTCTAGATGAGTCTGTTAATAATATTAACTAAGAAAGGGCTTTTGGCTGTAAATAGACATTATGGAACTCGTGTTTTTGGAATTTTCTTGAAGGGATGAGTTAACATTGTTCTGTGTAATCTTTTAATCCACAAGGCACAGTGCCTCGAGCTTTGGGTAGAAGGTAGAGTCATGATCTTGTATTTTGATTAAAGTCATAGCTTTTCCAGAAATCTAATGAAATTATCATTAAGTGATTTTGTGCCTTGGTTTCCTTAGGAGTTAAGTAACTTCCTCTCTGACTTGACTTACAGGAATGTGTTTTAAGAGTTTTCAAGTGGCCGAAAGGAAAGATTTATTAACTTATGTTGACTCATATAGCAGAATGAATGAACATTTTCATTGTTTCAACCAAAGGAGTATTAAAAATCTAAATGTATTAATATGTCAGATCCAAAGTACCCTAAATTTATACTTCCGGGGGTTCCATGCTATTTCTTTTTCTTCTTTTTTTCTGTTGATGCCTGGGTTTAGAGTAGTTGGATGGAGGACAGAGGAGAAAGTAATGGTGGAGAACTTGATTAAGTTTTTAAATAGAAAGATGCTCTTCCAGTGGAATACTACCAGTCAGGTTTTGATAGTGATTAGTTGTGATTTTACTTTCCGGCAAAGTGTAGGAAAATTTAACCCCAATGTTCATTTTTCAAGGTGAGTATTGTCTTTCAGCACATCGCTGATGTGATGGAGACAGTAGAGATTACTGTTATTTTTGCTTTCATATCCACCCAATCCCTTTGATTTAAATGCCATAGGTATAAAAATCTACATATTTATCCTTCATCATAGTTAATGAGTATTTTCCATAATCTTCCTTTTCTTAATTATCTGGAAGAACAAAATTTCAAGTGATTATCACCAAATTCTTCATCTTGTGGATGAAAAACTGTCCAGAGATGTTATAAATGATTTGCCACAATTAGAACTCAGGTGTCCTAACTTCTAGTTGAGTATTCTGTTCACTCCGACTCAGTGAGGATGGGTCTTTCTTAAAAGTTAGCTGTTTACTCCTTTTTTGTTACCAAGTGGGCTTAGAATTATATATGATCATATGACCTGGCCAAAAAGCACGTAAAATATTATATAATATGAATAAACAAATTGATTTTTAAATTCTGGTGTCTAATGCTTAAAAAATTTGTTGGTGTAATTAATGTGAAAACTGGATTATCTGGCATATTTTCTCATACAGTTTATTTTATTTTTGTCTTGAGGCTGGTTTTTCTCAGCTCACACACCATTGACCTATTGGTTTTTCTTTATGGTATTAATCACTTTACTTTCTGGCTATTGCTTTTTTAGTAATAAAATTTAAGTACATTTTTGTTGTTGTTTTTACTTTCACCCTAAAGCTATTTAAAACAGGATTGTGGTTTCTAAAAAATAAAAATAAAATAAATATCCAGGCAGGTATGAGTTCTGATAATTAAGTTCTCAGTTCTTTATTTTTCCTTCTTACAAACTCACCTTCTTAATGATCTAACCTAATGCTGAGTATTTACTTATATGTTTTTACCCAGATTTTTTTATGAGAATTCCTGCTTGTATATGATCTTGCTGCCAAAATCGACTCCCTTATTTTTAAAAAACCTGGAAATGGGCATAGTCTGCAAATCTGCAGAAACTTGTCACTTGGCCCATGGTCTTAGTGACTCATATTTCCAGTCATGTTGGATAATTCCTCATTTTCAACAAATTGCCAATACAACATATTTATTTTGCCTTTTTTTTTTGGTTGGTACTGAATAAGTGCTTTCTTCTGCAGGGTTCAAAGTGCCTCAGAAAACACTGTTTTATCAATGAATGGAGAATAGATGGCCAATATCATCTGGCAAAGCACAGAGACATTAAATGACTCTTGCCCACAATCAACCAGTTAATCAACAGACCAGCTGGTAGTATACTTGAGTTCTTCTAAATGGATGCAGCAGAAAAGGCATTGGAATTTTTCCAGCATTAAAAAAAAAACCTTACAACCAGTTTGATACCAGGGTTCATTTCTTATTGTTCCATAAACAAACTTAAATGATGCAGTTTTGGATAACCTTCATTAGATTTATTTGTTCCTTCTTGGCCACTGTAGTGGAGGGAAGGACAGGAGTGAGACCTAGGATTGTTTCCGAGGAGGCATGTCAGTATTAAATGCGGCAGACTGATAGAATTCTTAATAACATGGAGACTTGATAAAGGTGAAGAAAACATTCCAGATTTATATTGTTGGTAATTTTGGAAGTTCCTCAACACATGAGCATACACAGTCAACTTTGCAGAAGGCACAGTGAGTGTGCTTGGCTTGAAAATTAAATGCTACAGGTTTCCCCTGCTATCTGGAAGTAGAGTGTTCCTATGAAATCTTTCATCAGCTGAAATGGCATAAAACGAAGAAGCAATTACCTTAGGACACATGTTGCTAAGGGATGCACAAAATAAACTGAGATAAAGCACAGATGCTCACAGACACAGTTCAACGCTCTGGAGGCTTGAAGTTGAGATGCTGAATGTAGTTCCCAGTGAAGGAGCACTCTCACTGCTTGGGGTGAGTACTGCCTCTATAATGGCCCCCTGCAGAATAAATGCTAAAACTGTTTTTGCTTTTCACCTTTTTTCATAAAAGTGAAAATCCTCCTCAAATTTCTTTTGGTTAGTGAACACAGGTACTTAGGTAAGTTTTGTAAAAGCAAAGTGGTGTAAGGTGAAATTTTGAAAATCAGGGGATACCTGTGTTTTTGATTTTCTAAAACGATAAAAAAAAATTCTTCACAAAAGGTTTGCTGTCCTTGATGTCTTGTACTTGATGATTTATGGAACATTCATTTGGGAGTTGAGTTGGAAATATTCATCTAAGACATTGAGTGGATCATAGAGAAAAAGTAGGAATCATCATCCAGTTGAGGATATCTGGCCATTACTACTTTGCACTCAGTCTGTATTTCTTGTGTTTGTTCAGCTATGGCTTCTTTCCATGACTATCATGTCTGTATAAAAGAATACAGATTGTGACTATGTTGGTCATTTATTTGGAGTAGTGGCACTTAGTCACATTATTACACACATTTTGGGGAACTGTTGATCAAGGGAGGAAAAGGCCTTTCCTAATGATTTATAACCAGGGAGTACTGACATTATTATATATGGATGGATGATGATGTCCTGTGGCCACGTCACTAATTTTGGTTCTCCCTCTGCCACTTGAGGAAGGGAGTGGTAGGATGGCAGATGGAAGCTTCATGGAACTACTGTCAGTTTACTGTGTGTGGTGCATGATGAACATACTCACCTTTAGAAGGGTTGTTTTGTCCTTATGCTTTCCATAAAGCATTTCACACAGCCTTTTCCTTTTCTAGGATCTTACTGGAAGATGAGAGTATTGTGATGTTGATTCTATTTCCATCCCCATAACTCAGGATCAATATAGAACCAAGACTCTAACGCTGCTGTGAATATTTGGATATATGGATATATACATATAAGCCTTTGTGAGACTCCCATGCCTATTTTTTTATCCTTTGTAAATCTAGGGACTGTGAAAAAGATTGCTCGTATAGTAAAAAATCTGAGATGGTTTAATGTCCTCATAATCTCTTTTAGAGGTTTTATCGGCTTAAAAATTTTTTTTTAAATTTATGTTTGGCTGCACTGGGTCTTTGTTGCTGTGCAGCTTTCTCTAGTTGCGGTGGGCGGGGACTACTTTTCGTTGCAGTGTGCCGGCGTCTCATTGCGGTGTCTTCTCCTCTTGCGAAGCACGGGCTCTAGGCGTGCGGGCTCTAGTAGTTGTGGCTCGCGGGCATAGTTGCTCCGTGGCATGTGGGATCTTCCCGGACCAGGACTCGAACCCATGTCCCCTGCATTGGCAGGCGGATTCTTAACCACTGCGCCACCAGAGAAGCCCTGTATTGGCTTTTTGTTTGTTTACTGGAATCTTTGAAGCACTAGTCTCACAGCTCATGAAGGTGATGCTTTTGGGTTTCCCAGAATGCATTGTAGCAAATGTGAACTAGTACAGACAAACCTCTACGGAGCAAAATAAGTTTCATTTTGCAAGCTGGCACCGGTAGATTGGTTATAGTTGCCAAGAGCACTGTATTGAGAAGGGTTCAGTGGCAAAAAAAGCAATGCAGTGATCCATAATCCATGTCTACCACGAGTGCAGGAGGGGAGAGTGCCTGCCAATAAACCATGTATTCGATAACCCTGTTCTACATAAAAGACCGTTTTGCTGAGAGTGCTTCTTTTCTTCCTGATATGAATGCTACACGGGTTGAAAACTCGTTGTAATTTATTTTCCTTTTTACTTTTAAAAATGCCTGCATTTATTTTTTTAAACAGGCTAATAAACCACACCATGGATAACTTATTGGACTTTGCCTGAAAGGAATCATTAGTGTCATTGGATATTTGACCAACCTGGCTACAGGTTTTGTCAGAATGAATGGAAGGTCATGCAGCATGAATCTCCACCGGACATCAGGAACCCCACAGGGGCCTGGGATGGTCAGTGGCCAACACATTCCTCCCATTCGAGCCCACTCGGGGACTCCTGGCCCCTCGTCCTGTGGCAGCACACCAAGCCCTGCCATTGGAAGCCTTGCTAACAGCCTCCATCTCAAGATGCCCTCAGGAGGAGGGATGGCTCCTCAGAGCAACATGAATGAGAGCCCCATCCATCTGCCTGCCTTGAGCCCCAGGAGACAAGTGCTCACCAGTGGGAAGCCACGTTTCCAGGTCACCCAGACTGGAGGCATGTCAGGGCCACACACTTTAAAGCCAAAGCAACAGGAGTTTGGAAGCCCCTTTCCTCCAAAATCTGGGAAAGGTAGGATTGTCTTTTTGGGATCTTTTAAAAGTAGACACTATTTTTTTTCTCCTCCTTGTCTCTTCTCTGCCAGCAAATCCAATGGAAAAATACATGATTCAGTGTCAGGGTCAAAGTTGATAGTCTCATAATGATATGTAGCTTTCTAGGAAGGGATGTGGACGTGTACACGTGTACATACGTGTGAGGGTGAGGGCACCACAGTGGTAAATGTGTCATCTCATGGGACTGTGAAATAGAGTGGAAGATGAGATAGAAAGATTGGAAACAGGGAGGTAGGGTGGGTGGTGGCAGAGGAAGGGCAAGAGCAAGTTTAGTATGATCCTGCCCTCTGGATACACAAAGCTCTGCCTTGGCTTACCAGGGGCTGGATTCTGCAGGCCATGGAGGAGATGGGTGGCTGGAACTGTCATTATGTTATTTGGATGCTAGAAGAAAGGTGGTGTTTGGAAGGAAAAGAATTAAAAAGGGAGAAATTTTAATAGCCAATAAAATGAGGAACTAGTACATAAAATGATAAAAAAAATTATTCTAAGAGCAAAGCCTATAATTTAAAAAAATTTTTATTTATTTTTATTCATTCATTTTTGGCTGCATTGGGTCTTTGTTGCTGTGCACAGGCTTTCTCTAGTTGCGGTGAGTGGAGGTACTACTCTTCGTTGCGGTGTGCATGCTTCTCCTTGTGGTGGCTTCTCTTGTTGCAGAGCACGGGCTCTAGGCATGCGGGCTTCAGTAGTTGTGGCACGAGGGCTCACTAGTTGTGGCTCGCGGGCTCTAGAGCGCAGGCTCAGTAGTGGTGGCGCATGGGCTTAGTTGCTCCGTGGCATATGGAATCTTCCTGGACCAGGGATCGAACCCGTGTCCCCTGCATTGGCAGGCGGATTCTTGCTTCTCCTTGTGGTGGCTTCTCTTGTTGCAGAGCACGGGCTCTAGGCATGCGGGCTTCAGTAGTTGTGGCACGAGGGCTCACTAGTTGTGGCTCGCGGGCTCTAGAGCGCAGGCTCAGTAGTGGTGGCGCATGGGCTTAGTTGCTCCGTGGCATATGGAATCTTCCTGGACCAGGGATCGAACCCGTGTCCCCTGCATTGGCAGGCGGATTCTTAACCACTGCGCCACCAGGGAAGTCCCTAAACCTATAATTTTTATAATACAACTAGTGACAAGAGAGAAGGCAGCTAGAAGAGTATAATGAAAAGATGTATTTTTGTGCTTGTTGAGAACTAGAAAAAACTTGTTAAATTGAAATGCAGAGAGAATGCTTTTAATTCAGCAGTGTTTGAATTACCATACGTTTTAAATTAAGAATAATTTTTGGAGAATAACATTGTTTGAGTGACATGCTCTCTCTAGAAACTGTTGTTGACTTAATGAGGTTATATTGCTAATGATATGTGTATTGGGGCTAGAAAAAGAAGGAGTATGTATCCCATGTAAAATATAGCTTTGTTATATAAAATAGCATGATTATATATTCCTTTAGGTATATTTAGCATTTAGTTTTAAATGTTTATACTAAGTGTTTATACCACCAAATAAAATTACTAGCAGCCTTGTGAGTAGCCATTCACCCAGTTAACTCATAACTTATCCAATTATGATGAATAATGATTTATATCAGGCAAGTAACCCAAAGGTTGTTTGTTTTAGTGTCTGTGTATTTCTGTATATGGAGAAGTTGGTATAAATGGGTAGATTAAAAAAAAAAAAAACATAAACATATGTGTAACTTTTTTCTTTTCTTTTACTTACCTTGGTGTAGGCTTGGGTTTGAGGTGTTTTATTTCTCAGAGCTACTGATATTTAGTGTAAGTATAGGAAAAATTTTCCCTGGGGGCTGCATCTAAAATAGCTCCGTCATTGTCAGGTTGCTATTTTCATGATGTGGCAAGCTAAGGTTCTTAATGTCAAGCTCATGTGTTTGTATTTTCAGGGACTGAGGCCAGTAAAATCTTTCAGCTCATGCTTGACTAGTGAACTGTAGCTTGCTTTTATATATACTTGTGTTTGAAATCCTGACTGGCAATAATAATGGTGATAATATTAATAACTTGCACTTATTATATCATAACTTAGCATGTGTCAGGCACCATGTTAAGTGCTTTCCAATACATAGTCTCAGTTATTCCTCACGATAGCCTTGAGTTGTATGCTATTGTTGATTAACTGATAAGGGAACTAACGTCTAGAAAGAATAAGTAACATAAGCCCTGCCAGGCAATAAGGAGTTGGGGAATATTACTTTAATAGTGATTAGAAGTGGTTATAATTATAATCGTAGTTTATAAAAAATGCTTCAGGTACTTAAGGAATAACGAACTCTCAGGGTTAATACATCTTGGAACTCATGTAAAAATTAGCACTGCTTCCTGATTCTCTTCTTTTCTGTTTTCTGGCTCCTTGCTCAGCTTACAAGTTTGCAGTGCCTGTTCTGGATCTGCATGATTGGGGCATGCATGGGCATGGGTAAGGGGTTGAGGACAACTGTATTATTATTCCCCCTTGCCTTGCAGCTTGGATACCACTGGTGGTCTGGATGGTGCCAGGAGTGGCTGAATGTGTCCCTTTCAGATCTTGGATAACAATTCCTAAACTAAGCCAGTAACTGTTTGAGAATGGTGATCTGGGGCTGTTTGAGCTTCATCCAATCATTTGCTCTACAAATAATTTTTGAGCATATGTTATGGGTGAGCCACTGTTTGGGGGATATAATAGCCAATAAAACATAGTCCTGGCCCTCAAGGAGTTGAGAACTCAGAAAAAATAAATGGGCAGTTAGAATAAAGCATAGTTAAGGCTCTGGTAGAGATACACTCAGGGTGATATGGCAACATTTGGAGGGTTCCCAGCCGGTGCTTGAAAAGTGGATCTGGGAGGAGAGTAGGGTATCTAGGCAGACACCTGAAGGATGAGGAGCTAGCCTTACAATCATGGAAGAGTATGTCCTCTGTGTGTGTGTGAAGGGGCAGGGGCTGTCTGGAACTTACTCTGGGTAGGGAGAAAAGCATGCTCAAAACCTGGAGGGGAGAGATCATGGTGCATTTCATGGACGTCTGTCTGGTTTCACATTGAGGGGAGGTGTGGAGACTCTGGTAAGAGATGAGGCTTGAAAAGAATAAGCAGTAGCCAGATGAAGGGTCATGAGTGCCATACCAAGGAGTTTGGATCTATCTTGAGGACACTGGCAAGCTGTGGAAGGATTTTAACCTTGGGGATGATGTGATAAACTTGAGGTTGACATCTCTCCCTGATTTTGCCACTGCTTTCCCATGCACTATTGACAGTGTCATGATCCAAAAGGATAAGTGCCAAAGAACCTGTGACTCTGGGTGTATTAGGGTTCTCCAGAGAAACAGAACCAATAGGAGGTGTATCTATTGATATATATCTATTTATCTTTCTGTATATCTCCAATAGAATAAGTTACCTGGGGATTGTCATACAGACAGACATCTGACTTTTTGAAGACTTGAAAATTTCCAGCGGGAGCCTCATGAGAAATATAAACTTGATTGTAATGTTTATGTTACTTAAGGATTGAGTTCTGCTCATATAAAAACTCAAATAACCATGGCTTTAACACTGTAGGGTGTGGTTCCCAAATAGTGTGTCTAGGGCACTGGGGTACCACAGGAGACTCAGAGGGAGCCACGAGATATTTTAAAGTTTGCAGGAAACATGGGATATGTGACATCCCTGAACACCAGGCAGACCACTAGTTTGAGGAGGCTCACAATTTCACCATGAGATTGTAGTATGTTCTTTTTGATGATATTGTGTCTTTGAGAAACTACATATTTGGTAGTTGTGATTAAAAAAAGCAAGTAGTTTGTACATTCATGTTCAGAGCAACATTTTTCACAATAGCTAAAGGTAGAAATAACCCAAGTATACATCAGTGTATGAATGGGTAAACAAAATGTGTCATATCTATACAATGGAATATTTTTCAGCCTTCAAACGGAAGGAAATTCTGTTATATGCTACAACATATAAGCTACAACATGCTTAAAGGATGAACCTTTAAGACATTATGCTAGTGAAATATGCCAGACACAAAAGGACAAATATTGTATGATTCCTCTTATATGAGGTTCCTAGAATAGTCATAGAGACAGGAAGTAGAATGGTGGTTACCGTGGACTAGGGGAGGAGAGAATGGGGAGCTATTGTTTAATGGGTACGGAGTTTCAGTTTGGGAAGATGAAAAGTGTTGATGATTGTACAACAATGTGAATATATTTAATGCCACTGAACTGTACACTTAAGAAATGGTTAAGATGGTAAATTTTATGTATATTTTACCACAATAAAAAAAGCACATACTAAGTGAAAATCAGTGTGGACTAGGAGATGAAGGTGGTGATATCCAATCTGATTCCAAGGTTTGAGAAGTAGTAGAAGGCATAATTGAAATGCACATCCCATTAATAATTGTGGTTATTTAAAAATGAAATAAAAATGCTTTAAAAAAATATAGGTGTTATTTTTTCAAACAGCTAATAAGTTATTAGTACATAATTACTATTCAGTTATTGACACCTAACTACTTAATAAACAGAACTGTTAGGTGTTCCTTTTGGCCTGGGGCGCCATGAAAAAATTACCGAGACGCTAAGAATGCCATGAACTGAGAATATCTGGGACCCTATGTCTTAGGAGTTCATTTTTCTCACAGAAAGAGCAAAGGTAGGTGATTGCTGCTAATGGTTAGAAGCTCAAGAAAGACAGGCCCAAGATCATGGAGCTTCCCTTAGTCTTTACCTCTCGGTTGCACAGGGGCTGCCTCACTGCAGCATCTCTATGGGTTCTGTCTTCTGAGGAGGCTGAAGGAGGAAGGAAGAAGGACAAAAGGCAAAAAGTCAAAGGGGACTATTCCCCTGCAATCTACCTCCTTTAATTGGCTTTTTCAGGAGCCACACTCAACTACTTCCACTTAATTAGGCAATCGTACATAACTGATCTCTTAAATAAAACTTATTCTTGGTTCCTGAGTATATCTTTTTAAAAAAGTTAGATTTTGTCTTATATCATTTTATATTACGTTCTATTGTATTTTACTTTTTAGCATTTGCCACCTTTATCTCTCTCTCAAGTAAGTTGAAACACTTGCGAGTAGGTTGCAGACATTGTGACCCTTTACCCCAAAATTCCTAAGCAGGTATCTTTCATGCCATATAACTAACATACATTAATCATAACCAAGAAATATAGCTTTGATACAGCAGTATTATTTATAAACAGTTGTATCTTAAAATATAGTTCATATTCAGATTCATTATATATTTTATTTTACTTAATTATTATTTATAATATAAAGTATTATTTTCTTCCCCCTCTTATAATCTAGTGTTCTTTGTAGCCATTTTTTCCCTAGCCATCTAGGATCTAATCAAAGATCATGCATTAAATTTGGTTGTCATGTCTCTCTGGTCTCCTTTAATCTAGAATGGCCCTCTCCCCCTGCCTTTTTTTGTGTGTTTCATGACAAAATGTATTGATACTTTTAAAGAGTTCAGGTCAGCTGTCTTGCCTCACAATCTGATTTGTCTGTTCATCTCTTCATGACTGGGTTCAGGTTAAACATTTTTGGCAGGAATACTACATAGGTGATTTGTACACCACCCGTTGTGTTATACCAAGAAGCACTAAATCTTCATTTGTCCTAGTATTTGTGATGCTGCTTTTGGCTGTCTGTCTAAGGTGGTGTCACCAGATCTCTACATTGCAAAGGACACTTTTCAAAATTAACAAATAATCGTATGTGAATATCTTATTCTGTAACAGACTTTCATAGCATTTATTGATGATCCTTGTCTGAATGAGTTATGCTGCTGATTGCATAATGGTTATTTTCTGATTTTATCATTCCTTCTAGATTTATTATCTGGTATTCTTCTGGAAAGGAGAGCTTCTCTCCCTTCTCTTTTAGAGTCATTGCAGATTCATGTGTTCTTTTAAAAAATTCACTGTGCTATATAATTCACTACCATCACTGTTTTTTCTGATGCTCAAACTGTCCCAGATTTGGCCAATGGGAGCCCCTTCAAGTCAGTTCTTATGTCCTTTTAACATGTTCCCATTAAGTACTTCCTTGGTTTGAGACATAGCAAGATGTTCTAGGCTCATTTGTACTTCCCTGCCCTAGACCTGGAATCAGCCATTTTTCCAAAAAGTTCAGGTTCCTTTTAGTGGGAATTGATACTTGGGAAACTGGATGAAAGGGTGTTCTTATTGGCTCTGGGGTGTCATTGCTTCTAGGTCCTTTCTGTGGACAGAGTGAGGAAATACACCAGACCAAGATAATGAGTTCCAGTTAAAATACATCACAGAGTTCTTCCTCACACTTCCTCATTGCGAATTGGTCAGTGAGAACCCTGATTCTCAGGAACATGAGTGTATTTGTTTATTTGCTTTGTACTACAACAGAGAAAAAAGTTACTTTTAACTTTATATTTCTAAGATATAGAAATTTGTTTTAAAAATGATTGCTTACCACATGTCAATTTTTAATGTGCTGAGATAAGAATTTTCATATTTATCTTTGCCCGTGAGTGACTGAGTTTGGAGGACTTTCTGCAGTTGGCAGCTTTCTGGCTCTCCTAGAATTGGTGAGTGCAGAATCTAAGTTAAATTGTACCACTAATGGCATTTCTCCCTTCTTCCTGCTCAACAGTTGCAGACTGTAATTAGACTGGGAGAAATGCATTTTTCAAAGCATCTGGGAAATCAGTTTTATGATCCTCTCTATAAGCACGTTTGACATAGCTATTTAAATATTTAAGACAATTCCACATTTGCAGTACCCCTAGAACGATATAATTGGGAAGATTTTCATTGTAAACGTTTTTTATTTTTCTTCGGGGCCTATGACATTTCTTGTTGGGCTCTGCTGTCCTTGGAGACAAAGGGAGTTAGTTATTCATTAGTGCTTGTGGGTTATTCATTATTGTTGGTCAGAAAAAGCAGAATAATATCAACAAAGGACACTAAACTAATTGTGATTTAAAAACTCTTTTGTGTCACTTAAGACTGGTGTCTCTTATAAAGACCTTGTCTAAGAAAATGTGTCGTGTGAACCTGGGAGGTCTAAAAACTAGTGTACTTTAAATAATACATCAAGTTTTATTTTTATTCTTTATTGTTTGTGGTTTATTAATTTAATTGGTTATAACCTGGAGCTTAGGTTAGAGCTTGATTCCTTAGTGGGTCAACTAGCTTCATAGTTTCCCCCCACTGCTACATCAGAAAATTTTAAAATACTGCCACTGATTTAAAAAGTTACTTTCCTATATCATTCCTTTACTTATGTTGATTCCTGGTAAAACAACAGAAAAAAAAAAAATCTGCTAACACCAGTGAGTGAACCATGTTGAGTGTAGTCATGTTAGAAGTGGGGCAAGAATAGCAATTGGGGAATCCCACATTTTTGAAGAGATACAGTTGATAGCTTAAGAAAGTTGGGGCAAAATATGTGGTTACTTTTTTCCCCCCTACTTCTGCTTTTTAATCATTTATATTTCCTTGCACTTCCAATGTGGCTTCCTGCAGAATTAGAGCAAATAAAGTTAATATTCCATAAAAGGTTCCAAAAATAACCAAACCAGTGAGAGACTAAAGGCTTTATTCCAGTTGAGGTAGCCAGAGTTTTCATTTCATCTAGCCAAACAAAGACAGGTGAAACACAATGTTTACTTTTGTTTACTTTTTGGTCTGCACAGGGTTCACTTTGTGAGATTTATTGATGCTGAGTATGTCATATTGATGATGGATTTCCAAGTATTACTGAATGGCAAGCACAATTTGTTCCAGTTATGAAAGTGGTTTGTCAGTCTCATAACATTCCACCTTTAAAAGAATATATTCCGTTAACACCTCTACCTTCTACACACACCTCAAATGCTATGGGGCATGACCTTGAAATGTTACATCTGTTAGTAACCTATAGCATTTTCTAAGGCAGTTAAACAGCAACAGCTTTGGATTTGTAAAGTACTTTGTAGTTCATAACCTTTCATAGTGACTGTTTCATATGATTTTATCAAAGGCATAATCCCATGAGCTAAGGCAAGTGTAATTGGCCCCATTTTAAGGATGAAGAGACTGAGGCTCAGTTTTCTAGAGATCTCATTTTTCATGTGCTGCATGGGTTGCCATTGAATAGGACTCCATAATCTGAGAGTTCCTGCTACAGGAATTCTGAGAAATCTTGCCCCCTCTCTTCAGTAGAGTCTAAGGTTGCTGCCATTCCTGAAAAAGTATATCTTTAAAAACTCAAAACCGTTCAGCCATCATTTCTATCCATGAGCTGAGGATATGGGCTCTTGCTCCTGTTTTAGAAAACTGTACTTGACACTTTTCAACAATAGGTCCTTCTGAGCAGGGAGGGCATTGTCTACCTGAGCAGGAATCAGGAAGCCTTTGTGTGATGGCCACCTGAGTGACATCGGTATATGTACAAGCATGAAGTCTTTAAACCCAGGCCAGAGGATATCATAAATATATGAATAGATTTGCTACTTCTGACACATCAGATTTTAAGGATACAATGGATGGTGACTTGTATTTAATACCTGTTTTCATGGCTGCATTATTTGAATAATGAAAGAAATAGAAGGTGTGTAATTGGCTCTGACATAATAAACTGGTTAAAAAATGAGACTTGTGGTGTAGGATCTTGATACTCACGGATAGTCTGAGGCCAACAGTGTTAGCATCCTCTGGGAGCTGGTTAGAAATGCTCAGTCTCAGGGCCACCCCAGATCTGGTGAGTCGGATCTTGCATTTTAAAAGATCCCAGGTGATTCTTGTGCTCAGGGCTGGCTTAAGGGTGACTGCACAGTGCCCTGTCTCAGAAGGGGTGCCCTGTGCTTGGGGTATAATGCTCTGTGGTCACTGACTTGACATTATTACTAATTTTATCTCTGAAATTGTGTTTTGTAAGTGAAGTCTGGTGGGACACTGGAGCTTGCGGGGGGAGGGGAGCTTCGAGTCTCAGTTCATACGTAGTTCCACCTCTGGCCAGGATGGCCACTGGCTCCCTCGCCCCACCCAGTGTCCACTACTGCCCTCTGCCCTCAGCAGGGACCTGAGCATTGTTGTGGGCAAGTCAGGGTCAGATGTGTGTGCCCCACATGCCCAATCATGGGTGAGGATCTGGGCACCTTTGAAGGCCTGCATTCACTCTGTGAGTATCCCTGTTTGGAAACAGCCCAGTGTTAAATAGCAAATAAAAAAATACCATGGCAAGTCAAGAGATGGGAGAAGAAAGGAAAATGCTATTTTCCTCCTTTTTGAACAAGGGATCCAGCATTTTCATTTTGGTCCCTGTAAATTATGCAGCTGACTTTGCAAGTGCACACTGAAATTTGAGAAGCATTAGTATAAGAGAAAGAGCATGGACACTAGAGTCAGAAGACCCACATCTTGTTCACACTTTGCTGGTATATGACATTGGGCAAGCCACTCGACCTTCCCGACTCAGTTTTCTCATCTGTAAAATGGGGGTGATGTCTTATGCTCCTTTCCAGATGGGCAGGGTCTAGGTAAAGGGCAGACCTGGCGACATGTCTTTGGTAGGAGTGTGTCCAGAACACCTTTCATCTTTGGCTTTGGTTTCATGAGGCTGGTAC
Organism: Physeter macrocephalus; assembly: GCF_002837175.3. Taxonomy (NCBI): domain Eukaryota; kingdom Metazoa; phylum Chordata; class Mammalia; order Artiodactyla; family Physeteridae; genus Physeter; species Physeter macrocephalus. The sequence continues at coordinate 47,335,896 of NC_041222.1, read as the reverse complement.
ACAAACCTGGACATCATGGCTTGAGGGTGGGATGGAGGTGGAGGGCAGGGTTCGGAATGGGAGAAGAAGGTCAAAAATGTGGTTTTCAAATCCTTGGGAGTGGATGGAAAGCAAGAGTCAAGGAACTGAGGAAGACAGGGACTGGGGATTGTGGGTAGGGAGAAGTGAGCATCAGAGAACTTGTGAGCCGCACGCCTAGGTTTCCCAAGTGGTTACCCACTTGTGTGGAAATCTCAGGCACGCATGAAATTGTGGAACAGAAAACGCGTTTGCTCTTGAGAGTTAAATTTGATGATACATGTGAGAATGCATTTTACACTGTAAACTGCTGGGCGCATGTAAAGTATTGCTCTTCCTAATTACAGGGGCAGTATGGCTCTCCATAATCCACAGCACCTGCTGCTGAATGGCATGGCCTCATCCCGATACCCTATTCATTCACGGATTTGTCCTTTGAAGTAAAGGCCAGCTTAGTCATAACTCCCAAGTCTGGGCAGTTTGAAAAGCTACTTGTTGTGTGGATGTAGAACCCTAAATTCTGTTTTCATGGTTTTCCTCAAAAGCTAGAGAGAAAAAAATTAAAACACAATAAACAAGCCTTGAGATGAAATAACATCTTTTAAGTTTGTCTTCCATCTAAAGATTTTACTATAGATAGGGTGATCATATAATTTATTATCCAAACCAGGACACTTTCAAAAGTGAAATGGGGCCCTATTAATAATTATGCCCAGGACTATCCAGGATGAACTGGAATGAAGGCAGGGTTGCCCTACGTTTAGGGGAAAGTTTAATTGCGTTTAAACTCGCCATCTTCCTCAACTTCTTTAAGGTAAAGTAGTTCAACCTACTTGACAGAATTAGCCCCATGTAAGTTATTTCTTTCAAAATTATTACTTGAGGCCATTGAATGATTATTAGTATATTATTAGGTAGAATATATCAGTTTCTGGTTGTTCTACGGTTGGATATAAGTGAGCTAGCAATTATTTAGCACTTTGTATGACTGTGCTTAGCTTTACATATTTTAATTTAATCCTTTCCAGCTCTATGAAGTATCCCCATTGAAAACATGAGGAAAGAGAGGCTTAGAAAGATTAAGTAACTTGACCAAGAACACATGGGTATTTTAGCCCATGCCTCACTGACTTCGGAACCCTAAGTACTTTTATAGGATGTTGTTTTGGTTTTCTGGCACAGGGTTTGCCTCAACAGGCTAGGTTCTTGGCAGTTGAGTAGGATTTCCTGAAAGACGTAACTATGTCTACCATAATTTCTACTATATAGTAGTGTAGTGTCTGGTATATATTTATTTTGAAGAGAACAGTGAGCTGAAGGAGAAAATCACTGTCAAGTAAATTGTTGCAGGTGTTTGTGTCAATTTGTGTTAAAAGTGTTCCTCCTTACTTGATTAAGATAGTGGTTTTGGTGGCAATCAGGTAGGCAATGTGATATAAAAAAGATACAGCTAATTTTTTTAAACCCTTACTCTGGGCTAGCTGCTGCACTGAGCAGATCTGCTGGGCCATGCAACTAGAGAACAATCCAGAAGCCTAACATGATGGCCCTGGAGCTCAGTTCCTTTTAATCCTTGTAACAACCCTATGTGACATTAGATTAAGAAAACTAAGGTTTGAAGTGGTGAGTAGTTTAGCAGCAGTCATGTGGCTAGTATGTGGCAAAGCTGGGAATTGAATCCAGGTACTGTCTGAACTGAGTGCCTTGGGTCTTAACCATCATACTGTCTTCTATTGGGATGAGTCAGGTTACCGGGGCTGAGCTGGAGACCAGGGCCTTCTGTTGCATGTGTACTGATTCACCAAGTACCTTATTCAAGCCTCTTTTGGTTTCAGATAACTGAAATCCACTGAGCTAGCTTATGTAAAAGGGGATTTATTATAAGGAACCAAGGGTGTTTCATGGCACCCCAGAAGAGGATGGACCACAAGATCTTTTGAAGAACTATAAGAACAAGATACTTCTCCACACTCCTTCCCTCTAGGCAATGTGATTTTTTATCTCTGCTGCTTCTGTTTGCACATTACTTCATTCTTCTCCCTGCAGATTGATTTTCTGGTGTGTGTGTATGTGTGTGTGTGTTTGTATTAGTCAAGGTTCTCCAGGGAAATAGAACCAATAGGATATATTTATTTTGTTGTTTATTTATTTATTATAAGGTATTGGCTCATGCAAGTATGTACGCAGAGAAGTACCAGAATCTGCAGTCGGCAACCTGGGTACCCAGGAGGGCTGATGGTTTAGTTCTAGTCCAAGTATGAAGGCCTGAGAACGAGGAGAGCCTGTGGTGTAAGTGCCATTCCAAAAGCAGGCAGCCTCGAGATTCAAGCAGAGTCAATGTTTCAGTTTGAGTCCAAAGGCTGGAAAAGACTGAGGTCCCAGCTCAAAGCTGTCAGGCAGGAAATGTTCCTCCTTGCTTGTGGGAGGATCCACCTTTTTTTTTTTTTTTTTTTTTTTTTTTTTTTTTGCGGTACCCGGGCCTCTCACTGTTGCTGTCCCTCCCGTTGCGGAGCACAGGCTCTGGATGCGCAGGCTCAGAGGCCGCGGCTTATGGGCCCAGCCGCTCCGCGGCATGTGGGATCCTCCTGGACCGGGGCACGAACCCGTGTCCCCCGCATCGGCAGGCGGACTCTCAACCACTGCGCCACCAGGGAAGCCCCGGATCCACCTTTTGTTCTATGTATACTTTCAACTGATCAGACTAGGCCCATCCACATTGGGGAGGGCAGTCTCCTTGACTCAGTCTACTATTTCAAATGTTAATCTCATCTAGAAACACTTCACAGACATACCCAGAATAATGTTTAACCAAATATCTGTTCACCCCATGGCCCAATTAAGTTGACCCATAAAATTAACCATCACAATATCTATGGCCTCAACATGGCTTTCTTCCCCAGCTCTAAACAGGTAATGTACTCAGAACTTCTGTGCTCTGAGTCAACTGGGTAATGTCCCACTATCCCATTTTTAGGTTCCTTGGAAAGAAAGAGAGTCTGGTTGGTCCAGCTTGGGTCAGGTCTGGTTCATCCAGCTGGGTAGGGAGAGCCTCATGGAATAAACATGGGTCCCTCCTGCTCAGAAAAGGAGCACGTAGGTTGAGTGATACCTAGGATTTAGTATCCTAAGTAAACGTAGTTTGGGGGTATGCTTCAAATAACGGTGACATTTCCAAAGGTATCACAGAAATGGTGTTCTTCAGCTGGCAGGATTCCAAAGTAAAGGAGGAGATTGTGGAATAATGCCCACCGGAAAAAGTTAATTCTAAGAGAAGTTATTTTTTTAAATTTATTTTTCTACTTAAAAGATAAACTACTAAACTGTGATTGTGATTGTAATACTTTGCATTACTTTTCAGTAGTGGCCACTACAGTTTATAAGGTAAACGATTTTTTGAATGTTACCAGATTTTCAGTCCTGGATGTGGGAATTAAGAAAGAGCATATGATAGTTGATCCATTAAGCATTTAGCTTTATGTTGTATTGAGAGTGTAGTGAAGGTGAGGGTTGCCAGGGTTCAGATACGCAGACCAATGATTTCTATTTGAAACTACCTTGAACAGCACAGCAATTTGAAGTAGTTTGGCTGTCAGTTTTGAAAATTTTCAGCATAGCTATTTCTTGTTGCCTTGGGTTATATAATCAGAGAGTATCTATTCATGATTTGAATACTCTCGGCTTTTATGCCAGTTTTAATAGGAATCTATCAGGCATAAAACACATGCAATTAATCAGTGAGTCAAATTTTTAAAAGTTGGAGTATATGGATTGGGTGTTGAAAGCATATTTTCTTACATATTTGGCCCAGTTAATTTTCCCACATACATAGAAGCAAATTCTCTATAATTACCTATACATTATTGTGACAGGCAGACTCTAAGATGGCCCTCAATCTTTCCCATCTTCTGGCATTCATGTCCTTGTGTAATAGCCACCCCTTGAGTATAGGCTAGATGTAGGGACTTGCTTCTAACCATGACAAAGGTGATGAAATGTTACTTCCATCATTAGGTTACAAAAGGTTTCACTGTTGTGCTTGCAGACTCTCTTTATTGTCTTCTTGGTTTGTATCTTTGATGAAGAGTGTTGTGATTTTGGAAAGGCCCATGTGGCAAGTAACAGAGAGGGGACTCTGGCCAAAAAACAGTGAGGAACAGAGTCCTCAGTCCATCACCTGTCCTGAAACTGAATTTTGCAAACAACCGTGTAAGATTTGAAGTAGAGCCTTCCACAGCTGAGCCTTCAGATGAGACTCTAGCTGTAGCTGACACTTTGATTGCAGGCTTGTGAGAGACCCTGAAGCAAAGGGCCCATCCCAGCCATATTCAGATTCCTGCCCACAGAAACTGAGATAATAATACACATGTATTGTTTTAAGCCACTAAGTTGGTGGTAATTTATTATGTAGATAGATAACTAATACAGTTGTTGTCGGGATTTCTCTCTCTTTCAGGAGGCATGAGAAATTAGGCAACAACTAGGAGCAGGTGGGTAGGAATTAACCTCTGGGTTTTTTTCTTAGGTTTTTAATTTATTTTAATCTACCTGTGCTATGTGGCTGCTTCCCACTAGCTATCTATTTTACATTTGGTAGTGTATATATGTCCATGCCACTCTCTCACTTTGTCCCAGCTTACCCTTCCCCCTCCCTGTATCCTCCAGTCCTTTCTCTAGTAGGTCTGCATCTTTATTCCCGTCTTGCCCCTAGGTTCTTCTGACCAATTATTTTTTCTTCTTTTTTTTTACATTCCATATATATGTGTTAGCATACGATATTTGTTTTTCTTTTTCTGCTTTACTTCACTCTGTATGACAGTCTCTAGGTCCATCCACCTCACTACAAATAACACAGTTTCGTTCCTTTTTATGGCTGAGTAATAGTCCATTGTATATATGTGCCACATCTTCTTTATCTATTCATCTGTTGATGGACACTTAGGTTGCTTCCATGTCCTGGCTATTGTAAATAGAGCTGCAATGAAAATTTTGGTACATGACTCTTTTTGAATTAAGGTTTTCTTAGGGTATATGCCCAGTAGTGGGATTGCTGGGTTGTATGGTAGTTCAATTTTTAGTTTTTTAAGGAACCTCCATACTGTTCTCGATAGTGGCTGTATCAATTTACATTCCCACCAACAGTGCAAGAGGGTTCCCTTTTCTCCACACCTTCTCCAGCATTTATTGTTTCTAGATTTTTTGATTATGGCCATTCTGACCTGTGTGAGATGATATCTCATTGTAGTTTTGATTTGCATTTCTCTAATGATTAATGATGTTGAGCATTCTTTCATGTGTTTGTTGGCAATCTGTATATCTTCTTTGGAGAAATGTCTATTTAGGTCTTCTGCCCATTTTTGGATCCAAAACAACCCAAACATTCCTTTGATTCCAAACCCTGTTCCGTCTTCCAGTGTTTTCCTCCAGTATCCCAGAATTACTCCCTGCCTTTAACAGGCAACCTAGAACATCTGTTCCTTCTTCAGACTGTACTCTGAAAAGGTACTTTTTTAACCCAGGTTAGTACTTCACCCAAGAATAATCATGAGTAAAAACACACTTTTGGTTTCCTTTTCCTCTTTTTTCGTTGCTGACAAAATTGTTTTATAGTAGATTGCTTTTGCTATTTGGGGTCTTTTGTGTTTCCATACAAATTGTGAAATTTTTTTTTCTAGTTCTGTAAAAAATGCTAGTGGTAGTTTGATAGGGATTGCATTGAATCTGTAGATTGCTTTGGGTAGTAGAGTCATTTTCACAATGTTGATTCTTCCAATCCAAGAACATGGTATATTTCTCCACCTATTTGTATCATCTTTAATTTCTTTCATCAGTGTCTTATAGTTTTCTGCATACAAGTTTTTTGTCTCCTTAGGTAGGTTTATTCCTAGATATTTTATTCTTTTTGTTGCAATGGTAAATGGGAGTGTTTTCTTAATTTCACTCTCAGATTTTTCATCATTAGTGTATAAGAATGCCAGAGATTTCTGTGCATTAATTTTGTATCCTGCTACTTTGCCAAATTCATTGATTAGCTCTAGTAGTTTTCTGGTAGCATCCTTAGGATTCTCTATGTATAATATCATGTCATCTGCAAATAGTGACAGCTTTACTTCTTCTTTTCCTATTTGGATTCCTTTTATTTCTTTTTCTTCTCTGATTGCTGTGGCTAGAACTTCCAAAACTATGTTGAATAAGAGTGGTGAGAGTGGGCAACCTTGTCTTGTTCCTGATCTTAGTGGAAATGGTTTCAGTTTTTCACCATTGAGAATGATGCTGGCTGTGGGTTTGTCATATATGGCCTTTATTATGTTGAGGAAAGTTCCCTCTATGCCTACTTTCTGCAGGGTTTTTATCATAAATGGGTGTTGAATTTTGTCAAAAGCTTTCTCTGCATCTATTGAGATGATCATATGGTTTTCCTCCTTCAATTTGTTAATATGGTGTATCATGTTGATTGATTTGTGTATGTTGAAGCATCCTTGCATTCCTGGGATAAACCCCACTTGATCATAGTGTATGGTTCTTTTATTGGATTCTGTTTGCTAGTGCTGTTGGATTCTGTTTGCTAGTATTTTGTTGAGGATTTTTGCATCTATGTTCATCAGTGATATTGGCCTGTAGTTTTTCTTTCTTTGTGACATCTTTGTCTGGTTTTGGTATCAGAGTGATGGTGGCCTCGTAGAATGAGTTTGGGAGTGTTCCCCCCTCTGCTATATTTTGGAAGAGTTTTAGAAGGATAGGTGTTAGCTCTTCTCTAAATGTTTGATAGAATTCGGCTGTGAACCCAATCTGGTCCTAGGCTTTTGTTGGTTGGAAGATTTTTAATCACAGTTTCAATTTCAGTGCGTGTGATTGGTCTGTTCATATTTTCTATTTCTTCCTGGTTCAGTCTTGGCAGGTTGTGCATTTCTAAGAATTTGTCCATTTCTTCCAGGCTGTCTATTTTATTGGCATAGAGTTGCTTGTAGTAATCTCTCATAATCTTTTGTATTTCTGCAGTGTGTGTTGTTACTTCTCCTTTTTCATTTCTAATTCTATTGATATGAGTCTTCTCCCTTTTTTTCTTGATGAGTCTGGCTAATGGTTTATCAATTTTGTTTATCTTCTCAAAGAACCAGCTTTTAGTTTTGT